>NC_045764.1:139814118-140117148 GCF_008692025.1 Phocoena sinus | reverse complement strand
CCGCATATGTGCCAAGAAAACAAATGTGAATATGACATTGCATATTCCTAATTAGTGGGAAGAGGCATATATGTAAACAAATACTTGCTGCAGCCCATGATGGGCACCATAAGAGTGTTAATGTGTCAGAGAGTTCAGAGGAACAGAAGTTTGTGTCCTTTTACCCAGATTTTTTTTTTTTTTTTGCGGTACGTGGGCCTCTCACTGTTGTGGCCTCTCCTGTTGCGGAGCACAGGCTCCGGACGCGCAGGCTCAGCGGCCATGGCTCACGGGCCCAGCCGCTCCGCGGCATGTGGGATCTTCCCGGATCAGGGCACGATTTTTGCTCTTTTGATTACAGTATGACTGGCTGGTTGAAGAGAAGTCATTGGTTGATGATTATTTGAAAAGTCATCAGTTTCTTTGTAAACATAATTTTTAATAATCATTGGAAGGAACCAAAGTAAAATAATATAAATGTGCATGCTGTAATTAGCCATAGCAAAAATGTTCTAATATGATAATTTTTTTTTTCAGTCATCTAAGCTAAAGGAGAGCAAAAGAGGTAGTCTGCTCACTTTTCTAGAACACTATAGTGGAGCCTGACAGCCTGGGTTCAGTCATAGCTGCTGGTTACTAATGGTTACCTCAGATCTCCACATCCATGCTTCTAGTTCCTCAGCGGTAAATTGGGGAATGACAGTACCCACTTCAGTGCTGCTCTGTGCTCATCTTAGTCCACCTCAGAACAACATTTGCTGCTGTTGTCCTCTTTTTCCTTCTTAAGACACTCTTCTCTCCTAGCTCCTAAGACCCCCCCTACTCTACTGTTTTCTTCTCCTACCTCCTACTCCTTTTCATTTGCCTATTTTGGCCTTTTTTTTTTTTTCCTGTCTGGTTTCTAAATGTTGGATGCCTCAGGGTCCTTTCCCTTCTTTCTATTCATTCCTTTCCAAGGAGATCCCTTAGTCCCATGGCTTAAAATATCATCTGCACGCTGTTGAGTCCCTGTATGTCTCCAGTCCTGACCTGTCCAGCTCTGAGGTACAGATTCATGTGTCTGATTGGCTCCTGGATATTGCTCCTTTAACATATTTCTAACTGGATCTCTGGATCTCCCCACCAAGGCAAGGAAACAAAGAAAACTTCCCTTTCCCAGTCATCTCCATCTTTGGTAAATGACCTTATATCTGTGACTCATCCTTGAATCTTTCCTTTCGTTCACCCCATACATCCAAGCCAGCAGCAAATACTACCTCCAGAATATATTTTGAATCATTCTATTTCTGTCTTCTCTGCTAGCCATCATCATGTCTTGCCACTTCCACAGACTTCTAACTTGTCCCCTTCCTGTCTGTTCTATACATAGCTGCCAGAGTGATTTTTTTTTTTAAAGTAAAAATCAAACCATGTCACTTCCCTGTTTAGATCCACTGGTGTCTTCCCATTGAGCTTAGAATAAAATCAAATCTTCTTTCCAGAGCTTACACATCTGGGTTTAATTTCCATATCTAGAAAATAGGGATAATCATGACTTTACCTAGAATATGAACTCCTGGAAGGCACAGATTTTTCTCTGCTTTGTTCATTGCTATTGTCCCAGTGCCCAGAACAGTGTGTGCACATAATGGGCACTTAATAATTATTTGTTGAATGAGTAAACACATTCAGATTATATGGGCCTCCAGAAGCCTTTCTTTTTCCCTCTTTCAGAGCAACATATCATAGCTTCGTATTTTCTACTTTATACAGAAAGTCCAGCAAAGGCTTCTGGTGCAATCTCTCCCCCCCATGCCTCCTTTTTTTTTTCCTGGCCCACAGCGGCGGCTTGCAGGATCTTAGTTCCCCAACCAGGGATTGAACCCGGGCCCTCCTCAGTGAAAGCTCAGAGTCCTAACCACTGGACCGCCAGGGAATTCCCTCCCCACCCCTGTTTTATTTTTTAGATCTGAGGATACATTTGGGTCATTAGGAGAGGATAGATAAGTAATAGAACAAGAAACAGAATAGAAATTGGAAGGAACCCTGGGTAGGTTACTGCAAAATAGTAGCAACAGCATTTTAAAAATAAGCATTTTACTATAGAAATCTTGGAATATATGCAGAAATAGTAGAATAGTGTAATGAATCCTCGTCTCTTCATAGCCCAGTTTCAACAGTTATCAACTCATGGCCATTCTTTGAGCATCCAGGATTTAATCTGGAAATTTCCCATGGTAAAGAAATACCTGGTCTGTAGAAATTTGTATTACAGATGTATCTTACCCTGGGCATTGTTACTATTTTGTAAACCAACTGAGAACAGATTAGGTATGATTTTAAGAACTTCAGTTTCTGAAATATCTTTTCTGATTTGCTTTTTGTAGATGCCTGAAATTTTACTATTAGTATAACTAAATTTGCAAATCATGAATAAGCCTGAGAAGGGAAATACATGAAGCCCATTAACAGTTATTTATATTTTAGTGTAAACTGATTAATTAGGAGCATGCTTGACTGATAAGTAACGAAGCACAAGCTTTGATAGGAGGCATAAGATCACAGGGACCTGGGTGGGGGAGGCCTTATAAGGACTCCAAGTACTGGTCAAGAGGGTGCTGCTCTGCTATTTTCCATCTTTTCCTGGAGGTGGTTCTGGCCTCAAAGCCTATAGAAAGAGTTCTCCTTCCAGTCTGGTGGTGTTCCTGTCATCTGTCGTCTGGGTTCCCTTCTGCTGGCTGCAAAGACCTTGTGTAAGGCTGCTGAGGAGGTGATTCCATTCCAGCTAACTCTGCCGCTTGTTTATTTTTAGGTGTCTTGCAATATATTCAGAACTCTCCCTCCTAGTGACAGCAATGAATTTGATCCAGAAGAAGATGAACCTACCCTTGAGGCATCGTGGCCACACTTACAGGTACTTTGAACTACTATTTGTTATAAAAGAAAGATCCATTAACTCATTAGCTGATTAGCATGGGAATTCCTTGAAGGCCTTATTCACCAAGAAATCAAATTAGAGTACATTACTGGAAAGCTAGAGAATGCTTTTTATGTTTCTTACTGTTGATAATTAGGATGCCAAAAGAATAAAATAATAAGCATTATAATGCTTTAGGGTGGGCCCTCCTGGGTTGCATGCTCAGCCAGCTGTTTTTATTAGAGCTTCTGTGTGATCCTTCCTGCTGGAGGCTCAAACAAGAACAGCTATTTTCACATTAATATTAGTTAGATGTGATTAGGTCACAGAGTACGTACCTCATTTTCAGCAGTTAGGTACCCGGGGGACTTTGAATGCCTGTCTTCAAGATAACCACGAATGTGTTTCTTTAGCCTGGAAGGGCAAGATCAAATTGCAATAGCTATTTCACAGTGTTGTAAGGAAGAGCAATAGCTGAGAAAAATCTTGTGCAAAGGCCGATTTTGCACTCTTGCACTGAGAAGGCCATGTTTTCCAGTCATCCTCATGTGCCAGGACAGATTAGGACCCACCCCTGCATCTCCTTTCCCAGCACCAGGCCCATGTATCGTCTTTACTTATCCATACCAGACCTCTTCCATCCTCCTTTCCTGGCTGCCTTCTTTCAAGGCCAGCATTTCTCAAATGAGTAGAACAAGGAAATGTGAGTGTAATGAACCTCAAAGCCATTTTTCCATTCAGTTAGAATGTCCTCAGAGGCTGGGTGACAGCTAGTGAGGAGGGAAGGGATGGTAGAGAAGGAATATGACCTTGTCCATTTTCACCCTAAGGCAGAAGTCACTGCATCTTTGTAGAAGTGTGCTCACAGTTACTAGTTGACTTTCTGAAGGGCAGAAAACTATGCAGCAGGGAGATAAGGCCTAGAGATATTCTAAGGGTTTATTTTTTCCCCCACTTCAGAATTATTGACATAAATTTGCAGCTTTCCCTGTCCTGCTTTGGAAGCTCAAGGTTGCTGCAGATATACATGTAATGCTCTTTCCCCTAGTTATGTGGAGAGCTTTCAGGGGCTGTGTTTTCTCAACTCTTACCTAGGCATGTAATACATATGTATTCCTGCTACCAATGCCAAAATACAGAGTAAATTAGTTAAAACATTGTAGTTGATTTACTATCTTAGATGCTTGATTTTTTAAATAAGGTGCCAGACATACTATCTGTAATCTAAGAAATTTGCAAAACTACTTGTGCTTTTCATGGTGTATCCCAGATTATGACAAAAGATCCAAAAAGAAAACAAAAAATGGAATTACTGTTTTGAATGGATGGACTTTTTGTCATGTCTTATTCTTGATGCTTGGCACCAGTTCAGAGAAGTGCAGTATAGTCTGGAAGAAATTTAAAAAACAAAGCAAACAAAAAAGATACTTTTCTCAGAAAAGTCCTGCATCTTGTGGTTGAAAAGACAGGGAAGGAGATGTCTTCAAAGCTTCAACTTGTTGTCTTGTCTACATCCTGAAGAAGAGAGAGTAGAGCAGTCTTGCCATTTGCAGGAGCTTTTTGAATACTCTAAATCATGATCGCCATAGATATAAATTTCTCCTAAAGTATAATAAACTTTATCATACTCAATATTTAACTCAGTATTTCAGTTAATCCTTGCTAAGCTTAATGACTCTATAAAATATGGGTCTAAATTAATTTCTAAAGCTATTAAGCAGAATTCTGCCACCAAAAATCTTGAGCTTACACTGTGTCTTTACTACAGGAACATTAACCATTAGTTCATCTGCAGTGCTTATAACCAAAGCAACAGTGAGGAGTGATGCTGAGACCTGTACCCTTAATGGATCTGAAGTCACAAACTGTGTTCCAAAACAGGCTGGTTTCATCTGTGTTGACATCTTGTTTCAGCCTGTAGTCCTCTCTCCCCTTCTTTAGCTCAGGGGGAAACATGACATAGGCTGGATCAGGTAAAGAAGCCTGTAAGAGAAAAGAATGAATATATGTATATGTATAACAATCACTTTGCTGTACACCTGAAACTAACATAACATTATAAATCAACTATACTCCAATAAAATTAAATTAATTGAAAAAAAAGAAATCTACTCTTAAAATTCACAAATAAACCTTCATTCATAGCAAAGGCCAAGTCAGAAGGCACTATCTTCTGCTTTATGGAAGTATTTCTACTGGCTCCTGACTTGTCTCACGAATTCTGTGTTTTCTTTGTATATTCTGACTCCACAAATCAGTCACCTTTCCATTTTCACTAATAAGTGGTTTTAGTATTGGCAAGAGCCCTCGTTGAATGTTTAAGAAAACTTCTTTTCTGTTCGTGATAGGTCGTTCATGTCGTGGTGACCCATCACTAAATTCAACATTTTACTTTATGATTGATCCAACAATCGATTTTTCCAGACCCAAACAGCACTTTCTTCAGCCTTTTCACTTTTTCTTAACTCCAGCGTTAGCAGTGTGCTGCTGATTCTGGCCCACATTTTGCAAGGAAGCACGGTGTTTATTACCAAATCTCTGACAATAGTAGAGAACAACAAAATCACATTATGGTTGTTGGGTGGTTGGCTAGGCTTCTTGCCTCACTGTCTGCTCCTGCACACTCTGATTTTAACTGTGGCTCGTATAGAATTACTCATTACAACAAATCATGGATCTTTGAGGATATTTAAAAATAAGAAAAAGTATTAAATCTACAAATTTTTAGTTCACATATGTCAAAAGATCTACTGTATGTGTGTCATTTGATCTTTTCTGTTATCTGTGTTGGTATCTTTTAAACTGGTATCCCATGGTTACCATGGTTATTTTTTGCGTATTTTTTGAAATTGGGTCTGTTTTTCTAGTAGAATACGATTTTGTAGGACTTCCATTTACAATTAAGGGATTGTTTTTAATGCTTTACACTGGAGACTGAAAAACCAGAATACTAAAGTCTTTTTACTCGTGTTCCTTGAAGAATTCACTTATGTGACCTTGAAAAGTAATTTATCCTCTGCAGTCCCTAGTCTTTCCCTTTAGAAACTCAAGGGAGATTTTTGATTCTGAGGTAAAATCTGTCTCTTAAAGTAGAGAGCATTTATGCTTATTAATTAATATGTCTGAAGTGTTTCCATCAAATTTTTAAAACCATAACTGCTTTCAAGGGACTAGAGGGGAGAGGACATTTTGCCAATCCTACTGGAAAGCCCTGCTTGCCCACAAGTCAGGCCTGGAAGATGAGAATCTCTCCACTTTGTAGGAATCAAAAGAGAGATGAAACCCCTGATTATGGGTTATTTGAACAAGGCTGATGTTCTGTTTGTAAAACCAAGAGTTGAAAGATTAGTTTATTGGAAAAAGAACAATCCTTCTAAGGGGTGTTTGAACTCAGGCATTATTATGACTAGAAGTACAACTTGGCAATGTTCAGATCACTGGGAAAGAAGTTTCTTCTGAATTCAGAGAGAAAAACATAGTTTTATAAAGAAGTAAAATCCTAATGTGAATACCTAATATTAAGTGTTAGAGTCTGAAGTCACAAGGTCATTGTGTGACACATTTAGGTTAGTGGTATCTGTAAACCCTTAGGGGGGACCTGAGACCTAATTGTCAGTGGCCTGCAAGGTCAAAAGTAGTTTTATAATAATACTGTATTATTTGCTCCTTTCACTGTGTTGACATTTGCACTAATATTTGTAAAAGCAGTGGTGGTTGAAATTGCTGTTGTGTTAGCACAAATGAGGCAGTTGTGCCCAACTGGTCTAGTAGTCATATCCTTCACTGCCATGCACTTACAATTTAAAAAAAAAAAAAAGCCAATTTCAATCAAGAATGTCCTTGAAGAAGCAGCAAAAATTATTAATTTTATTAAATCTTGACCTTTGAGTACACATTAAAGATAATATTCTTCATGATGAAATGGGAAGTATGCATAAAGCACATCTGCTGCATGCTGCATAGTTGTCTTGTGCTAAAACATTTGTGTGATTGTTTGAGCTGCAAGCTAAACTAGCTGTTTTTTCATGAACTGTCGTTTTTACTTGAAAGAATACCTGACAAACTATGGTTGTTCTGACTTGGGTATTTGGTGGATGTTTTCTCTAAAACAAACGAACAATTGTTTTACTACTGATAAAATTAAAGCATTGAAGAAAAATTTAGAATTAGAATTTTGAAAAGCTGTATCTTTCCTTTATCTGTTACCTTGAGCTTTACAGCTCCCCAAAGCTTAAAGCCTTTTTTTAAATAAAGTTAGAGATATTAAGGAATGTGACTTTTATTGATACTATGTATGTATGTAATGAAATGGGTCAACATTTGAAAAATCTCCATAACTCAGTGAACCAATATTTTCCAGTTGGCCAATGAATGACGTTAGGCAGTCATGCATGGGTAAAGATCATCCAAAGTGCAAGAGAGATGATTGGGATTTAGTTTAATGGTATGAAAAATTCATTGATACAGTTTCAGATTCTACAACTGCAACTTTTCTTCAAGAAATGACTGTCAAGTTCTGGTGTAGTATCAAAGAAAAGTATCCACAATTATGTGAAGAAACTATGAACATACTCTCCCTTTTTCATACTAGTAGATTTGTGTGAAGCTTGATTTTCTTTATATACTTTAACCAAAACAGTATATTACGACAGCTTGAATATGGAGACAGATAAGATTCTGTCTTTTCTTTTTTTTTTTTTTTTTTTTTTGCGGTAGGCGGGCCTCTCACTGTTGCGGCCTCTCCCGTTGCGGAGCACAGGCTCCGGACGCGCAGGTCAGCGGCCATGGCTCACGGGCCCAGCCGCTCCGCGGCATGTGGGATCCTCCCGGACCGGGGCACGAACCCGTGTCCCCTGCATCGGCAGGCGGACTCTCAACCACTGCGCCCCCAGGGAAGCCCAAGATTCTGTCTTTTCATATGCTGTTAAAGAGATTTACAAAAATAAAAAAGTGCTTCTCTTCCTAGTAACTTTTTTGGAAAATAAATTTGTTTTTCACAAAAATGTTAGTTATGTTAACATGTGATATATTTTATTGTTCTAAAATAATAAATATATTAAATTTTCTCAATTTTTATTTCTACTTTCATATATATATATATCTCATGTAAACAGAAAGCTTTTTTGAGTCTTCAATAATTTTTCAGTGTAAAGGAGTGAGACTAAAAAGTTTGAGAATGCTGTTTTAGGCAATAATGACAGTAATGACAGTGGTGATATGTGTTAATCACTGTGCAGAGGGCAATATATCTATAAAAAATCACATTAATCTCAGGGATTATCGTCCCCATTATACAGTTGAAGCAAAAGACTTTTAGAGAAATTAACTTGCCTAGGGTCACACAGTTAGTAAGGGGTAGAGCTAGGCTTTCAACCCAGTGTCTACCTGTCTCTTGAAAGTCCTGGTTTTGATATACTGTTGTATACTACACCAGGATGTAATGTATACTTTAACATAGATTTATTTTGCAAAGAGCATAAACAGTGATCCCCCATGGTTTATTAAAACGGTTATTTGAGGTTGACTCTGCAGATGAGAGTATTCTTACTCTTTGCAGATGAGAATATCCTGATACACCATCATATATTGCTCAGAGGAGTGTAAATTGCCATAAACTCTCTATAAGGAAATTGGTAATGAATGTTGAAAATCCTGACGTGTTTGGATATCTTTTGATCTAACAATTCTACTTTTAGAATTATTTCCTCATGAAATAATTGAACACGTGCACACTGATGCATGTTATATAATGTACATTCTGGCATAATTTAATAGAGAAGTAATTTAAAAACTACTTAAGTGTCTAAGCATAGGATATTGGTTAAATTAATTATGAGTATTGGAATTATTCATTATAAATATGTATAATGGACTGCTTGTAGCTTGAGAATGATGGCTTAGATATTGTTGGCATAAATTGTCCACAATATATTGTTTAGATGGTAAAAGTAGTTTTAAAACTATATTATATATATATACTTATAGTACATTGGTATATTGTAGAAGTATAGAGAAAAATTGGGAGTTTTATACATTAAAGTGTTAACAGTGGTTAACTCTTAATGGTGAGATTATGGGAGATTTTTATTTGCTCTCTTTGGCTGTGTTTCCAGATTTTACATTTAAAAAGTTAAAAATCACAACAGCAGCTGTGAGCTACAAGAAAGGCTGGCACTGCTAGTTGAATGATATTAAAACCTACTAAACCCCTTGTCAATTTTAGTATTAGAGCTTTTTAAGGTTTTTGATACTATTCTCAGTGAATTATATTTTGAAATTAACGATAACCTATTTGTTGCAGCTTGTATATGAGTTTTTCATACGATTTTTGGAAAGCCAAGAATTCCAACCCAGCATTGCCAAAAAATACATAGATCAGAAATTTGTATTACAGGTAAGCACACTGTTGTGGTTGCATGTATTTGTTTTTCAGTTGATAACACTTTATCTCATTTTCTCTTGATGTTTGTTAACAAAATCTTACAGTGACAGTTATATCACCCTGTAAACAAATATATACACATAAGCTATTTTTCATTATTGCCCATTAAAAGGAATAGGTACCTCTTTAATTTATTGTGCTGGAAATTAATTACATTTTAAACAACAAGGAATGCTAATGCCTAAATCCCTGCAGTTTTCTTTCTTAAAGTTTAATTATAAAGGAATTTCATTTGTATAACCCTAGTTTGTGTGAATCCTTATGTAAGCTTGAAGACTTTTATTTGCATAAGGGCTTTAAACTATTTCATTCATCTGTTAAAACTGAGTAGGCATGGTCTAGAGCATAGGTAAGCTTTAATAAATAATCAAAGTCAGGGTACTGGTGAGCTTCCACAACTAGGAAGTAGCACAGCTTAACACCTTAAGATTCCCTTGAAGAGATTAACTCTCACCTATCTGTTTGGAACTTTTCTTGATTTGTCATTTTACGTTTTATAACTGTAAATCATATATTTTTACCCCGGAATTGGGTACTTTCATGGCCCTGAATATTTAGGTAGTATCTCCTTGCTCTTGTTAACATTCATCTATAAAAAATTCATACTTGAGCCAACTGATGTATGGATTGTTGTAACTCCTTTCTAAGTGATTAATGAGATGCCTTATGTGGAAAAGAATAAATATCTCCTAGTGAGCCAATATGCAAAACTTCAAATTTAAAGCATTACTTTGGAGAAAACTGATCTCCTATGCCTTACTTGGATAAAGGTCGATAACTTCAGTGATGACCTCATTCCTTAAATTAATACATTTAGAATTCTGGACATACTAGGTTGAGAAGCCTTGGAAAAGTGCGATTTGATATATAGCTAGAGAGGTAGTAGATAAATAGGTAGATTCATGGATCACTGGGAAATAGATGGATCCAGACCCTTATCCCAAGTAGGTAAAATGCATTTCAGGCAAAACTAAAGCAGGACATAACAGGTCTGTGTTTGTATTGGAAAGTCCTTGCATTTCTGTAGCACTGTATAGTTGTCAGACCACCTTTACATGCATTATTTAATTTGATTTATACAGCGATCTAGAGGAGACATGGCTAAGTTTTGTGCCCATTTTATAGATGAATAAATCTGATGTCTAGAAAAGTTATCCAGGTTTCCCCAGCACATTTCCTATTCTGGTTTTCTGTCCATTAAACCATGATGCCTCATTGTGATTCCCTTTACCATAACTTGGAATGACTTCGACACAGGAGTAGCCCCCGTCTCTCAACACTGATGAAAAACAAGGTTCTCTTACATTTATGGTAAATTAAAGTGCCCGAGAGGATCGGATAATGATTCAACAGTAGACACTGTGTTTAGTTGACACGGAAACAGTAAATCCCGCAAAGGGCCCAGTCAGTGTGCTCTCCGTGGTTGATGGGTACTGATAAAGCTCCTAAAATTAAAACAACAGAGAAACCCATACTTGGAAGGGACATTTTGGGTTGTCTCTTCTAGCTCTTTACGCCGTGAATCAGTTTTCTTTGAGACCCTGATGAGGGGTGACCTCTCCTTGCCCTTTTTCAGTGAGAAAGGGCCACATACTCAGGTAGATTGTTCCATTTTTGTTAGAAAGTTATTTTTTATGTTGAATCTCCTTATACCTGATACCTTTTGGCCTTATTTCTTCAGAAGAGTTCCTTAGTATATCACTAGCCCAGGCATAACCTTTCAGGTCTTAGAACACAGCTTTTATATTTACCTCTTGCCTCTTTTTCTCTAAAACAGCAGTTACAACTCAAATGCCTATAGGCTCACTTATAATAGTCTGGTGGCCAGATGTCAGACAATAGGAGGCAGACCAGCTCCTACTGAAGGGAGCTTTGACTATACCTCTTTTTTCAGTATTGCCAGACATTTTTTTTTTTTCCCCAAGAGAAATTTTTTTCTCCCAAATTCAGTTTTTTTGTGAAATTTTCTGATAGTTTTAAAATCCTGTTCAGAATGAATTAAAACCATCTGCCTTCTGGATCTAGCCTACCAGCTGTCAGTGTGTGTTCTCTGCTGTAGACTGAGTCCTTAGTTCTGTCAACCCTGTCTCATTTGTCAGTTTTTGGTCTTCAACATGTGTCCATTTGTCTTCAAGGATGACATCTATGTCTGAACACAGTTCCCTGAGCCTGGTCAATCCAATGCAGCTTAGAGTTGGGGGTCTCCATTCCCTTGTCTGGATGCTGGGCTTCTTAAAGGGGAAGTCTCATTAGCTCTTCTTGCTGTTCCATGACACTGCTAATTTAGGTTAATAAGCTTGTGGTCTTAACTGACTTCTAATTTAGTTTTACACATGTTGTCATAAACCCGTTTTCGTTTTCCCTTGTTCATTTTACAGTTTGCTTTTTTATCTAGGTGTAGGATCTGACACGTATTCCTATGGAATATCTTATCTCCCCAGCCTTCTGAAGTCTTTCTGGATCTTGATTCTGTCGTCCACCTTATTCACTGTGCCTTCCAATCACATCTGTGATTACTAGCGATTGGTCTCATTGAAGCCATTGATTAAAATTGTTAAACTAGCCAGGACTCAGGATAGAGGCCTGTGGCATGCCTTTAGCAACTTCCCTTTATTTTAGCACAGATTCACTAATAACAGTGTTTGGATTCCCTCCTGGAGCTGGTTAGAAATTTACCCTAGGATGGGGGCTTCCCTGGTGGCACTGTGGTTAAGAATCCGCCTGCTAATGCAGGGGACACGGGTTCGAGCCCTGGTCCAGGAGGATTTCACATGCTGCGGAGCAACTAAGCCCATGCACCACAACTACTGAGCCTGCACTCTGGAGCCCACGAGCCACAACTGCTGAGCCCACGTGCCACAACTACTGAAGCCCGTGCACCTAGAGCCTGTGCTCTGCAACAAGAGAAGCCACCGCAATGAGAAGCCCGTGCAGCACAATGAAGAGTAGCCCCCCCGCCCCCGCTCACAGCAACTAGAGAAAGCCTGTGCACAGCAATGAAGACCCAACACAGCCAAAAATTAAATAAATAAATAAATAATTTTTTTAAAAAAAGTATCTTTAAAAAAAAAAAGAAAAAGAAATTTACCCTAGGATGTCCTCATCTTTGCATTTAAAATTTTTGTTTATAAGGAGAGTGTAGAGACTTCATCAGATGTGATGGTAGAAGCCAGGACTTCATGTTTACAGCATTCCCCTCCTCCATGGGCCTTGGAACTTTATAATAAAAGGAATGCCAGAATTCCCTGGCTCTCCAGTGGTTAGGACTCTGCACTCTCACTGCCAAGGGCCTGGGTTCGATCCCTCGTCAGGGAACCAAGATCCCTCAAGCTGCGGGCACAGCCGAAAAGAATAATAATAATAAATAAAAAGAAAAAGAAATAAAAAGGAACGCCATTCGTCTGCCACGGGGCATTAGTGAACTTCTGGGGCTCCTATTGGTTTACTGGTAATGTTGCCCTAAGTACTTGCAAATCATGGCATTGATCATCTGTCCCCAAGTTTTGTGAGAGACAAGTAATAAAGTATAAATAGTGAAGTTCATCTACTTATGCTTTATATTTTCAGTCCCTGCCTCATTTTTTCAACTTTTTTGCCTTTATCTTCCCTCTGCTGGGTCTGTTGATGAACTCAGCCTTTAGACCAGGGCTTACCTCAGTGCCTGCATCAATTATGAAAGGGTCAGGCAGGGTATTGGAGGAATTAACGTCACCACTGAGTGGTACTTGAATGTAATCATGTGACTAACCAGTGTACTAATTTTCATGATGGGGGTAAGCTCTGGTTGCCTATCAGCTGCCATCTTCCAAATTACCCTGTTCATTCATGTTCGTAACCTGTAAAGTTGGCCTCTTATTCCTTTTCCTTCCCTAAGTTTGCCCCAACACCTCCTAGGAGTGGGGACTCAATCCCCTGCCTGCTTCTCCTAAGCTTCCTTCCTCAAGAGTTTTGGTCCCGACTTGAGACCTGATGGCAATGGGTGAGCCTTTTGGAGCTTGAGCATTATTGCTGAGATTCTATCCTGTTATCCCCCATCCCACCCTACCGTCCTCTTCCTCTGACCACCATGCCTTAACTGTCCTTGAGCTGGCAGGTCCTTCATATGTCTGTACCGTCTAGTCAGCTCATTCATTTTGCATACCCTCAGTTTTCCCTCTTTTTTCTCTACCGCATGGACTCCCAAGGTGCTACCTGGTCCTAGCCTGGTTTTCTTGTGCCATGGGAACCCTCATACTTTTCCCTATTGCAAATCAGGATGACATTCACCTTATTCCTTTTCTTTGAGCAGATTTCTTATTCTCTGTGGATTCTCAAAGATCTCAAAAAGAGTTTTCAACTCAGAACTCTTTTATTTAGTAAGACATAATTTATTCTAGCCACAAGATTTACACTTACTTTCTGTAGCAGCTAGCTGTATTCTTTACAGTCTGTTCTGACTCTGATTCCTGCATCCCCAAAAGCAAAATAAGAATTGGGCTATTTTGGGCTTCCCTGGTGGCGCAGTGGTTGAGAGTCCGCCTGCCGATGCAGGGGACGCGGGTTCGTGCCCCGGTCCAGGAAGATCCCACGTGCCGCGGAGCGGCTGGGCCCGTGAGCCATGGCCGCTGAGCCTGTGCGTCCGGAGCCTGTGCTCCGCAACAGGAGAGGCCACAACTGTGAGAGGCCCGTGTACCCCCCCCCCCCCCAAAAAAAAAGAATTGGGCTATTTTAACAGGATGTAGTGAAGAGAAACTTAGAAGGCTCTGGATTGGAATCCTTACTCCCCTATGTACTCTAAGTATATTTTAGGAGCTAAGAATATGAGCTGTGGGATAAGAAGAAACTGCATTCAAACCCTGGCTTTTCTGCTTACTTGCAATGTGACTTTCAACAAGTTAATACACTTGCTACCAAGCACGAGTTTCCTCATTCATGACATGGGGATAACAGAATAAGTGAGATACTGTTCAGTAAAATAAGATATACCCCCAAAGTGACAACTGTTAAATCTTCTTAATTGAATTGGCACTATGGATACAAACACAGGCTCCCTACCTTCAGTCTTAAACAGGTACTGAAAACTTGGGCAGATAATTGACTATTCTGAGCCTCAGTGTTTTCTTCTATAAAATGACAATAACAGTCATCTTTCTTACAAGTTACAAAAAAATAGGCTGTTATGATGATAAAATAATATGACTTGTATAAATGTCTGCTGGTAGCATATATGGGGCCTAATAGTTGCTCATTAAATATCAATTCCTCTTTTCACATCCTTATATTACCTGTCCACATTGGTAGGATGTCTTATTTTTCTTGATTCCAATATTAGTTTTAAAACTTCCACCTTTTGAAACAAAATTTTAAAATTTATGTGAAACTTACAATAACAATTTTGCAAAGAAGGCTTGAATAAATGCAGAAATGTAACGTAATCCTAGGTGGGAAGACTTGCCATCATAAAAATGCCCATAGAGTCTCCAAATTAATCTGTACATTTAGTGCAATTCTAATTAAAATTTCAGTAGTTTTTCTATTTGAAAACTTCAGAGTTCATGAAATAAAACAGTTTTTGAAAAAGAAAACTAGTGATACTTTATTAGACATTAAAACATACTGTAAAGGTACATTAATTAAAACAGCATGGTATGGGTACAGGAGACTGGAACATAGTAGAGGCTTGGGTGGAAAAGACCCTTTTTAGTATGCTATAAAACTCATAAAAAATATATGAATAAATAGATAAGATAGATACCTGCCTACATACATATATATTAAATTGGTATAATGCTCTGAAGAGGAGATCTGATAGAATTCTATTGACTTAGATTGTGACTGAGCAATTCCGTGAGAAGTAGATGTGTATACCAAGCAATATGTACAAGGATATTGAATGTATCATTGTTAATGATTATTAGAAAATTGGAAACAATTTAAAAGGTCTTCAGTAGGGGTTGGTTGAATAAACTGTGGACATTCATTTAAGGAAATATTCATTAGTCTATAAAAAGAATGAGATAGAGCTACACATGATCTGTTTTTAAGTGAAACATGCACATTATGGAACAGTATGATATTTTGAACCTGAGTCTGTTATTTTAGGGAAAAGGAATGTTTGTCTCTGCACTAAAAATTTTGGAAGGAGATACACCACGTTTTTATTAATTGTCTGGTGGGGTGTAAGATTATGTGTGATGATCTTTACTTTCTAATTTCTAGTTTTTGCATTTAAATAGTGAACATGTATGTTATAATCAATAAGAATAGTCAAAATATTTCAATTACAGCTACATTCTCATTTTGTTGCCTTGCATTTTTGTAAAACTCAGCTGATTCTGTTCATTAATCTTCCCAAGACTATGTTTTATAAGACTATGCCATTCTTTTATATTTAACACTTTTTTGTATTTCCTTCCTTTTATCATTTGTGCATGTCCTTTTAAGGTCTGAAGCTCAGTGGCAAGCTTCCTGTGTTGCCTCAAGTGCCTCTTTCAATACCTCTCGTTTTAATTCCTCAGCAGGAAGCAATATAGATTAGTGGTTAAGTATATAGACTGGTTTGGATTCAGACTCTACCATTTTTTAGTGCATGACCTTGGGCAAGTTATATAACTGCTGTATGACTCAGTTTCCTCATCTGGAAAGTAGATGCAAAATATCCATTATATGATAGTAATCATGTTGTAAGGTTCTTGTGCAGATTTAATAAGTGTATACGTATGTAAGCACTAAGAACAATTCCTGATAATAGTAACTGTTCAGTAAATGTTACACTGCTGCTGTCACTACTATCTTTATTAGGATCAGTTCTTATTTTTAAGACTTTCTTTACCATTATTTTCTAGAACAGCCTCAATCCAGGAAGTTACATGATGTTAGTCTGTCATGTCTTACCTAGCATGTTATCCATTTTTTGAAATCTAACTTTTACCGTTCTAAAAAATCAAAAAACCCTTTGGACTCTGCTTATATGGTTCTTCGTGGGCTGTTGGGATTTTTAAAGATGTTAAATATGGTCTCTTGTCCTTGAAGTCTCATCAGTTCCACTTCACCAACTGATTTCTTCCAATCAGTGTTAGAAGTAAATGTTTAATTAGTGCTAGGAGCATGTACTTTTTAGTGTGTAAGAACCAGGGAAAGCGCATTCAAATCTTTACAGAGGCCAGACAAGTGATACATAATGAAGTAGTCTGGGTGTAACAGAAAGGAGTTGATGGAAACAGTGGTGACCTAGAGAGCTCGGACCCTGCTGCCAATCTGTTCCTGTTAACTGTTGGCTGATTGCTAAGTGGGCCAAGTGTTGCTAGATTCTTCTGATTTTTTAAGAGAACCTGGAAATCTAGATTTTTGTATGGGCCAGTCAAAATCGTCAGTGACTTGTACCTTTGAAGGGTTTGCTCTTTTTTATTTCAGAATGGACTTTGTTTAAATTTCGTAGTAATTTTTGTTAAATCTAGATTTACATAACCTTTAGCATTTCTTATGTACTTAATCTAAGTCTTTACATAAGGAAGCTGTCAGAGGCTTATCAAAGCTAGTCGATTGATTAAATAGTGCCCTTGTGTCCATGGTAATGTTGTTGATTTTAGACTTAGGTAACTTAGCTATAAGTGTGTTGGCTTGCCTAGGCTTTGTAAACAACCTTGTCTATTCCCAGTAAAGATAATTTTCATCTGCATTAGGGTGGTTGGGAAAATGGTTTCTTTATGACACTTCCTTCCCCCAAGACCAAAAATGAATTGCCAAACCTTGAATTATGTCACTGGGTGAATTGTCGTGGTAAGAGTTTAGTAGCATATCTCTAAAGACTGCGTTCAACCACTCTGCAAGTCTGAAAAATAGTCAGTGGTTGCTAAGAGATGTACTAATCAAGTATCTCCATAAACATATGTACTGCTGGAGATGGCTCCTTAGTAATTTGTACTTCACATTTGTGGTTATATTTAGCTGAAAGGTACTGTAATTATCATGCAAATTATGCAAATCATCCAGCCTGTCCTTAAAAGTGACCTTTTGTTATTGTGTTTAAAAAACTGAAGACAAATTGGACATGATACAAAACCAACCCATGAAAAAATGTTAGGTTCTTAACTGAAATAAAATTCACGAGGCCTTGAATCTCAGCTCTAATACAAAGAACTATTTTCCAAACAAGTTCCTTGAATATGTCAAAATGCTTACATTTCTCTCTCAGAGTCTATAGCAAATAAAACTTTAGAGAGTTTATTTCTACCAGGAATTTTATCAGATAGACATAACCAGTTAACAATAAATTGCCTCATCCCATCCTGTCCAACCTATAACTCAAAAACCTTAAAAAAGGGCTGGGCTGCTCTGACTTCTGCATCCAGAGCCAGCTTGGTAGGCAAGCAACTCGTGCAGGGGCAGCGGGCCCTGTGCTTAGAAGGACCTTTTTCATGGTTTAACGCTTTGCTGTTGCTGTCGTGAAATTCTTAGTACTTTTTGAACAAGGAGCAATACGTTTTCATTTTGCGCTGGGCCCACAAATTATGTAGCTAGTCCCTGCCTGTATCCCACTAAGTGCATCATTATGTACCATAGCAACTCTTTCTTGAAATGCTGACCGAATTAAAATTTTAAATCGCAGGGTTTTCTTGAATCAGTTGGAATAAGTGCTTGAGGGAGAATAGAATGGACTTTTCTACTTTGTAGGAAAAATGCTGAAATTAGGAGAGAAATAAAAGCCTGTGACTTGGCAGAGTTGTTCGTGTTTGTATGACTGACACCTTTGAAATGTTTATACTGAGTTATAGGGGTCCTGAAGTCAGAACTGCTGGAAGCTTATAATGTGCAACCTTTTGATTCCTTGTCCACGCTGTGCTCGCTCAGTGGTTGCCCATAGGTCAGTTCATTTCATATGTTGGTCCTCTTGAGTTGTTATGATTCATGGGAGTCAGGCTGCTGCTGGCTCTTCTTTCTTGGTTCTGGGCTGTTTTCTCCAGGTGCTTTATTACTTGATCGAGGTGAAGTTATTAGGAAGATAATTTTTTTTCACCTAGCAGAGTAGCTTAAGTGAAAAACAAAGCCAGACATGTAGAGATCTGATTTTAGTTTGGTTTAAAACATTGAGAATACTAATTTCATTGATTATTTACTCTATTTTTTACATGAAATAGCGCTGGGCAGTTGCTTCTTTATGTAGAAGAGGGTAATGGGCTTTTTGTTTCAAGTCTTTTGCTCATATGGTTTATAAAGAAAAATCGCAAGCCCTGCCTGATCCTTCCCCAACCCACAGTCTCATTCCCTTTAGGTAACCACATTCCAGTCTTCTAGCTGTTTCCTTATATGTATCTCCTAATTCTAAATAGTACTCTTACTGCCCTTTGTTGATTTTTTTCATCTGTTCCTACTATAAGCCACTACATGTCTCCCTCTATGTCTTTCCAATGCAGTTATGTCACAAAATTTAATTCAATCAAATTGTAGTGTTTGCATTAGTATGACTGTGTATATATTGTTCAGAGCCAAGGCACACATTATGCTATAATTACATTTCTTTTCTTGTAGGGCTTTTTTTTTTTAACCCCTAGAATTAGTAGTTGCCTTATTTTTCACTTGCTTGCTTTCTTATGTAGTCGTCATTAGTTCATCCCTTAGTTCTCTGAGAGTACCATACAACTCTTCCCAGTCTGGCCCACACTGATAACTAGTCTTTTTTTTTTTTTCCTCTTGGAGGCCTTTTTTCTGGAGCTCCAGTCATCCTGCTCTAGTTGGCACTGGCTGCTTTCTCTAGGCTGTATCTGCAGTGGCCATCCTGGGACTTAGCTTTTCTGGACTATGTCTTTATTTCCTTGGTTTCCTCTCTTTCGTTTTGGTGGGATACATACTCTAAATGCTTCCTAAGAAAGCGTGAATGGGATGTAAATTTTTTGAGCCCTGCTTCTCTGAAAATGGCTTTATTCTACCCACATACTTGGTTGATGTTTTGGCTAGGTTTGGATTTCTAGGTTGGAGCCCATCCTCCCTCAGCGGTTTTAAGGAATTGCTCTATTGTCTTCTAGCTTTCAGTGTTGGTGTTGAGAAGGCCTGTGCCAGCTGAATTCCTTATCCTTTATAGTGACCTGTTTTCTCTGTAAGCTTTTGTGATCTACTCTTTGTCCACAATGTCCGGAAACTTCAAAGTGTTGTGCTTTGTTCATTTATTGTGCAGAGGACATAATGGCCCTCATCTGTATCGAAACTCATGTACTCATGTCCTTTTTTCCTAGAAAATTACATTGAATTATTTCTCAGATAATTTCCTTCTCTTTATTTTCTCTGTTTCTCTGTCTCTGTACCCATTTAACATGTCTGTTAGTCATGTGTTGGACCTCTTGGATTGATCCTTTAGTTTTCTTATCTTCTTTCTTCTGTTACAATCTTCATCGTTTGGTTATACTTTCAGCATAGATTTGCTCATTTTAATGCGCCAGTCCTTCTGAAACTTTTATTTCTGTTACATCTTGAATTTCCAAAAGCTCTATTTTATTTTCTGAATATTCATCTGTAATAGCATTCTGATTTTGTTTCAAGTATCTAGTAGATTTGTTTATTTCTGGGGATGTTATAGGTTCATTTTTTGCAGTATTTTTCTGCTCCTTGCAGTATGGCTATTTCCTCTGAGTTCTTTATGATGGTTTGTTTTGGTCTCTATCTTTTATGTTAGAGTGTTTGGTGATCTTTGACAATATTCATAGTTATACGTTAGTCCAAAAAAAGCCTCCTAGAGGGCTTCCCTGGTGGTGCAGTGGTTGAGAGTCCGCCTGCCTATGCAGGGGACACAGGTTCGTGCTCCAGTCCGGGAAGATACCCCATGCCGCGGAGCGGCTGGGCCCGTGAGCCGTGGCCGCTAAGCCTGTGCGTCCGGAGCCTGTGCTCCGCAACGGGAGAGGCCACAACAGTGAGAGGCCCGCGTACCACAAAAAAAAAAGCCTCCTAGAACCTGTGTCTGTGAGTGTGTGTGTGTGTGTGTGTACGCGTAAGTGGGAGACACTTGGCACATTAGGCAGAGGCCTTGCCATTTCATTGAGAAACCTTCAAATATTAGTATATCTGCAGGTGTTTTCCTCTTGAGACTGTCAATTTCCCCAAAAAGGGACCGTCTAATCTGCCTCAGTCAGAATTGAGAGCTTAGTCAGGGAAGGGCCTGGCAAAGGTCATGTTCTTCAGCATGCAGAATTTTATTAAATCCCATTATTTTCAATAACTGTTTTACTTTAGCTATATCTGATATCCCCAAGACTAGAGACTTACTCATTTGTTCCCTCCAGACCTTGATTTTCAATCTTCAGTACACTGCATGGGACAGAGGATCTGGGAGGTCTTGTTACTCTTTCTCCAGGCTTTCAATCACTTCTGCTGTTTCTAGCTCCTCACACCCTTGACATCAAATATATCTGGTGCCTTCAATTCTTATGCCTTTTAAGGGTTCCCTGGTGTGAATTGGCTTGCTTCTTGTTGGCGTCCCTCCCTGCTGGCAGAATGGAAAAACATTTAGCGGAGTGGAGAAAGAGGAAACCTAAGATAGTTACCCCTTGCCATCTACTTTCCATCTTTGAGAGATGTGCAAATTTGTCTAATCTGCTCTCCAATCCTTTCTGCCCATGGATTTCTTCCATTTTTATTCTTTTTTCTCTCACTTCAGGGAGTGTTCAAGAGGAGAGAGGTTCAATCTCCCAAGTCTAACTGAAAGACCCTAACTACCTTTTTCATTTTGCCCTTTTAATTTCACTGTAGATTTATTATGAGGTTCAGGGGAGGTTCTTTGGCTAAATCACTAGGCAGTTCATCTCTGTCTGTTAGTTTCAGGAAGGCTGATTTTGTAAACTAGGAGGCAGCATGTTGACAGGTCTGTCTTTTCTCTGTAATCAATCACCCTGGAAACTCCAGCTTTGCTTCTTTGACAACAAGTTGCCTGTTACATTGTAGGGAGCATAGTCTACCTAGGCATTTACAAATACTGGATTATGTTTTTCATTGCTTTTTTTTTTGTGGGGAGTGTTTGAAGTGTATATATGACTAAGCACACAAATATTACTTTGTTTTGGAAATTAGAGCTCATCCCACTCTCTCCTCTGTTTGGGCCTGTGCAGTGTTCTACCTTTTCTTTTGTCTCATACATCGTGAAATCATCAAGAGTGTGTTCTGTAGAGCAGCAGAAAATTAGTTTATATACTGCAATTCATCTTTCTCAAAGAACATAGAATATATAATGTTTGTGGCTTTAAAGCTCACTCAGGTTAGGTGCCTGGTAATACATTTTCTTTGAGGACCTAATGGAAACATGAGTTAAATAATTTTTGTTTAATTATTATGTGTTCATTAAACTCTTAAAGATTAACAGTACAGGGCTTCCCTGGTGGCGCAGTGGTTGAGAGTCCGCCTGCCGATGCAGGGGACACGGGTTCATGTCCCGGTCCGGGAGGATCCCACATGCCACGGAGCGGCTGGGCCTGTGAGCCATGGCCGCTGAGCCTGCGCGTCCGGAGCCTGTGCTCTGCAATGGGAGAGGCCACAACAGTGAGAGGCCCACATACCGCAAAAAAAAAAAAAAAAAAAAAAATTAACAGTACATAAGCATGGTTGATTCAAGTTTTGCTAAAAGTACACCCCCTCAAACCTTCTCCTACGTTAGTTGCAAATTACTCATTAAGCCCTTTTACAACACTTGAAAATAGAAACCAACTAAAAAAATAGAACTCAAAGGATAATTATTTCTATTAACAAGGAATGGAATGAGTAGGTTAGAAATCTGTCGTTTTATGCAGGCATTAGGTAAGAGATACTGAGCCGGTGGGGCCTTCTTTGCCCATAGCGTTCACATCTTTCTTTCTTAGACCGTTTCTTGTGGAAATGTGTAGTTGACTTGCTCATTGCTTTCCTGTGGACTCCAAGTTTGTTCGTGTGTGTGTGCACGCCTGCATGCGCGCAGCAAAGAGGACGATCCCTGGTGCGTGCAGAGATTGACTGATTGACTGGTTGATTGATTGCATGACAAAGTAGGCAGAGAGATGGCAGGTATTTTAATCACATCTTCTGTTCAGATAGGCTGCTGGTGAAGGTATGTGTTATTGAATCTGCCATGAACACTTCCTTCACCTCTAACTCCTAATTTCTTCATGAATGTCACTTCCTATAGCAGCCTTCCCTGATCACTCCAGTTCTCCCAAATAGAGTAGATGTGTCTGCTATGTATTTATATAGTATCCCGAGCCACTTACCATGCTGCTTATTTCCCTGTATCCCTCATTGCGTTAGGCTCTGTAAAAGCAGTGTTGCTCATCATTGTATCCCTGACACCTTGCCCAGTGACTGGCGACATACTCATTTGAAACATTCATTGTTTGAATGGATGCATGACATTGTACAGTCAAAAATTTTGTCTGTCTCACTGCCCAGTTTTGAAGACTATTCTTCAGTTTGTGCTTTCTGCCATTATGTAAAGGGATTTTTCTTTTTTTTTGTCTGTAACTCTGTCTTTTGTTCAAAGAAAAGCACCAAAGTAGATGATTTATTTGATTACTGCCCACTGCGTTCTTCTGCTGTCGGTCTCAGCCTCAGTCTTTATCACCTGAAATCATGCTTTAGTCTGTCCTGATAGCTTTTTTTGGTAATTAGGGTAGTCTCTTCATTTGTATGCTCTCTATATGCTCTTGAAATGTTTTGCTATGAAGTCAGCATTAGAACTATGAGTTTTGTTTTATTGCAATGATAATGAAGGTATGAAGAACTCAGTAAAATTCAAACCAGTCTCCAAGTTTGTTCTTCAGCTAGAGGAACCTGCCCACTATTGTTTAAAAAAAAAAAATAGAAGCCTTATTGAGATATAATTCATATACCATAGAATTCAGCCTTTTAAAGTTTACAATTTGATGTTTTTTTAATATATTCCACAGAGTTGTGTAACCATCACTGTTATATAAGTGCAGAACACTTTTTTATCATTTCCCAAAGGCACAGCATACTCATGAGCAGTCACTGCTCTCTGTCTCTATGGATTTGCCTATTCTGGACATTTCATATAAATGGAATCATACAATATGTGGCCTTTTTGTGTCTGGCTTCTTCCACTTGGCACGATGTTTGAGAGGTTCATGCACGTGGTAACATATTTTTGTACTTCATTCCTTTTTACGGCTGAATACTATTCCACTGCAAGCACACTTTGCAGCAGTTGATGGGCGTTTGGGTTATTTTTCCACTTTGGGGCTATTATGAATCATGCTGCAGTGAACATTCATGTACAAGTTTTTGTGTTGACATGTTTCCAATTCTGATAAGGTGTGATCTTATCAGGATTCAGTTATTGCCTTTAGATTACAAATGATTGGGAACTTAAAAATAATGTTATTCATGTATAACATACATATGGAAATCATTAAGTGTTTACCTCAGTGGTGAACACACCCATGTAATAAGAGCCAGGATCTAGAAAGAGAACATTGCCAGTATTGTTGGGAACTTTGATGCTTGCTTTGGTGTGGGTTATCTAAATTTACTTGAATGCTCTGGCAGAGCTGAAAGCTTAACTATATATTTGGAACATAAGCTCAGTAGATGGCTTATTGTATAGAATTGCGGTGATTGAGGTAATGGACTCTAGGGTCTCAACTGCTTGGGTTCAAATCCCAGCTCTACTGCTTGAGACCATGCGCAAGTTACTTAGCATCTCTCTGCCCCAATTTCCTCTTCTGAAAAATGGGAGTAAGACTACCTCATAAGGAGTATTAATATAAGTAGATTGCTTAGAAAATTGCCTGATGATCATACTAAGTGCTGTATATGTGTTACCTATTATGATTATTGTTATGATTGCTATTATTGTGTATATCTTCTCTAGAGTATAAGCTACCCTTGTCTGACTTATCACTGTATTCCCAAAGACTAGCGCTGTGCCTGGCACATAATAGATTTTCAATAATTTTTTGAGGAAGGGAGGGAGGGAGGGAGGGAGAAAGGAAGGAAGGAAGGAAGAGAGGGAGGGAGGAAGGAAGGAAGGAAGGAATTTTAAGTGAGTGGCAGAATTCCCAAATCCTTTTCTGAAACTGCTTTTGACAGCGACACTGTCTTTTATTTACAACAGCTTTTGGAGCTGTTTGACAGCGAAGACCCACGGGAACGGGACTACTTAAAAACAGTCTTACACAGAATTTATGGCAAGTTTCTTGGTCTTAGAGCATTTATCCGAAAACAGATTAACAATATTTTTCTAAGGTAAGTGGAGGGTGGGGGGAGAAGGAGAAGCAAAGTTGGTGGTTTTATAGAAGTATTAAGTAAACCTCAAATATTTGACCATAGTGTACTGACTTTTTCTCTTTTTTCTTTTATCTTCTCTCCTCCCCTCCCCTCCCCTCCCCTCTTCTTTTCTGTGTCTTTTTAGGTTTGTTTATGAAACAGAACACTTCAATGGTGTAGCTGAACTGCTGGAAATATTAGGAAGGTAAGCACATTTTTATCTCATTGCTAATCTCAGGTGAATGTCGTTGTGACAGGTTCAGGTGGCTACAGGGAAATGCTACCCCAAATCCCTTGCTTGTATGTACATCGGGTCTCATCTGTGCTTATAGCATGTTTCCCAGCTGACTCTACAAGGCACAGTTTTGTGTTTCCCTTGTTCTATAATTATGAATTGCTATTTTTTTTGGAATGACTGAAAGAGCTAACAGTTTATTCATTATTCATCTAATTGCAGTCAGGCCAGTTACATCTTATTCTTGTCAGTTTCGTTTCTAGGCTACCTCTCCTGTGCCATAATTTTTGAAAGTAAGTTTATAATAAGTTAGAAAGATTGCCATTTTCAAAGAGTCCGTGTACCCAAGTCAAGTTCTTGAACAGCTGCTGCCTGGAGTAGTGGAATGAATTGGAAAGAGACAGCTGTTGTGTGGGTTTCTACACACAAGAGAGCTAATGTAACTGGACGATGTGATTACTTAGTCTCTCCTCCTAATATGAGGAGAGAGGGAAGGTGGAGTCACACGGTTCTCTCTGGGACTTCCCATAGTTGGGCTCTTTACCCAGGGATAATCTTGGCCTGGGCCAGTTTCAGGAACGGGAAGGAATGATGTCTGGAAATGGAAAGGGTCATGAGTGAGCAAGGCAGGCGATTATTTGGGGAAGGAAAAGAGGGAAGGAAAAATAAAGAGTTGTTGATACAAAAGCTTTTGGGAACTATCCAACTAGGTGTGAGATCTCAGGAGACTTTGCTGGGAGATCAGAAGCAAATTTCCTTCTTCTAAATTTCCTTCCTACTTAAAGATATTCTTTAAAGCAACTAAGAAGTCTTGAATGCCACTGGGGTGGGTTTTGGGTTGTTCTGGACTAAACATAAACTGATTAAGATTTAACCTAATCTCACAAGAACAGTGTCTCAATTTAGCTTGTTGTGGTAACATTGCTAATTCATGTCTCTTTTCTTTTTCCTAGTATTATCAATGGCTTTGCTTTACCTCTTAAGGCAGAACACAAACAGTTTCTGGTGAAAGTGTTGATCCCTTTACACACTGTGAGGAGCTTATCACTCTTCCATGCCCAGGTAGAATTTTGTACAACTACTTTTGGAAGCAAAATAAAGTTTGTAAACCCAGTGTTTCATTGATATTGTTATTTACTTAATTTACACAAACAAACCGCTTGTTAAAGCGGTTCCCCAAGGCAAATAAAAATGTGTATATATTTTCCTATGTATAGGAGTGTCATGGGGATATTTTTCAAGTGGGAGAAGCATTTGTTTAATCATATCATTTTACAGAGAGAACTTAGATACTTGCCCAAGTTCACACAGTTATATACTGAAAGTTTGCATATAATAAAATGTAATGGGCTTTTCAGATGTGTACCTTTGGACATGTGTAATCATTTTGGGATGTTCTTGAATCTTTTAGCTCATCCTCATTTTGCATTAGTCTATCCTTGCCCTTTGCCCCCTCTTCCAGTTCATCCACCATTTCTTTCTCACTTCCTATATACAAATAACACTCTCACAAGTAAACAAATCAATCAGTATTTTCACTTACTTTTATTTTTAGCCTCCATTACTTTAAAAAGCACACCCTGTCTAGTCCCCACTCTGATTTCCCTGCTAAAACTGCCTTGCATGGTAAGCATGTCATTAGGAGGTAGATAAATGATCTAGTGGCATTTTAATTTTACCAGTTCAAACCTCTGACGCCCTCCTCCTTGCAATGGGAGTGTTTTGAGTTTGCATAAAAATGTAACACATTTTTCAGAGTGGTGTTCCTCTTTAAATGTGAAATGCTGTGTTTCGAGGAAAAATTAGTCCATATGCTTCTAATTTAGAACACCATCAAAATGTTGTTTTGCAAGGGTGGATTTCTTGTCCAAGAATCTTTACGAGCCCTTTTGCAGATCTTGTCTCTAGTTTTTGAAATAGGATATCACATTTCATGATCATTTACAAATTCTTACCTCGATGGGTTAGCATCAGATGTAGAACTCTTTGTGTTTGTCCAGGGCTCTACCTGTGGCAGGTACAACCTTTTATCTTTCCATGAAGCTGCTTCAGTTTGCGTGTGCCATTTCATGCCACCAGCAATGTCTTTAATAAGTGCCTGCTTCTCATATAGGACTCTTCTGGAACCACAGTAAACCCCAGTACTGTTGATGTTCCAGCAAAGAGAAAAGAAGCCCATGAGATGTAGCTCAAACTATATGTAGATGAGATACTTTCAGAATATACTGGATGTGCTGTTTCACCTCTGCTTTTCATTAGCTGAATATTTCATGTCCCAATATGCTTTTTAAAAAAATTTCCCTGGAGCCTTGTTAGTGTCGATCTTTGGCTTGAAAAAGTAGCTTCATATTTTGCTTTATATATATTTTATTTTAAAAATGAATTGAATGTGAAGTTATTAAAACCAGACTCTGGAAACTTTTTAGGGCTTTTTAATAATACATCTTTGAGCCCTGAGTATATAGAATTTCCAATTTTGTCTTTTGTCTGTTTGTTTCTCCAGCTGGCATATTGCATAGTACAGTTTCTGGAGAAAGATCCTTCACTCACAGAACCAGTAAGTATTTTTTCCATAATTTCAAAACACTTCAGAAAGACCACTTTTCATGGTGTATAGAAGAAAATTAACTGCAATTTGTTTTTCCCCTTTTCATTTTAGGTTATTAGGGGATTAATGAAATTTTTGGCCCAAAACATGTAGTCAAAAGAGGTAAGTGCTCAATGTCAGTGTGTTAATAGCTTACTAGAGCACTGAGATAATAAGCATGTGTAAAAATGCATTATCTCCTCTAATCCTTATTGTAACTCAGCAAGGCAGGACTGTAAGTATTCTCATTTGACTAGTTATGAAACTGCTATTTAGAGGTTTAGTAGCCTACCTGGGTATGCTAAGTACAGGTGATTAGGCCACAACCTGCCTCCCTGATTCCTGAACCCTGGGCTTTTACCCTGGGCTGCTCAGCCCTGGGTAAGTCCAAGGCAGACCCCAGTCATGTGTCCAACTGTCTAGCTCTACTGATGTCCCCTTCCTAGTGACCACCTACATAATATGAAGGTTTTGCTGTCACTGTTGATAGATGCTACAGCAAGCTGCCCCAATACCCACTTTAAAGCCTCATGTAGGTGGGATCTTACTATGCACAATCTTAAACTATATTACAGACCTTTAGTTTCAGCTATTCACAGGTGGCCCTGGAAATCTCTGATCTACAATCATTTGTACTTTTGCCAAGACCTAAGTGAGCATGTGCTGTGTGAGGTTTCCGTGGAGGAAGTGAAGCTCTTAGCCTCGCGGTGAGCCTAGCTGGGCACCAGATCTGCACCCACTTTTCTGAAAGGTTAGAAACCATATGGAAAATGGCCCACAAACAAAGGTCAGCTGTTAGTTTTTCATGTGGAGAGTATTTTGGAAGAACTTCAGAATGTTTCTCAACAAATGGCAAGGCTCGACTATATTTCGCTTTTAACAGAAACACCCTCCTTCTCAAATCAGCTACAATTCTCCAAAACCCTACTTTACACATTTTCAGAAAATCATCTAATTTCTTAATACCTGTTAGGTAAGATTAAACTATGCATTGCTACCCAGATGCATCTCAAGATATGAAAACATCATGTTTTGTACTTTAATTGCAGGCTTAATTTTTTTTCTAGGCAGTTATTTCTTCATGCCTAAATAGGAAAGTGGTTTTAACTTCTCTGTCAGTTTTCCATTATGTTGGAAGCGAGTGACCCTACTATTGATTTGATTCCATTTTGTGATCTAAAAGCTCTGGTTCTGGAGGCACATGGTACTGAGGTCACAAGATTCACTGTGCTCTGTAGCGAGTGAGTGTGTTCATATGTATATGTGTGTAAGTGTGGAGATTGGGTCCGTGTGTGCTGAGGGGTTTAAAGTGGCGTGTGTGTGTGGCTGAACCTCCTCATTTGTCTCTCTGACTTCGTGTGTTCTGCGAACTGGTGTCTCTTAGAGGAGCGCCTAGCACATAGCAGGGGCTGTAAATGTTTGGCAAATATCTGCATGTGCGGCCGCCGTGAGCTTTGTCCATCGTGCCGGAGGGCCACTTGCCCACTGTTTTAAAAATATGGAGGAGGGGAGGAGAGCCCCAAAGGGATAGTCCCGTTTCCCAGGGCCCTGCTGCAGTGTGTAAGTACTCCTCATTCTGTATAATAGATGTAGCACAGAGTATTTTTTCCAGAGTAAATAGAATCACATTTTCAATGCCGTAGGGAATTTGTTCTTAATAAGTATTCTCTGATGAATTCCTTGTGAAATGAACATCTAACATAAGTTAAACCCTGATTTGTTTTGTTCATGTTTGGTTTTATGTATAAATTTTCATTATATTAAAACTGCAAAACCCTCATTATTCCTTTGTCCATATGGATTTTTTAATCAAGCACCTGACACTTTGTGTTTTGCCTGTACTTCCAGGTTATGTTCCTTGGGGAGCTGGAAGAAATATTGGATGTGATTGAACCTTCACAGTTTGTTAAAATCCAAGAACCTTTGTTTAAACAAATTGCCAAGTGTGTCTCTAGCCCCCATTTTCAGGTTAGTAATAAGAGGGCATGAGCCAGAGTGGCTTATACAACATGTATTATTTTGGTAAAGTTTCATCGGTATTGAAAGAAATGTAATGGACACTAACTACCTGTTGTTGTTGTTGTTGTTTTCGTGGTACGCGGGCCTCTCACTGTTGTGCCCTCTCCTGTTGCGGAGCACAGGCTCCGGACGCTCAGGCTCAGCGGCCATGGCTCACGGGCCTAGCCGCTCCACGGCATGTGGGACCTTCCCGGACCGGGGCACGAACCCGTGTCCCCTGCATCGGCAGGCGGACTCTCAACCACTGCACCACCAGGGAAGCCCTACCTGTTGTTTTTATTGGCTGATTTTTCACACGATAACAATACTTTTGGTAATCACCACCTTCATCTTGAACACTTGTTACATGACAGCTGCTGTGACGGGTGCTTTCTGTCCAGTAACTTGAATTCTCATGACCACTCTGCAAGGAGGGCATTATGATTTTTACAGACGTAAACACTGACCCTCAAAGTGGTCAAATAACATGTCTCAAGTAAAAGGGCTGAATAAGAGGTGGACTGGTAGGGATCCTATAGTGTGTAAGAGAGAATGCTGAATAAAGCTTAAAAGAAAAAGAGAATGCTGATATTCTATACTGTGCTAGATGTTTTTAAACTTCAAATTATCCTCTGAGGCTTCACCCCCACTTTCTAGATGAGAAAAATGAGGCTCAGAGAATGATTTGCTCAAGTGCCCCAGTTAATAGGGAGTGGGGAGTCACATAGGCGTCGCTTCTGGTGAAAGCCCGTGCCCTTCCTGTGGCACCACTCTGCCTCCTTGTGGCCGCTCTGGGAGAACACAGGGAGGGTGAGCCTGGGCAACCCTTTTCTCAACTGGGGACATTTTAGCAGTGCTGTGGGACCCACACTGGAGAGAAGAAGGTGATCTTGGGTGAAACACGTTAGGTTTTATACTTTGGCTGTCTCACCAAAGGTCCAAGTCACAGACCTAGAGAACTGATTCTTTATATACTGCCTGTTGATTGGAAGAGACTGTTCAGATTGTATTTGGCATCACAGAACCCCATTGCTAACATGGGGGACTTGATGGTGGACTTTTCTCTGAGCTGTCATTATCCTGCATAGTTAGAGACACTGGCTGTAGTTGTTGTTTTAATTTTTGACCTAAAGACATCTTAGTATGTCAAGTCAGTGATCTTATGACAACTTTGCAATTGTACCACAAAGCCAAAAAAACAAAAAAAGAGTAGAAACCATTACATGAACCATTACATTCAGATAATATGACATGTCTAGATTTTTTTTTTAATGCGGGACACTATGTACATGTTTTACATATTACACATGGCCTGTGGTGCTCAAATATCTGGATTGTTTACCTTATTTTTCAGTTTTTATCATGTGTTTGTGGTAATGGAGGGCAAAGAGTGGGACTCTCTTTTCAAATGAGTACCACCAGGGAGCCTTAAATGAAGCTCAGAAGCTTAGAAAGGAGACAGACTGTCATAATTAGCTAGGGCTGTGTCTTAGGGCTACTCTAACAAAATACCACAGACTCTGGTGGCTTATAAACAACAGAAATTTTTTCTCACAGTCCTGGAGGCTGGCAGTCTGAGATCAGAGTGGCAGCACCATTGGGTGAGGGCTCTCTTCTGGGTCACAGACTTCTTGCTGTATCCTCACATGGTGGAAGGGGCTAGGGAGCTCTTGGGAGCCTCCTTTAAAAGGCACCAATCCCATCGCCTTTGGAGGTTAGGATCTCAACGTAGGAGTTTTGGGGGGACACAAACATTTAGACTGCAGCAGGCTTCCATAACAAAACACCCCACATTGTGTGGCTTAAACAACAGGAATTGATTTCTCATAGTTCTGTAGACTGGAAGTCTGAGATCCGAGTGCCAGCGTGGTATGCTTCTCTGAGGGCTCTTTCTGGCTTGCACATCTCACTGTGTCCTCACATGGCCTTTCCCGCCTGCATGCTTGAGGAAAGAGAAGGAAATCTCTCTCTTCCTCTCCGTATAAGGCCACCAAGCCTATCGTATTAGGGCCCCACCCATATGACCTCATTTAACCTTAATTAACTCCTATCTCCAAATGCACTCACGCTAGGGGTTAGGGCTTCAGCATTTGGATTTCCTGCAGGAGGGGGAGACGGGGATGGAGGTGGGGGAGCGGGGACACAATTCAGTCCATAGCAGAAGGAAAAAAATTTTAAATTCCTTGACAGAAGTAAAACTGAGAACAAAAGAAAGAAGGAGAGTAAAGAAGTTCTTTGTTCATTAATTGAGTGTTCATTGGTTCATCCAACAGACATTTATCGAGTGTCACTCTGTGTAGTCAGATGCCGCTCACTACTTGCCCAGGTGAGGCATTGGGGTTAGAAGGCTCTGAGCTAGAGACACTGCACTGTGTGTGTGCAGGAAGACAGTGGGTCCCAGGAAAGTAGTGGTCTGTCCTGCTGTCAGACATGCTAGTTTTCACTTTGCATAAGCAGTGCCTTTCCTCTTTAAAGGGCTTTGCTGGATACTGACTTTCTTTCTGTAAGTGATTTTACATACTGATAAATAGATACATAGAGCTTAAGATACTTATTAGCATTAAGTAGCAGGTAAATATCAGGCTCATACTTGGATATAGGAAAAGCCTAGGTCTCTCTGCCTTTACTAGCATCCTCTTGTGGTCTCTTTAAGAATTTCTCCTATGGGTTGTTTTCAGAACAGCCTCATGCCTATTTCTCCTCTTCACCCTGCCCTTTCCTTGCCTTGTGCTCTACCTGCCTCAGCCACATGTATGCTTCATGTTTCCAGACACATTGTCCGTGTTGGTGCCTCTGCCCGCCTTTCCTGTAATTCCTTTGGCTTCTTTCCTTCATCCTTCAAAGCCCAGCTTAGATGCTATGGCCTGTGGTACATTTCTGCCACTCTTCCTGTCCCCCCGAGTCATCTGGATTGTTCTTTCTGCTCTTTCCTCTGGCTCTTTATTTCTAGATCTGATACAGCATCTATCACAGTTCATGTTGGATTGGGGATCGTGGAACCCCCTTTCCCTACCAGCACACGAGCTCCATAGGGATAATAGAGTGAAGAGGTTAAGCAGGGACTTAGGAGTCTGTCACTTGCTAGCCATGTGACCTTGAGGCTATGGCTTATCTCCTCTGAGCCTCAGTTTCCTCATTTGCAAAATAGAAATAATGGTACCTATTCTGTGTGTTGGTTGTGAGGATTAAATGAGAAAATATGTAAGTGAAACACTTACCACAGTGCCTGGCATATAGTAAACGTTCAATAATAGTGAATTATTTTCTTTGTACTCTTGAGTGTCTAGTGCCTTATGAGACCCAGGATTTTTTTGTGAACCAAATTGAATAATGTAAATGGAAAGGTTCTAATTTCCCAGAGTCTATTGGTGGGCACAGGTTGTACCATTTTATTAAATTAAATGAATACATTTAAGTTAAATTTAAATTTATTTAATTAAAACATAATTTCTTAATCTGTATGAATAAAAGATTTTTCCCTTTCCCCATATAACTACTCTTTTTAGAGGTTTTTAGATTTTTTATTTTTTTGAGACTTTGGTTTATTGGAATTATTATTGTTATTTTAGATTACTTTTTGAGGGCTTCCTCTGAATTCAGAGAGTCAGTTGATAAATGTGGCAGTCAGAAAAAAGGGGTCTGAGATAGCAAGCGAATGTACGTACAGCCAGTATCCCTGAGTCCTAAACTGAGTGACTTCCTCCTGGCTTACCCAGTTCAAAGGAAGGGACCAGAAATGAACTCTGGAAAGAGTCTGGGCACTAGACTCACATCCCAGTTTATCATTGACTAGCAGTGTGACTGTGGCCAGGTTCCCAATCTCTCTGAACCTCAGTGCCCTCTTCTGTACAGTGATTGCCACTCCTTGGATGGTGGTAAGGATGACACATTCTGCCTGCAGGGTGGGCACAGTGCCTGGCCATAGGAGGTGCTTAGCAAATGCGCCTGCTCTGCAGGGATGGGCAGCTGGGTTTTCTTCAGCAGCTACTGACTGAAGGCCAGCCACGCGCTGCACCTTGTGGTTGATCTACAGTGTGCGGGATGAAAGAGGTGAGCCAGGAAGGGGATTAAAGTGATGGGGAAAACAGTGTAGCGTATAGAAGTAGGGTGAGGATGTCTGGAGCTTGCGAGCTGTGTAGGGAAAATGTGGAATCAGATGAAATGGGCATTGTTAAAGGAGAATATAAATAAGTAGGTAGGAAAACTTCTTTTTCATCCCCGAATTGATGAACCACTTCGGAACTTTCTGAAAGATTTTAAACCCACAAAAATGTAAAGTGTGATTAATATTTAATTTTATACTTGATTGAATGATATTAAGATCATCTTAAAATACTTTTGTTTGAAGAGATTATAATTTTGTTTTATCTTTCTCTCTTAACATTTTATTTTTCTTTTCTCAAAGGTGGCAGAAAGGGCACTCTATTATTGGAATAATGAATACATCATGAGTTTGATAGAAGAAAACTCTAATGTCATCCTTCCCATCATGTTTTCCAGTCTTTATAGGATTTCAAAAGAACATTGGAATCCGTAGGTTTTCACAGTTTTCCCCCTCCGTCCCTCCCTCCTCCCCTTCCTTCCTTCCTTGCTTCCTTCCTTCTTCCCACCCCCCTCCCTCCATCCCTCCTTCCCTCCTTCTCTCTCTCCCCGCTCCTTTGGCCTCTCTTCCTCCCTCCTTCTCTTTTGCTTAATAAAATGTCTCGCATGTATGCTATGCGTCAGATGTTGTGCTTGATGCTGAAGATAGATATGTGAAAAGATAAAATCCCTACATTTTAGAAATTCACTGACTGGTTGGGGAGACCCACAAATAAACAGACATTTTATAAAACAGTGTTTTAAGTGCTGTTATATTCAGATATCTGTTTACTTGAGGGCTTCTTGACCTGTCTGTGAATGTAGCTGAGGTATTTTGGGGATGCTCTGGATCAAGAGGAGAAGGTTGTGGATATTGCTAGGGTGGTGATGCTCAAACTGAATCTTAAAAGAATTTGGCAGGTGGATGGGATGGAGAAGTCCATTCAGATAGTCGGTCTACCCATCACATAAAAAAGGCACAAAAAGGTAAGAAGCACCTGTCATGTTCTGAGACCTGTGAATTTGGGAGGGCTGAAGCACAAGGTCATTTGGGGAGGTTGCTGGAAGGTAGGGTTAGAAAGTGGAGTGGTGCCCACGTGAGTCTTCACCCAGTGGATGATAAGGAAACACTAAAGAGTTGTAAGAAGGGAAGTGCTCTGAACTGATTTGCATTTTAACAAGATCCATTTCTTTTTTTTTTTTTTTTTTTTTTTTTTTTTTGGGTACGCGGGCCTCTCACTGTTGTGGCCTCTCCCGTTGCGGAGCACAGGCTCCGGACGCGCAGGCTCAGCCGCCATGGCTCACGGGCCTAGCCGCTCTGCGGCATGTGGGATCTTCCCGGACCGGGGCACTGAACCCGAGTCCCCTGCATCGGCAGGCGGACTGTCAACCACTGCGCCACCAGGGAAGCCCAACAAGATCCATTTCTTAAAAACCAGTTCAGTCACTATATGGGTTCTCTAGGGGGAAAAACATTTTAAAATGTTCAAGGAGGAGTTTATCATCTAGTCTTATGAAAGTTAAAGCATTCTGTATTTGAAGAGCTTTACATATTTCTCTGTGGAATAGAAAGAAAATTTAATGTGGCATTAAAAATTAGAGATAATTTAGTATATTCGTAGTATGTTTGTCTAAAAGTTTTACATACAACTATAAAATACCATATTTCTTACTTTTCACATTTGTCAAATTTTATGACTAAAACTTATAAGAGTAAAGAGCTAGCAAACAAATCTCATTATGTAGATAGCCTCTTGAGAACCTAGAGAGTAGTTCTAGCAAGTGTCTGTAACTGCTCAGTAGCTTGTATTTGGCTCTTCTCCATCACTGCCCATCCTATTTGAGAAGGTCGTTCCCCATAAGTTTCCCTTTTAATGGACACAGTGCAGAAGCAACACAGCAAGTCCACTTTCTTATAACTGTTTTAGAAACATCAAACCCAGGGTTTATTATATGGCCTAACTTTTACCAATGCATTTTTCAATGGTATTCAAAACACACTAAAGGGAAGTAATGTCATGTAGTTTTGCAAAGGGCAGTGTTATTTAGACTCTAGTCTGAATATACGAAGCCCGTCACGGCCGAGTCCTCACGTTGCCAAGAGCTTATTCTTCCACTTGATAAGCATAGGCAGCCGTTTGGCTCTTTAGCTGTTTAGTATTCCACAGCTAGTTGCAGCCATCACCAGCTTGCCAGTTACCTTACCAGCCTGTGTATTGGGTCAGCAAGGGGACTGAGGAGTGGATGGACTGATGCAACTCCCAACTAGAGACGTAACTCGTATTAAACTGCCCAGCTTACAGAGGCTTGGTATCATCTTTGAATATGAACTATAGATATATAAAATTTGTTACCATGGGAACAGCCTTTGATTTTGATGAATTATGTATATTATCGCTTTAAAAATAAAATTCTATGCAAATTCAGGTCTCGAAGGTTGGTCCTACCACAGGTGCTCATTCTTAGGGTGAAGTTGCTTTATTTTTATACTTGCCTTTTTATTAAATTAACAAGTGCCCACAGGCAAGTCTATTCTGGGTACCCATAATTAGGAGGGCAAAATTAGATTTTGTTTTTCTAATCCTGCCAACCCCTCAGAAAGATATCTTACCTAAAGAATGTAGCTCTCTTGATGTGGAAGTGAATTGTAGGTCATTTCTAGTTGTTCCAACTAAAAAGGGAGGGAGACTGCAGTGTGAGGAGCTCATTCAGATAAAGGCTGTACATCCGCTCTCTTCATTCAGCATCCCATTATGTAGGACTAACCAATACGTTGCCTTCTCTCTGTGCTTCCAGGGCTATCGTGGCATTAGTGTACAACGTGTTGAAGGCGTTTATGGAAATGAACAGCACCATGTTTGATGAGCTGACAGCCACATACAAGTCAGATCGTCAGCGGTAACTTTTTAAAGCTTTTTTGTCAGCTGTGCATAATACTGTTGAGTTCTTTTTTTGCTCTTTGCTGAAGTTGCCTAATTGTACCTGAAATCCTAAGCAGCAAATTTTATTTATTTCCATATTCGTTTTCACATGATCATTAGCTGTGACTTTATTAGTCTGCCACTGGGTAACAAAGTGTCATTTTGAAAAAGGCTGCTTTCCTTCTTCCCTTCCATGGTGTTTCTCTTCTGCCTCAGGGTTAAGAGCCTGGCACATAACTGGTATTTCAGGTCCACTTAAGGGGACCATCAGGTAGTTTGCCATCTGGAGTCACTCCCATTCTGAACTAGATTTCTGAACTGATTTGTACTTCACTCCAGCAGCAGGAGAGATGAGGCACCATTTTTGTTTAGCTCTTTGGCCCAGAACTTACTTTCTATACTAAAACCCAACAAATTCCTTATGATTTAGAGAGCAGTGAAAAGAACAAGGAGGTAAAGTGTATTATACAGATCTTGAAATGTTTAAGATCAAAGGAGAGCAGAAACCAGTTGAACTCTTTATCGTAAATGCTCTGGTTTAGTAGGCCTTTCTTGAGTTCATTTACATGATTCTTCAATTTTGATATTTCTTGTTCAATGTGTTCACTTTCCAGAAGATGTTGTCTTACTCCGTTTGGGCTGCTATGACAAAAGACCACATGGGTATTTTATGGGTAGCTTATAAAGAACAAAAATGTATTGCTCACAGTTGTGGAGTCTAAAAGTCCAAGAGCGTGGCACCGGCATGGTTGGATGAGGGACCTCTTTCTGGTTCATATCTGGTCTCACTATGTCTTCACATGGTGGAAGGGACAAGGGATCTCTGTGGGGTCTCTTTTTTTTTTTTTTTTTTTGCGGTACACGGGCCTCTCACTGCTGTGGCCTCTCCCATTGCGGAGCACAGGCTCCAGACGCACAGGCTCAGCGGCCATGGCTCATGGGCCCAGCCACTCCACGGCATGTGGGATCTTCCTGGACCGGGGCACAAACCCGCGTCCCCTGCATCGGCAGGCAGACTCTCAACCACTGCGCCACCAGGGAAGCCCTGTGGGGTCTCTTTTATAAGAGCACTAATCCCATCCATGAGGGCTCCACCCTCATGACCTAATCACTTCCCCAAAGCCCCACCTACTAATACCGTCACCTCTGTGGGCTAGGATTTCAGCATATGAATTTTGGGGGCACACAGATATTCAGACCCTGGCTTGATATACTTGGAGAGATTGAGGAGAGCTTGTTAGTAGTTGAGCCTCCGGGTTGGCTTTTCTCATCCAGAAGAAAATGTCAGCTTTGTGTATATCATAAAACCACAGACCTTCAAGGATCCCAGAGTTTTCATACTCAAGACCTGGCGGAACCTCCTGAGCAAAACTATCTGTGGTTCTCTTGCATCTTTGCCCAATTTTTAATGTGTTACTTGGATTTTAGATAAAAAGAACAATGAAAGGAAAGGTTTGGTGGCAGGGACAAAGGACCTTCATGACGATTTTCTTTTTTTTTTTTTTTTTTTTGCGGTACGCGGGCCTCTCACTGTTGTGGCCTCTCCCGTTGCGGAGCACAGGCTCCAGATGCGCTGGCTCAGCGGCCATGGCTCACGGGCCCAGCTGCTCCGCGGCATGTGGGATCTTCCCGGACCGGGGCACAAACCCGTGTCCCCTGCATCGGCAGGTGGACTCTCAACCACTGTGCCACCAGGAAAACCAATTTTTTTTTTTAATTACCAGGATGCAGTATAGGAAAGTGACTTAATTATGGAATATGGCAAGTGTTTAATGGTAGAGAGAGGAGACTGAGATTTTTTATGCCACATTGAAATAAATACCAGTTATTGGATATGTTGTACCATACCTAAAGAACTTTTAATTTACTATACAGTATTTATAGTTGCTGCAAATCATTAAATTTATAGTAACCCTCCATGTTCCAAACTTAAGTTAAAATCTTTAAAAAAATGTTATTTAAGTAAAGGAGATACAGGACACATTTTTATACTGTGACATACAATTAAGGAGTGCATTGTACATAATATCCTTTCTTTTATGGTAAGTAAAAACCCATTTTTATTATCCTAGTTGAATAAGGATTAAATCTGTAGAATTCCATTAAGACTATTAAAGACCTTATTTCTAAAATATTCAAATCGATTGAATTAAATTCATTCATTTCTGTTGAATTTCAGAACTGTTTTCTGATCATTTATCATTTAAACTAAATAGGCCAAACTCTTGAAAAACATAAGAATGAAACAAGGGGACCAGGAATAGACACTATGAAGCTGATTCTGATAATCTGGTATATTAAAGCGACTTATAGTGAGTGGACTTTCTTAATAACAGAAGGGTTTTTTTAAAGCCAGGATAATATTTTGTCAAGTGAGCAATAGAAAGTTGTACTGAATAGTTGGAAATACTGGTTTTTCCATGGATGTGGGAAGAGAAAAAGAGACTAAAGAGATTTATTTGGTATTGTTAGACAAGAAATGAAAGGAGGATTTCACTTCCGGAAGGCAAGAAGTAACTAACTGTTTCAGTTCAGATCAAAATTTTTTAAGTATTACAAATCTGAAAACAGGTGGGTGTAGTAAGTAACACTCATAGCTATTGATACATATGCCAACGTTAGTGCTCTGTGAAACTGAAATTGGAAGAGAGTTTGACATTATCTCTAGTATGACAACTTGGTGGAGTTTTAAATTGCCACCTACAGGGAGAGAGAAAAGTGGGAAAGTATGGGGGTGACAGAAGCTATCTCAGAAATATTTAGGATTTTTGAAGATAAAGTTGTCAGTGTAAAAGATGTATGATAACTCAGCAAGAAGTTCATCTGGAAGAAAAGCCCCACAGGATAGACTGCGATGATTGCCATGCAACTCTTGATCAAAGACTCGTGAAATGCTTCAGTAACAAGATGAGTGTTTTAATCATGTCAGCACTTAATGTAAACTGCAGATTAGGGCAGTAAGAACCTAACATACGTTTAAGCTGTTTTTTAGTTGGATAAGGTCTCTAAGCCCTTGCTTACCATCTTCTTCCTCCTCCAAATAGGAAGATCAATATGCATTGAAACTCAGCAGGATCTGTAGAATTTACTTTTAAATCAGTGTTCTGTGATAACATTTATCTAGACCTAATCTTATCCTCAGACTGTACTGAGAAACCAAAAGTGATAATTTACCAAACAGCTTGCTTTACAGTTAAGAATCTAGTATCCATAATGGTTGGAGAATTATCTAATCTTGCCCTTGTTACCCTATAAATAAAAATTTTCAGGATCAAAATTACCAAATCGGTAATTGTTTGGAAAACTATTACACTCACTGAGAATCACATTGTGCAGAGTGCATTTGAGCTGGTTGGAACTAGTTGTAGTAAACAAAGCTTAAATCACTGAAACAATAATTATAAAGTGATAATCTTAATTACCATATTATATAATTAAATGTTCCCTCAATACTCTAGTGGAATGAGGTTATAAAATTCCTTAGATATTTCTGGAGACATTTTGGTGGGGGGATGAAGATTAATTTCTGTTGCTCTAGATATCAATATAACTTTTAAAAAATTGGTGACAATAAAAAATATGAGGCAATGGAATTGTATACACATTTCACTTAACCTATGTAGATTTCCTTCCCTGAGTACATATTGTACTGTAGTGAAGTACGAAATTCTTACTAAGTGAAGTTAAATTCTTACCAAGTGAAGTTGCATAAGGACCATAATCTGCCATGCCTGGGGCGGCAGAGCCCCTGTTTTCAGGATTTATCTGAATTTATGGATTCACAAATGTTATCTGGGTCTGCTGTTTACTGGTTCATCACAACATGAAGAAACTAGGGACAATGTAGTGAATTATTTTTAATAAATATGAAATTATTTAATGTATAGTATAGCCATGTGTTCCTGATTTGTGTACTTACTACTTCATTGATGTTAAAGTTAACGTTCTTTATTTTATAAAAATATGGTAATCTAAAAATGTCCTTGGCAAAATAAAATTTGTTTATCTATCTATCTGTCTGTCTATCTATCTATCTGTTTATTTTTGGCTGTGTTGGGTCTTCGTTGCTGTGCACAGCTTTCTCTAGTTGCAGTGAGTGGGAGCTACTCTTCGTTGAGGTGTGCAGGCTTCTCATTGTGGTGACTTCTCTTGTTGCAGAGCACGGGCTCTAGGCACACGGGCTTCAGCAGTTGTGGCTCGCAGGCTCTAGAGCACAGCCTCAGTAGTTGTGGCGCTCGGGCTTAGTTGCTCCACAGCATGTGGGATCTTCCCGGACCAGGGCTCGAACCTGTGTCCCCTGCACTGGCAGGCGGATTCTTAACCACTGCTCCACCAGGGGAGTCCCTACCCTATTTTGAACATCTAGTTTTTTGGTAAATTTTACCAAACAGTGAAATCTGAAAATTCTGGAAGTCATTAGTCAAATTGATATTGAGCCAAATTTGAAGGCTTGGAACGTTACAGATTTAATACCCAATAATATCAACAAAGTTCTGTCCAGAATTAAAACTGAAATCACAGAAGAATGTTTAATTTGTCCATATATATAGGTATAAAATAAGTTAGTAATGTGGATTTTGTGGTTTAATACTTGTAAGAACAAGATTCTGCTAAAGAGTTTACATATACATAATGTAAGAAAAATGAGTAATAATAAAGAGGAAGTATATTTTCTTGACCTACTACATTCTTTGTATCAGTGTCATCTCTATCAACCCTTTTGAGAAACTATTTGGAGACAAAAAGAAAATCAGATTTGAACTAGACCCAAAGTAAAAATGAATAATGTACCATTGGTTTTAGGATAACAGTTACATAAAAATGATCATTTTTCTTTCTTGGTAATTTTGAAGTTAATTTTCTTTATTAAGCTAAGTATAAAGGAATATTAATGTAAAATATTAAAATATTCTTGTCATCTCCTACTCTAGTTTATGTCTATATAAGTGTCAAGAAAAAATAAAAAGTGAAAAAAAAATAAAAAGTGAGAGAGAGAAAAACCAAAAATGCCAAACTTTTCAGAGACCTTTTAAAAAGTGTGGGGAAAAGTATGTCAAAGGGGCAGTTATTGTTGGATAATCTCTTTAAACTTTCTCAGTTATTTACCTTGTATTCTATTTTTTCCCCAGTGAGAAAAAGAAAGAAAAGGAGCGTGAAGAATTGTGGAAAAAACTGGAGGATCTGGAGTTAAAGAGAGGTCTTAGACGTGATGGGATAATTCCAACTTAACAAAAATAATGACAACAACCTTACTAACCTGTGGAGTCACACATTTATGTAGTAGAAGATGGAACAGCAGTTTTCTGTATTGTGCAACTTTACAGTAGATTTCACATTTGTTTCATTATTACAACAGCACTGTATATACCTGTCTCTAAGTAAAGGAAAAAAAAATAAGGACTTCAGTCCAAAGTTTGGACAGTAGATGGACTTCTCAGAACTTGGCAAACATAATCATTGTTCTAACCCCCTTTTAAAAAAAAAAAAGCAGTCTTCAAAGATCTGTCAATGAAATTTGTATATTAAAATTCCATTATTGGGAGTTCCTTATTTATCATTAGCAGAGAGTATGAAACAATTTTCAAATGTGAACAATCTTAAATTTAGCTTGTCTTTCTGCTAAGCTGTTAAGTGTATTTATAGTAAAGGAATGGGAAAAAAAAAGACTGTCATTTCCTTATAAGTTTGTATAACATCCTCCTCCGGGTAACTTGACTGTAATTTGACATCTTTTCCTTTTGCACATCTTCATGAGTTGAATGTCCACGTGGAATGGGGCCGTGAATTATAAAGGTCCCTGATAAAAGTTTTGTTCACTGGAGTGAACATCTTTCCAGTAAGCAGGTAGTCCTGGTACTCCTTTAGTTTCAAAATTAGGAGTAAAAGAGAGCAGGTGATAAACATAGTAGGGAAGGGAATTTTGGATTCACGCATCAGTTTATGGTGACTCCAAATCAATGTCTTGAATCCTTTGAAAACAGGCACTGGGACATCATAGGGTTCAGTACCTGACCAGTATTAGTTATGTACGTCATTGAACACACAAACCAGAGATGTTTTAGAAATGTCAGAAGACATACTTTTGGACCATTTTGAAATAAGAAAGACAAACACTAAACAGTACAACCATGAAATTGATCACCAAGATTGCGAATCTAATTGGGAATAGAGTTGAGCAAACAGCTTGGACTGTTTGGAGTTGTTGCCTTACTTTTTAATATGTATTTATAAAGTATTCCAGCAAAAGAGGATGAAGCCTCTGGGAAAAAAAGAAACATATTACAGTGTTTTTTTGTAGATTCTCATTCTATATCCCATCACAGCACCAGCCCTGTTTTTAGCCAGAAAGGATTCAGGATAAACATTACTATGCATTCTGAATTGAATGCGTATTCCTAACTACTGTATTTGTTACCAAAAGTGGTTCTACAAATGCTACTGAAAAAATCTGGAAATTCCTAATGTCCTGAGTATTAATAATAAAGTTTAAAAATGCTTTTATATCAAAGGTGCATTGTGACCAAATTGTTTAAGAAAAACAAAATCTAAGGCTGTATTATAGATCTATCTTATTGGCTCTCTGCTTTGTATTTAAAAGAGGAAGCTTACATCTTGGGGAGTTAAAATGCTGATAAAACTTGTGTACATTATGTACTTACCTAAAGCAGTTGCATTATTATGTACTGAAAGATATGTGTTTTGGGATTTATTTCCAGGATGCTTTTGCTTGTTATGGACTTGGCAGCAGTGAGTTGATAATCCTAAACAATCCCTTCCAGCAGTATTCGTGGTATAGAGCTGATTCTGCGTTCATGTGTTGAATTGTGATAGTAGCAAACAGGAACATATGAACTGTTGTTGCTCTTAATAGAAATATGGTATCAATATGGGCTTGTATATTTTCTTCCTTCCATTTAAAATATAAGGTAGAATATGCAGTTTTATTCTTTACAAGAAAAAAGGAAAAAAAGAAGCCGCTGACCTTTCTCCCCTACTAAGCGTTTCAGGATTATCAGGTCACAGTTTGTGCGTAAAAGTCAGCTGATTATGGATATTGTCATCTCAATAACTTTGTAAAACAAAAACAAAATTTGGCATTGTTAATTCTGAAAAAGAAACAGCAGTAAAAGAGTCATGTGCAATACCAAACACAACATGGTTTAATGGAATTAATAGATTTTTTTTTTTTTAAGGAACATTAATGGGAATTCAATGTAAAGCTGGCAGAGGCTGCCAAAGATGAAAACAACTTACTTTAAAAGTACTGGAGCAAAGGTGCAAGTTCAAATGCTAAAGATAAAAATAAATTTGTAACAAATCATCTCCTTTAGCCCTTTGATTTTAGCCTGTTAGTTTTAACTCTGCTTTACATTTAATTTTGATATTATAAACTTTTGTTTGCCATTAATTCATCGTTTTAGATTGAGGACATTACAATCACAGGTTTATGAAATATCTCTGCCCATTAGAATGAAATGCAGTCATTTGAGATGAGAAAGACCAGGATCCTTTTTTTGCACCTTACCCTGTCCTCAGAGTTAAGGTGAGAGCTACACCGATATCCTTGATGTCAATTTCATATGTTGATCATTCCAAACTGAGAAGAATAAAGCCAAATTTTAGACATATTTAAAGTTATTATAGATATATGTCTAAAATTCATAGGGCAACTTCTGAGAAGAAACGCTGTCTTTTCTTTTTTAACTGAAAGTGACAATGTGGCATTTGTCATGTTGTGTCCAGTGATGCACAGTAACTGAGGTAATCTGACTGTTGCACTATGTGACATATTTAAGGACGTACTTGCTGCATTTGCAGCAGCCCTCTCTTTGTCCTTTCCCACATTTCTGCTGTTGCTGCAACTTGAGTTAATTGTGACAAATGCATCTTTGTGTTATATTTTGTTTGCTTCCTAATTTCCAGAACTATATATAAATATATTTTTTAAATAGCAAATATTGTAGTTAGTGAGTGATGATCACTCCAACCTTATCCCTACCATATTGGTTTCAGGGGTAGGATTAAGAGTGTCTTTGGAAGAAAAAACAAAAAACAAAAACAGAACCCTGTGGTTTAGAAGGATGCTGAGGCCTTAGGCTGTGGGCCTAGAACAACCATGTGAGTGAATTGACCCATCTCATACTTTGAATCAAGCATGCATTCCTTTTCTCGTTGTGCAGGTGTCTCTAGTTGTTTTCCTTCAGTGTTTTCGTCCTTTTAAATTTTATTATATTTTGCTCTCCCTGACATCTGTTTTTTATAAAATAAAAAATAAAAAAAGTAAGACATAGATAATACCCTCAATGCCTCTGGATACTCACAAGCAGGGTTATGCTCCTTCATCTTGGGCTTGCTTGCCTAAATGGAAGGGTTTAATTTATTTTGTACCTCCTTCTATGCGTGGGACAGTCCAGGGTGCAGAGCTAGGAATTGCTTATAATTGCACCTGCTATACTTAAATGTATAGCCCTAGGCTCAATCACACTATGGAAAGAAAAAAAAAATTATATTTAGAGCTTTAAAAGCTTTTTTATTTTTTTGTGGGGATCGGGGGGTGGGAGAGGGAAGATGTATGGATGTTATTGGCATTTTTAAATGTTCAGAGGTTTTTGTTTTGTTTTGTTTTGTTTCTTCTGTTTTGTTTTTTCTTCCCTTTAATTGGATGCACTGACCTGGCCCAAGAAATGAAGAGATTCTCTCTTTTGATGCTATTACCAATGTTACAACCAAGTGACAGTCACCTGTAGCAAAAAGGTGGCACCAGACATGATCAGTGATATTTTATTTGCACATCAATATTTTTATTTTTATATTCTGGCTCAGCTGCTTCTCTGAGTGGAGTTAAGGAATGAGCCACAAAGGATTTTTGTAGTAGCTATATTGGCAATGCATTTTATATTTCTCAGTATTTAATTTTGAAACTCTAAAAGGATTGTGCATCTTGAGAGAAAGTTGGGCAAATTTTAATCTAGTGTTAATTTGTGCTGCTTCTTGTGCATGATAGCAGCAGTAGTATCTCTCTTGGAAATAAACATCCCATATTATGATGTCTATGAATATAGGTTTCCTTTTCTACCCTCCCTTCCTCCCTCCTTCCTTCCCTCCCTCCCTCCCTCCCTCCCTCCTTTCCTTCCTTCCTTCCTTCCCTTCTCTTTCTTTACTTTTTTGGAAATCACTTATTGTATATAAGTTGTAATCCAGACCTCATGTATCAATGGGGAACTTTCAAATATAAATATTACCAATACATTTTCTGGTTGTTGTCTGATTTTTGATTGAGGTATAATGAGAATGACATGTCCATCGCTTTTGGTTTGAGGATTTCGCTTTAGCTTCATAAATCTTTTGGTATTTTAGTATTTCATTGTTTTAGCAGGAGAGGGCAGCAAAAGTTCATTTTCCCTGTTAGAAATGCTGTGGTTCATGATTGGTTTTAAATTTAGTTGTGTGTGTGTTTTTTTTAAACAGCACCTGTTTGTGGGTAGAGGTAAAAATGAAACATTTTTGATATGAAAAGTTGCATATGAAAGTTATAGACTGGTTCAACCAGACAGTGAAGACTTCTGATCCACATTAAAGTTAAAATGCCACAAAGCAATCTTCCAGCGCTGGCTAAAATATGCTACTTCCTTTTCAAACACAACAAAATGCAAGCCGAGTCTTAAAACATTTGGAGTTTTAAAATGTCTTTCTTTGAAAATGATTTACTTTCTTCAAAGTGGTAACAGAAACAAAAATGAAGGTGCTCCCAAAGGGAAATGTAACCTTCCCCTTTCACAGGTGTGTGAGAGGTTCTGTACTGTGGGTGCATCCTAATAAAGAAGCAGTGAAGAGTTTTCAGGTGCCTGGCTGTGTGTATTTGTTTGTTTGTCTGTTTCTGATGTCCATGGCCTTTTTGAACCATACTCATGGTAGATGTGATCAATGTAGCTGTGAGGCAGTGGGGTTGGTATGTTCAGGCTTTCAACTTGAGAAAATCAGTTTGTGATTAGGGAGCGGTCCAATGTCTATTGCTGGATAACAAACTACCCCAAAACTTGGTGACAGAACATTTGTTCACAAATGTATGGTGTGGGCAGGACTTGGCAATAATGTCTTGTCTCTGCTATTCAAGTATCAACTTGGGTTTATCAAGTGGGATAGGAGAATTCATTTCCAACATGGCTCACTCATATGGCTATTGGCAAGTTGGTGCTGGCTGTTGGCTTGGGGTTCAGCCAGAGGCCTCAGTTCTTCTTGACATGGGCCTCCTTATGGGGATGCCTTCTTGGGCTTCCTCACAGCCTGACAACTAGGAATGAGTGTTTTAAGAGACAGGAAGTGGACACTGCCAATACTTTAAGGCCTGGGCCCAGAAACTGTCATGGCATCACTTCTGTAATATTTTCTTGGTCAAACAATGACAAGGTCTGCTCAGATACAAGTGGAGGGGACATAGGCCTCATCATGATGTGTTGAGATGAGTGTCATCTGTAGCCAACCATGGGATATGCTTTCTTTGTAAAGCATTTGATTTAGGTGTGCTTTCCTCTCTTGGCTAATTAAATCATATCAGATTTGGAACCATGTAGAGTTAACCAATTACTGTTTCATGTTCAGTTAAACTCTGACTTGGGGAGGGAAAAATCTTTGTAAATTTAGCAGTTTTGTATTTCAAAGCATGACCATTTTAACATCTGAAGGTCGTAAGTTATTTACCAAGAAGAAACTTGTAACAAAGAAGGGTTAAAAGAAATTCAGGGTTCAAAGAAATTTAAGAGTTGATTTTCATGAACTATCTAATCCTTTCTATAACGTTGCCTCCTGCCTGTAAACACTATATTATAATGGAGGCAAAGTTAATGTACAGTCCAATTCCTATTTCCTGGAGTTTTATATAATATTGTGTCCTGGTGGTTTCTCTTAGATCAAATTCACATTAGATTTTTTTTTTTTTTAACAGAGACTAACTATGGGATAGTTAACCAAGTCTAACTATAGGATAAGGGGAATTAAAATTAGATTTTTTTCTGCTTATGATACATGTTCAATGTATAATTTATTCTTGAAAAGGAAGATTTTAAAGAACAAGTTTAATAACTACATGCTGTGCCCCATACCTAAAAGTCCGCTACAAGTCATGTGCATTCATTGATTGATTGGAGCAGTGTTTATTGATTACCTCTGTCCATAGTCTTGCCCATTCTCTGATGTGCAGATTTCCTGCCTCTTTCATGTCTCATTTAATTTATTTCACCTCTTGCAATCAAAGTCTGAATTAATTGTACAATTTGAGTCACATTTTGCTGCTACCAGATGATATGAGGCCTCAGAACCAGGATGGATATCAGCCACGGCCCCCTTTGTCCTCCCCAAAGCTCTTCAGGCGAGATGTCTCTGTCTAGAGTCACCCAAGGTGACGGCCGTGGACTTGGAAATCAGAGACTCTTGGAATCATTTGGCTTCTGACATTTATCAGCTGTGTGACTTTGGGGAAATCGCTTGATCTAAGCCTCAGTTTCCTTTGTAAAATGCAGGTAGAATGGTGCTTATAGTGTTGTTATATTCTATTAGGTAATATATGTAAAGTAGTTAGCATAAAGCTTGGCACGTGGTAACCTGAAAAAATATTATTACCTTTAATAAATGCTTATTTTATTAAACCCAAAAGTTAAACCCAAGGTTAACAAAAGGATAGAAGTAATAAAGATTAGAGCAGAGATAAACAGAATAGAGAATAGAAATCAATGAAACCAAAAGTTGGTACTTTGAAAAGATCAGCAAAATGAACAAGCCTTTAGTTAGATGGACTAAGTAAAAGATGACTCAAGTTACTAAACTCAGAAATGAAAGTGGAGGTATCACTGCTGATTCTACAGAAATAAAAAAAGAGTATAAGAGAGTACTATGAATGATTGTATGCAAAAAAAATTGGATAGCCTAGATGAAATGATTAAATCACAGTGAAATAGAAAATCTGAATAGACATGTAGGTAGTAAGGGGATTGAGTCAGTAATAAAAAATCTCCCAATAAAGAAAAGTCCTGGTCCTGACAGCTTCACTGGTAAATTCTACCAAACATTTAAGAAAGAATTAATACCAATCCCTCTCAAATGTTTCCAAAAAATTGAACAGGAGAGGACACTTCCTAACTCATTCTGTCAGATAAGCATAACCCTGACACCAAAAATAGACAAAGATACTACAAGAAAACTAAATGCCAATATACCTTATAAACATCGATGCAAAAATCTTCAGCAAATTACTAGCAAACAGAATTCAGCAGCATATTTAAAAGGATTATACACCATGACCAACTAGGATTTATTCCTGGAATGCAAGGGTGGTACAACATACAAAAATCAATTAATGTAATACACCACATCAACAAAACGAAGGGGGAAATAAAACCCACACAATCATCTCAATTTATGCAGCAAAAGCATTTGAGAAAATTCAACACCTTTTCATGATAAAAACACTCAACAAAATAGGAATAGAAGGAAACTACCTCAACATAATATTGAGTGGGCCAAAAGGTTCGTTCTGTGTTTTTTTCCCCATAAGATGGCTCCAGTAGCACTTAGTGGTCTTTAGCTTCATTCAAAATAATTTGTTAGATTGTGTGTGACAGCTATAATATCAGTGTGCATTTAAAAAAAGACATTGGTGAATTTTTGTGTAGCCATTTTAATATTGAAGATGGAAGAAAACATTTTCGACATATTATGCTTTATTATTTCAAGAAAGGTAAAAATGCAACTGAAACATACAAAAAGATTTGTGCAGTGTACAGAGAAGGTGCTGTGACTGATCAAACATGTCAAAAGTGGTTTGTGAAATTTCGTGCTGGAGTTTTCTCGCTGGACGATGCTCCATGGTTGGGTAGACCCCTTGAAGTTGATAGCGATCAAATTGAGACATTAACTGAGAACAATCAGCTTTATACCATGTGGGAGATAGCTGACATACTCAAAATATCCAAATCAAGTGTTGAAAATCATTTGCACCATCTTGGTTATGTGAATCACTTTGATGTTTGTGTTTCACATTAAGCGAAAAAAACCTTCTTGACCATATTTCCACATGCGGTTCTCTACTGAAACGAAAGGAAAGTGTTGCGTTTTTAAAACAAATTGTGATGGGAGATGAAAAGTGGATACTGTACAACAATGTGGAATGGAAGAGATTGTGGGGCAAGTGAAGTGAACCACCACCAACCACACCAAAGGCTGGTCTTCATCCAAAGAAGGTGATGTTGTGTATATGGTGGAATTGGAAGGGAGTCCTCTATTGTGAGCTCCTTCTGAAAACCAAATTATTAATTCCAACAAGTACTGCTCTCAATTAGACCAACTGAAAGTGGCACTCGACGAAAAGCATACAGGGTTTGTCAACAGAAAACATAATCTTCCATCAGGGTAACACAAGACCACATATTTCTTTGATGACCAAGCAAAAACTGTTACAGCTTGGCTGGGAAGTTCTGATTCATCCGCTGTATTCACCAGACATTGCACCTTAGGATTTCCATTTATTTAGGTCTTTACAAAATTTTCTTAATGGAAAAAATCTTAATTCCCTGGAAGACTGTAAAAGGCACCTGGAACAGTTCTTTGCTCAAAAAGATAAAAGGTTTTGGGAAGATGGAATTATGAAGTTGCCTGAAAAATGGCAGAAGGTAGTGGAACAAAAGGGTGAATATGTTGTTCAATAAAATTCTTGGTGAAAGTGAAAAATGTGTCTTTTATTTTTACTTAAAAAACTGAAGGCAATTTTTGGCCCACCCAATAAAAGCCATGTGTGAAAAATCCACAACAAACATCATATTCAATGGTGAAAGACTGAAAGCTTTTCCTCTAAGATCAGGAAGAAGGTGAGGATGCCCACTTTAACTACTTGTATTCGACATAGTGCTGGAAGTTCTATCCTGAGCAATTAGACAAGGAAAAAAAATAAAAACCATCCAGATTGGAAAGGAAGAAGTAAAATTATTTGTTTGCAGATGGTATGATGGTATAGAAAATCCTAAAGACTCCACAAAAAGTAGTTAGAACTAATAAATGAATTCAGCAAAGTAGTAGAATAAATGAATTGAGCAAAGTAGTCAACACACAAGAATCAGTTTCATCTCAAAAAAATGTTTGGAATCTTAACCAAGCTTTTTCCAGAAAATAGATTTAAAAAAATTTATTCCCAACTTATTTGATGAAGGTAACATTACCCTGATACTAAAACTAGTCAAATGTATTAGAACACTAATAGTACAGAATACTACAAACCGTTAACTCTCATAAATGTTAATACAAAAATGCTTAATAAAATATTTGCAAATAAAATTCAGCAATATTTAAAGAAAAAAATCAGTTTCATCTCTATACACAATGAATAATTTGAAAAGGAAATTACAAAAACAATTTCACATACCAGTAGCATCAAAAAGAATAAACTCCTTAGGAATTAACCAAAGAGGTAAAAGACTTGTACAATGAAAACTATAAAACATTGCTGAAAGAAATTAAGACATAAATAAATGGGAATATATTCCATGTTTACGGATTGGAATACTTATTATTGTTTAAATGTCAGTACTACCCAACATGATCTACAGATAGAATGCAATTACTATCAAAATCCCCATGAAGTTTTTTTTGCAGGAATTTTAAAAAATCCATTCTAAAATTCATATGGAATCTCAAGGGAGCCTGAATAGCCAAAACAATCTTGAAAAAGAACAAAACTGGAGGATACACACTTCTTGATTTCAAAATTTACTATAAAGCTACATTAATCAAAACAGTGTGATGGTTTTGGCATAAAGATAGATATATAGACCAACGGAATAAAGTAAAGAGTCCAGAAAGAAACTCATATATATGGTCAAAAGATTTTTAATAAGTTTCCAAGATATTTTGAAAAGGATAGCATTTTCAAAAAATAGTGCTGTGGAAACTGGATATCCACACGCCAAAGAATGATGTTGGACCCTTATCTAACACCATATACAAAAATTAACACCAAATAATAAAGGACCTAAATGTATGACCTAAAACAATAAAACTCTTAGAAACATAGAACAAAAGCTTCACAACTTTGTATTTGGCAATGACTTCTTGGATATAGCATCAAAAACACAGGTAACAAAAGAAAAAAAATAGACAAATTAGACTTCATGAAAATTTAAAAAAAAACGTGCATCCTAGGACACTATCCACAGTAAAAAAGCAACCCACAGAAAGGCAGACAATATTTGCACATTATATATCTGATAAAGTGTTAATATCGAGAATATATAGAGAATTTTCAAAAACTCAACGATATAAATACCAAACAACCCAATTCAAAAATGGAGAAGGATTTAAATAGATATTCCTCCAAAGAAGATAAATGAATGACCAACAAGCACATGAAAAAATGCTCAACATCACTAATCATTAGGAAAATGCAAATCAAAACTTCAGTGAGAAAACTCCTCACACCCATTAGGATGGCTACTATCAAAAATCAGAAAACAACAAGAGTTGGCAAGGATGTGGAGAAATTGGAACTTTTATGCACTGTTGGTAGGAATGTAAAATGATGCAGCTGCTGTGGAAAACAGTATGGCAGTTCCTCAAAAGATTAAAAATAGAAATACCATATGATCTGGCAATTGCACTTCTGAGTATACACCCAAAAGAAGAGAAATCAGGGTCTCAATGAGATATTTGTACACTCATGTTCATAGCGTCATTATTCACAATAGCGAAAATGTGGAAGAAACCCAAGTGTCCATCAACAGATGAATGGATGAGCAAAATGTGGTATACACATAAAATGGAATATTATTCAGCCTCAAAAAGGAAGGAAATTCTGAGATATGCTACAACATGGATGGACCTTGAGGACTTTATGCTAAATGAAATAAGCCAGTCTTAAAAGAACAAATACTGTTTGATTCCACTTACATGAGGTACTTAAGTCAAAAATTACAGAAAGTGTAATGGTGGTTGCCAGGGGCTGAGAGTTGGAGAGAATGGGGAGTTATATTTTAATAGGTATAGAGTTTCAGTATTATAAGATGAAAAGAGTTATGAGGATAGATGGTGGAGATGGTTGCCCAACAATGTGAATGTATTTAATACAAATGACCTGTACACTTAAAAATGGTCAAAATGGTAACTTAATTTTATGTGTGTTTTACTTCAATAATTAAAAAAATACTACCAAACCATTTTCTACAGTGGACATGATATTTCACACCCTCACCAACAATGTATGTGAATTCCAGTTGCTTCACGTTCTTGCCAACATTTGGTGGTGTCACTTTTTATTATTTTAGACATTCTGGTGTATGCATATAGAGATGCCTTATTGTGGTTCTAATTTGTATTCTAATGACTAATTATATTGAACACTTTTTTTTCATGTGTTTTCTGGCAATTTGTGTATCTTCTTTTGTGAAGTGTCTGCTCAAATCTTTTGCTCATTTTGCTTTATTGTGTTGTTGATCTTTTTATTATTGAATTGTAGGGGATCTTTATATAGCCTGGATAATAGTTCTTTTCAGGTAGATGTTTTGTGAATATATCACAATGTTTTGTGAAATTTTCTCCCTACCTGATGAGCAAAATGTTTACATTTTATGAGACCTAACTTAACATTTTTTTCTTTTTATGATTATTGTTTTTGGTGACATATGAAATCTTTCTCTTCCCCTGCTTCCTTTCCTCCCTACCTGCCAGACCAAATTATACTCTCTTATGTATTCCTTTTAAGAGCTTTATAGTTTTTACTTTTATGTGTAGGTTCATGATTCACCTTGAAGTTTTTTTGTGCATAGGTTTTAATATAAAAATCTAGATTCTTTTTTTCTGTATGGATAGCATATTATTGCAGCATCAATTATTGAAAATTCTCCCCAAATAATTGCTTTGGTGCCTTTGTAAAAAAAAAAAAAAGGCTACCATAAAAGTGTGGATCTAAATTTAGGTTCTCTATTCTATTTCAATGGTTGACATTGATTTTTATACCAGTACCACAGTCATGATTACTGTAGCTTTAAAATAGTCTTGAATCAAGTTGTCTAAGCATTTCAATTTTTTATTTCTTTTTCAAGATTGCCTATTATAGATCCTTTGTATTTTAACATAAAATTTAGAAGAAACATGTCAATTTCTACAAAAGAAAAAAAAACCTTGTGGGATTATGATTAAAGTTGCATTGTATCTCTAGATAATTTTGGGAAGAATTGACATCTTCATAATATTGAGTATTATAATCCAGGAACATGGTATTATTCTTCATTTATTTAATCTTTAATTTCTCGCAGCACTTTTTAAATTATTTTCAGCATAGATATCCTGTACATCTTTTGTTAAATTTATTACTAAGTATCTTATGTTTTTTGAAGCTGTTATGAATTGAATTGTTTTTTAAATTTCATTTTTCAATTGTTTGCTGTTGGTATATAAAAACACAGTTGGTTTTTGTAGATTAACTGCTATCATTAAACTTTGCTAAAAGCAGTTATTAGTTCAATTAGTTTTTATAGATTGTTTAGAATCTCTATGTAAACAATCATGTTATCTGCAAATAGCAAGTTTTACTTCTTTATTAATGGTCACTAAATTTCTATTTGTTTTATTTCCTTTTTCTTGCCTTGTTGCAATGGTTCAGACTTCTAGTATAATATTGAATAGAAGCATTGAGACTGAGCATCCTTGCCTGATCTTAGAGGGAAAGTGTTCATTATTTCTCCATTAAATATAATGTTCACTGTAGGTTTTTTGTAGTTGCCCTTTATCAGATTGAGAAAGTTCTCTTCTATTTCTACATTACTGAGAGTTTTTATCATGAATGAGTGCTGAAATTTGTTGTATGATTTTCCTGCATCTATTGAAATGATCCTATAATTTTTTCCTGTATTCTATTAACATGGTGAATTGTGTTGCATTTCTGGGATTAAAGATATATACAGTTTATACATCTATATAGTTGACCCTTGAACAACCTGGGTTTGAACTGCACAGGTCCACTTATAAACAGATCTTTTTTTCAGTAAAAAATACAATACTATATGATCTGCAGATATGGAGGGCTGACTATAGGACTAGTGGATTTGGTTATCCATGGTGGGTCCTGGAACCAATCCCCTGCAGATACTGAGGGATGACTGTAGTTATATGTATACATGTTAATTCTGATGACAATGCAGTGTTTATTCAACTTGATATTTCTCTAAATATAATGTGTCATTTCTTCTGGATATTTTCAGGATTTCCTTTATCTTTTGTTTTCTATTTGCTTCTGATGTGCCTAATGGTTTACTTCATAATTATCATGCTTGGAGATCACTGAGTTGCTTAAATCTCTACATTTATATCTGTCACCAGATTTGGTAACTACTTTGGTCGTTATTTTCCAGATATGTTTTCTGTCCCATTCTCTCTATTTTTTTCCCTCTGTGACGCTAATTAATAGTACTTAAATCTTTGTTATTATAAGTCACAGTGGTACTACTGTTCAGTTTTTAAATTATATTTTATTAAGATAGAATTCACATAAAATTAACCATTTTAAAGTATACGTTTTACTGACATTTTGAACATTAAAAATACTGTACAACCTTCATTTCTATTTCGTTCCAAATTTTTTCACCACCCCAAAAGGAAACTCTGTACTCATTAAGCAACCACTTTCCCATTCCTCCCTCCCAATCACACAACCACAAATTAGCTTTCTGTATTTATGTATTTACCTATTCTAGATATTTCATATAAATGGAATTATATGTAAACTTTGTGTCTGGCTTCTTTCACTTAGCATATTCTTTTTGAAGTTCATGTTGTTACATGTATCAGTACTTCATTCCTTTTTATTGCTAAATAGTATTTCATTGTATGATATACCACATTTTGTTTATCCATCATCAGTTGATGGACATTTAGGTTGTTTCCACCTTATGGCTATTGGGTATAGTGCTGTGATGAACATTATGAGTTTTGTTTAAATATGTGTTTTCAATTCTTTTGGTAAGTAGGTAGGAGTGGAATTGCTGGGTCATATGGTAACACTATGTTTAACTTTTTGAGGAACGGTCAAGCTGTTTTCCACAGCAGCTGCACTGTTTTACATTCCTGCCAGCAATGTATGGGGGGTTCTGATTTCTCCACATCCTTGCTAATGCTAGTTATTTTCTGTTATTATTCTTTATTATAGTGACCCTAGTGGATGGTCTGTTCATCTCTTAAAAATATCTTTTTTCAATTTTCTTTAAATTGAATAACTTATTGATCTACTTCATGTTCACTGGCTTTTTCCTTTGTCATCTCTATTAAATGTTATGCTCCTATAACAAATATTTTTCTTTTAGATGCTGTATTTTTTTAGTTTTAGAATTTTCTCTTAGTTCATTTTTCTATTAGATTCTATTCCTCTGTTGAGATTTCTATCTTTTCATTCATTGTGAATATGTTTTTCTTTTTTTAAAATATTTATTTATTTATTTATTTATGGCTGTGTTGGGTCTTCATTGCTGTGCACAGGCTTTCTCTAGTTGTGGTGAGCAGGGGCTACTCTTCATTGCAGTGCACAGGCTTCTCATTGTGGTGGCTTCTCTTATTGTGGAGCACAGGCTCTAGGTGCATAGGCTTCAGTAGTTGTGGCATGTGGGCTCAGTAGTTGTGGCTCATGGGCTTTGTTGCTTAGTGGCATGTGGGATCTTCCTGAACCAGGGATCAAACCCATGTCCCCTGCATTAGCAGATGGATTCTTAACCACTGAGCCACCAGGGAAGTCCCAATGAGTATGTTTTTCTTAATATCATTGAGCATAATTATAGTAGCCATCATAAAATTCTTGTTTGCAAATTCTAATATCTGGGCCATCTCAGGACCTGTCTCTTTTAATGGTCTTTTTCTTGAGAATCTGTCACATTTTTCTGATTCCTCATATATTGAGTAAATTTGAATTTTTGTCCTGGATATTTTGAATATTATGTTATGGGAACTCTGGATTATGTAATATTTCTCTGAAGAGTATTAATTATTTTGTTTTAGCAAAGACTAATTTGAAAGGACTCAAACTACAAACTCCAACTCTTGGGCAGTAGCTCAAGTCTTAGTTCAATTCTTTTTTCCTTCTCTGGAGTTTGTCCCATGCATATGATGGTCAGGCATTAGTCATAGATTTAGGTTGACTTATACACGAGATTTGGGCTCCTACTGTCTACTGCTCTCCTTTCTGTGATATCACCCTCACTTTCCAATGGCTGTGGTTGCCCTGAACTCTGTCCTCTGGTTCTTCAGGGAAGAAAAGCAGTTTTTTTTATTTGTGTTCTCCTGCTTCACCTAGTATTGACTCTCAGGCTAAAACACATTGAAAGGAAGATTTACCCAGTGTCATCTCTTTTCCCCAAGTGTTGACTTTCCTCCAGAATATGACATTTAGTTCTTTCAAATTGTTTTCCTCTTGCTCTCGCTCTCTCTGTACTTTGGCTACATTTTCCCATTTTAATCTGCATGAGGAGGTCTAGCAGAATTTTAATCATATATTCTTAAAGCAGATCTTCACTCAAGGGCTATCATATGGGGACACATGATTCCCTTCCTCCCCCACCCCAACATATTCTGCATATCAGGCATTGTACTAACATCAAGATTAACATTTCCCACACGTCAGTGATTTATATATCACTGTCATGAATTTTGCCACTTGTAACATTACACTTGCAATCTTTTTTTTTTTTTTTTTTAACCATGCTGTGTGGCTTGTGGGATCTCAGCTCCCCGACCAGGGACTGAACCTGGGCCATGGCAGTGAAAGCCTGGCATCCTAACCACTAGGCCACCAGGGAACTCCCTACCCTTGTGATTTGTTAGCTATTTTTAAATGAATCATTCAATTTTATTTACTTGCTTTTTAAACTTTTTATTTTTGAGATAACTGTAGACTTGTATACAAGAGTTGAAAAATATTACCGTGAATTCCTGAATACCCTTCTCGCAGCTTCCCCTTATGTTAACATCTTCTATAACCATAGAACATTTATCCTTGGTACAAGTATCCTAGGTATAACACTATCAACTAAAATACAGAATTTATTCAGATTTCACCAGTTTTCCCATTAATGTCCCTTTTCTAGCATCCAATCCAGGACTCCATATTATATTTAGTTGTTACGTCTCCTTAGTCTCTTCGACTCTGTGACACTTCCCCAGTCTTTCCTGATCTCTCATTACTGACAGTTTTGAACAGCACTGGTCAGTTGTTTCTTAGAATGTCCCTCAATTTGGGTTTTCTGATGTTTTCTTATGGCAAGGTTGAAGTTATATGCATTATTTCAGGATATTGATAGGATGATTCAGAGATGATGCTTCTCCCTCAGTGCATGATATCAGGGAGTACATGATGTCACTGTTTATTATTAGACTATAGAGAATATTTACATACTCATATTAATGCAGTCCCTGATTATTGATTGATTAATTATTGTTTATTGATTAAAATAGTGATATATTGGGAGGATGGGAGAGGGGAGACACAGGTTGTGCACTGAGCTAAATCCTTGACAATGTCTATAGAATTTCCAAATCAAGAAATAGCAGCATAAGCAATTGGAAATGTGGAACCTATTTTACTGATAGCTTACAGAGGTAAAACTGGCTAAAAGTAGTCAAGGGGAGAGAAAGAAGAGACATCATGAAGAAGAGGCATAACTGTCTTTTACCAGAGTCTCAATGCCTGAGAAATAGGTCAAATAAATAGTGTGCATTCTTTTTTCAAAAGCTTAGTGGAGCAGACCTTAGAAAACCTCCCCAGCAGATTGAGACATGCCTGTTGGTATAAAAGGGGCTTTCTTCAGGCCAGGGTGATTACATATGTATAGATAGAGCAGGTCCAGGTCAAGCATTAGGAAGTAACAGGCCGAGCTGATATCCCCCAAGACACATAATTATTTTTCTGAGCTTTTGAGAATGCAGGGGTCAGGAATTGACCTCTGCCACTGTTTACTCTATCCCAGATTAGAAAAAAACCTGGCACAGATAGACTTCTAGTTTGCTTGAATGAGGAAATGTGAACATCAGATGGTGTTAATTAGTTAGGCGTTTACAGGCTATTTCACTGACACAAAAAGGATATTATCGCTATTCCTCCTTGCACTTCAGCACTTGGATTGTCTCAGACAATAGTGAATTCACATAACAAGCAATCTGAAATGGTAAGTGATTATGATTGAAAAAATTGGGCTTGTGGAATCTCAAAGGGCAGGTTCATTTCCTTGTTAGAACACTGTCACTTTAGAAAGCCTATTTCTGGTTCCAGAAGCTCCAGCAATCCAGGAGGGGGACACCTGGAGGGGCCTGTGAGGGGGCAGTCAGGAGAGGGAGAAGAACTTTCATTATTGCTTCTGCAGACTCTGAAAATCTGAGGGTGCAAAGGTCATGAGGCATCCTTGTGGGAGTGGAATCCTGTACTCTTCTTATTGGTAATTTGATGGGGAATCATCACAGGGAGAAACATCTGAAAATCCATAAAACACCACATGAACAGTTTAGCTAAATTAGCAGTGGGAGAGGGAAGGGAAGTGCTGGGGAGAATCATTTTAAAAGCTCACAAATAAAAAGCATATCAATTTTGCAGGCTTTATTTTCATTATGAAATTATATGTACCCTTTCATTTTTCCTATTTATTGAGGTATACTATCCTTGCAGAAAAGTGTACATGTCACACATGAACAACTCACTGCATTTTTACTGATTTCTTTTTAGAGATAAAAACAAGAAACCAAAGTGAGAAGTAGAAGACAGGTTGGGAGAGACTATATTCTGCTGTCACCATCTAGGGACAAGTGGCTTGATGCTCTGATGTATACCTGATGGCCAGGTGTGGCTGCATCTCCCTGGAATTGTCTCCACTCCTCTAAGGACCAATCAGGATTGCCTCAGGCATGACCCCCTGTGAGGATGCCCACAGCAACGGTAGTCCTGCCAACTTCGTGGCTGCGCCCAGCAACACCTGGGAAGACAGTAAGTCTTCATGTATAGGCTATAAAAGAAATAGGACTATGAGCGATTAAGGGAATAAATACAAAGTCCCTGCTATGGTTTTTCCAGGAGCCTCATGGTTTGTTTCCGTCCCGTGACACATCACTGATTCAGGTAAGTGAAAGAAAAGGCAGTGGAAGAAAAGGCAGTGAGGATTGCTCTGAATATCAGATCATGTCGATCCCCTTCCAAAAAGCCTTTCCATGACTGCTTGATACATTAGGAATAAAATCTAGACTCCCAAGAGTGGTCTACAAGGTGCCAAGTTATCTGACACTACCCAACTCTCTGACCTTCTCACCTGCTACTCCCCGTCTTTACTCACTGATCCTAACTCCACTTGTTGCCACCCTGTTCCTTGGTTCTGCCTCAGGGCCTTTGTACTTGCTGTTTCCTCTGCCCTAGGAACTTTGTGTTGTTGGCTGCTTCTCACTTTTTAGTTCTTTGCTTAGATGTTACCTCATCAGTGGACTCCCCTGACTGATCTACGTAAATGAAAGAGTCCCTTCTTCCGAATCACTCCTATCTCATCATCCTCTTTATTTAATGAATAGCTTACCACAGCTTGAAACTACCTTTTATTTATTTGTTTATCTGCTTCACCGTCGGCTATAAAGTAGCCCCTAGAATAACAGTGCCTGGCACATAGCTGGTGCTAAGCCTGTATTGAGTGAATGAGTAAATGAATAGTGAACAATATGCATAATAAACATATCTATTAGGCTAAGGTATTTGCAAGGAATGAGCCAATGCTCTTCTTATCTTTGGAAGCCCCCCCTGGGGTGCTGAGCGTAGAGGTCTGAGTGCTGTGCCCTACATGTAGAATTCTGGAAAGCCCAGGCTAGGTTACTAAACTCTGTATTAGTTATCTATTGCTGTGTAACAATTTACCACAAACTTAGAAACTTTAGAAACTTGAATCACATTTATTAGCTCCTATAATTCCTTTGCATTAGGGGTCTGGGCATGGCTTAACTGGGTCTGCTGCTCGGGATTTCTCATCAGGCTGCAATCAGGGTGTGGGCCTGGGTTGTGTTGTGTTCTCAAGGTCTGACTGGGAAAGGAACTGCTTCCAGGCTCACGTGGCTGTTGGCAGAATTCAGTTCCTTGCAATTGTAAGGCTGAGGACCTCAGTTTCTGGCTGGCCATCGGCTGGTGCTGTCCTCAGTTTCTAGTTGGTTGTTGGCCAGAGACTCTCCTCGGTTCCTTGTTATGAGGGTCTCCCCAACCTGGCTGCTCGCTACAGCGAAGACAGTGAGGGAGAGTCTGCTACGAGATGGACATTACGATCTTACCTCATGTAATTGCAGAAATGACAGCTCGCTTCTGTTGCCATATTCTAGTCTAAAGCAAGTCACAGGTCCAGGCTGCATGCTAGGGGAGGAGATGACCCAGAATGTGAATGCCAGGAAGCAGGGATCCCTGGGCCATCTTAGAATCTGCTTGTCACTGTCCAACTTCTGGCTCCCAACGGTTCACACCCTCCCGCGCATCCCTCCCCCACACAAAATACATTCGCCTCCTTCCAAGAAGAGCCACGAGTCTCACCCATTACAGCATCTGTTCAAAGTCCAGCATCTCATTATCCAAATCAGAAACTGCACTCTGGGTAAAATTCCTCTACATTTATCAATTTTTAAAACTAAGAGACAATATGGGAATAGAATCTAAAAAAGAGTGGATTCATGTATACATGTAACTGATTCACTTTGCTGTACAGCAGAAACTAACACAACATTGTAAATCAACTATACCCAATAAAAATTAATTAAGAAAACGAGAGAGATAACTTTATCCACCTCTTGCCCCTACACCTTACAACGGTGGAATATAGGCATAGAATAATAGCTACAGATATTCCTGTTCAAAAAAGGGAAACGGGAGGTAGAAAGTAGTGCTAGGAATAATCCTCATTGGTTCTGTCCTTTGGCTTCTTGCTTTTATCCTCGGAATGATCCTTCTTTTTTTTACTACTGTAGTAAAATGTATGAGGAGACAGGTGAATTGGGTGGAAACTGTTAAACCAAGAAACAAGACTTAATGATTTTGAAAATGATTAGACTTCTTATATGTCAAAAGATGCTAAAATTAAGAAATGTTTTCCTTGCACTATCAGGAAAATGTGGCATGGAATAAAAGCCAAGTCAATTTAGGTTTTCTCTCTCACGTGCCTCAGAATTCTTCCAGGCTCCACACAGCTCCAAAGCCATGCTCATATTCTCAGGTATTTGTCACAGCAGCACCCCACTTCCAAAGACCAAAATCTATATTAGTAAATTTTGTGTATGACTCTCACCAACCTGAGTTAAGGGAAGATGACAGTTGACTCACTTTGATTCCCCAAGAGCTGAGTAAAACCTACCATACTCCCAGCAGCATGTTAGGTGCAAGAAAAACTACTTGGTGGCAGTTACCTTTTTGGGCAAGGTTGATCCTGTTGTCCTGACTCTGTTATTCCATCATCGTGGATAGATTTCTTTTCTCTGCATATTTATATGCCTGTGGGGTTCAGTCTGTCTCTCTGCTGAGTGAGTAGAGCAAATTGAAGCCAAACCACTGGGTGTAGATATGGGCTTGGGGTTTCCAGGAAATATTAGCAGCAAGGAGGACACAACTAGGTGAGAGTGGCTTAGAGGGGTATTAGGGATGGACCATTTGGTGGTGGGTTTGTGCTTTGTGATCTTCAACCCATTTGAAAACATGGATTCCCCAGCAGACTATTGGGCCCCTGCCTGCATGTTTCCTCCAGCAGTCTGACCTTTGAGAGGATGAACACTTCTTATAATGGCTGTCCCCAGGGGTGGCAGCCAGGGTACCCAAGCATCCTGACACATGATAAAGATGCTTCAGGCTAGAAGACCCTACTGGCAACCCTGTTCTGCTGCCAACAAGCCAAGCTGGCAGTGGGACTCCATGACTTTGTCCACTTCTGGGGATACACCCTGAAGATGAGCCTTGGGATCCCAGCTGGAGGTCTCCCACAGCTCAAGAGTGTTGCTTGGCATTCATGCTTGGTCCCTACTAATCTGGAATGTTTCTCTATAGCAAATACCAGGATGACAAATATATAGAAATTTGAGTGCCTTAAGGATCATGCCTGTCTAACTTGTTACGTATCACATGAGCTTAATTCAGCATGATCTCATGAGTGCCATGGGCATGCCTTATATCATAGTGTCTTAACATTTCAGTTGACCGAGTGACTCATTCTTTTGCAAGGAAAATTGCTACTGCATGTGCAGCAGCCATCCTTACACATGTTTCCATTTCATCTAGGTCAATATATTCCTCAGTTCCAGCCAGGATCCTATTCTCTGCTGTCGTGTAAATATATTCTTTCTCTTTTGAAAGATTCATTTTTACTCCTTCTCTATTAGGAAAGTGCCCTCAATCATGGGTGGCCCTGCCTTGTAATTATTCCTAAGAGCCTTTGTCAAACTTTCTGATAAACTCTAATTAAAACTCATTGTCTGTTTTACTTTTCTATGTGGATGGGAGGCAGGGTTCCCAGGGACAGGGTTGGTTGTTAACAATAGTTTCAGCTGATGTGGGAAACAGGCAGTCTTAGAGTCTCTTGCTAAGTAGAAAATGCCAATTCTTTAAAAAAAAAAAAAGACAAAGGTACTTTTTGTTTTATTAGCTCTGTTGGAGTAAGTTCCTATTCAGGTCAAGTTATATCACATTATTTTTGATCATCAAGCCTGGAGTGTCACTTGTCCAGAGGCAAAGGATAAGCTGTTTTAAGCAGAGGAAAGTGTACCATTTCTTCATCCCTGCCCACCTCCCTTCAAGAGAAGTTAGCTCTTCTCGCTTCTCTTTTCCTCGCGTGTAGTGAGTTGTATTATGCCCCCACTCAAAGATATGTCCAACCAGAACCTGTGAATGTGACCCTACATGGAATGGATCTTCGCAGAGGTAATTAAGTTAAGGATCTTGAGTGAGACCACCCTGGATTTAGGGTGGGTTCTGAAACCAATGTCAGGTGCCCTTAGAAGAGAAAGGCAAAGGGAGATAGAGACAGAAATTAAGCTCCTTGGAGTTCTAGGATGAAAGATTGGAAGCTAAAGGGATCAGGTTGTTGGTCATGGGGTTAGAATACAAGTATGCTTATACTTTCCTCCTGATCAGGAGGTGAAAAGCTAGGTTTAAGAAGCAACCACTATAGAGAACAGTATGGAGGTTCCTTAAAAAACTAAAAATAGAGCTACCATATGACCCAGCAATCCCACTCCTAGGCATATATCTGGAGAAAACCATAATTCGAACGGATGCATGCACCACGATGTTTATTGCAGCACTATTTACAATAGCCAGGACATGGAAAGTATTGTCCATCAAGAGAGGAATGGGTAAAGAAGATGTGGTACATATATACAATGGAATATTACTCAGCCATAAAATGGAAAGAAATAGTGCCATTTGCAGAGATGTGGATGGACCTAGAGATTGTCATACAGAGTGAAGTAAGTCAGAAGAAGAAAAACAAATATCATATAGTATCACTTATATGTGGAATCTAGAAAAAATGGTACAGATGAACTTATTTGCAAAGCAGAAATAGAGTCACAGATGTAGAGAACAAATTTATGGTTACCAAGGGGGGAAGTGGGGGGCGAACTGGGAGATTGGGATTGACATATATGCCCTACTATGTATAAAATAGATAACTAATGAGAACATACCGTATAGCACGGGAAACTCTACTCAGTGATCTGTGGTGACCTAAATGGGAAGGAAATCCAAAAAAGGGAATATATGTACATGTATGGCTGATTCACTTTGCTGTACAGCAGAAACTAACACAACATTGTAAAGCAACTATACTCCAATGAAAATTAATTAAAAAAAAAAGAAATCACACATAACACAAAAAGATGGTATTCTTAGGTTCAGTGCACGTGAATGTAAATAAGTACTAAAAGCAAAATTTAAATGCTAACCACACTGTTGAAATACAAGTGAAATAAACCACACGTGAAAACCTTAAAAGAAAAAAGCAGTCATATATGTGCTAAGTTATTCATTAGAGCATGGTTTGTGGTAGCAGAAGATTGGAGGCAATGAAGCAATAGGGGACTGAAGGACTATACGATGGCATACCATGCAGCTAGTAATAAAGGATGAGGGAGATCTCTATGAACTGATAAGGTGAGATCTCCAGGATATACCATTGGGTGAAAAAAGCAGTACTGAGAAGAGTTTATACAGTATGCTTGCACTTTTTAAAAAAGAGGGGAGGGATTCCCTGGTGGCGCAGTGGTTAGGAATCCGCCTGCAAATGCAGGGGACACGAGTTCAAGCCCTGGTCCAGGAAGATCCCACATGCCATGGAGCAACTAAGCCCGTGAGCCACAACTACTGAGCCTGTGCTCTAGAACTCGTGAGCCACAACTACTGAAGCCTGCGTGCCTAGAGCCCATGCTTGGCAACAAGAGAAGCCACCGCAATGAGAAATCCGTGCACGGCAACAAAGAGTAGCCCCCGTTCGCAGCAACTAGAGAAAGCCTGCGTGCAGCAACGAAATCCTAACGCAGCCAAAAATAAATAAATAAATAAATTTATTAAAAAAAAAAAAAAGAACAACTTGTATCCTTAAAAAAAGGGGGGGCGGGAATAATATTTCAGGGTTATTTCTCTGTATTTGCCTAATGAAATAGGAGGATAAATAAGACATTAATATAAATGATTACCTATAGGGGGTGAGGGCAGAACTGGGTGGATGGGGACAGGGTGGGAGTTAGACTTCTAATATTGATTTGCTTTTAAAATAATGTAAATATGTTACTTTCTCAAGAAAAGGAAAGGATTAATAAGATTTAGGTTCTCTTTCTTCAAATATAACATATAAAATCTATGATATATAATAACATATAATATATTATATATAAAACTATATAAATGTGTATATATACACATATATATAGCCTATCATTTATCCATCTAGAATTTTAAAATTCATCCTGACAATTTAGTCTTTTACTTAGAGTAAAGGCCTTGAGAAGATGGGTGTCCAGAGTGAAGAGAGAGCAAGGAGCAAGGCTGGTGAGGGAGGTGAGGGCTAGATCACACACAGCTTTGCAAGTTGTATTAAAGCATTGGGATTTTATCCCCAAAGCTATCCAAAGCTACTGAAGGGGTTTAAGACAGGGAAGGACTGAATACAATTTCTCTTTTTTTAAACATCTTTATTGGAGTATAATTGCTTTACAATGGTGTGTTAGTTTCTGCTGTATCACAAAGTGAATCGGCTATACGTATATATATATCCCCATATCCTCTCCATCTTGCGTCTCCCTCCCACCCTCCCTATCCCACCCCTCTAGGTGGTCACAAAGCACCGAGATGATCTCCCTGTGCTATGCAGCTTCTTCCCACTAGGTATCTATTTTACATTTGGTAGTGCTGAATACAATTTCTATGTATCACCTTGGCTGCTCAATTATTTGGCCATTTCACTGATAGAGTAAATTGAAGTTCTTTGCAACTCCCAATACCATCTCACAAATCATTGTGAATTCACCATATTGCAGGAAAAAAGACTTTTGAAACTTAAATAAAATCCAGTGCCATTAACAGATTAACCATCGAACATACAGACAATTCTTTCAGTTAAAACAGCTTTGCTTAAAAACTATAGGAATTTGAGATTCAGGAAGAAATCTTGGTAATTGGCGCCAGTCAGTATGTTACTGATTTCATAAACATTAATGAAAGTTGGTGATCACCTCATTGAAAATGTATTGAGATTTATTTTAGTTCTACCATGAATAAGTTTAGGTAAAAAATGATAGTGATTTCTAGAAAGAATTAACCAAAAATCAAATTTCTCTCTCTCTCCCTCACCCCAGTTTTGTAGTCTAAGTTTACTCTATCTTTACGTAGGGTGGTGCTTTTCAAAGTGTGGCCTTTGGACACTGAGACCCTTTTAGGAATCTGCAAGGTAAAAACTATTTTCAGAATAATATTAAGATGTCATTTGCTCTTTTCACTGTGTAGACATTTCCACTGGTAGTGTAAAGTCAATGAAAGATAAAAGTGCTGAATTAAGGTACTGGACACCAAACCATAATAATAGTAATTGAAATTTTCATTACCACACATTCTCACTTAAAAAAATAATGCTAGTTTCAATTAAGAATGTCCTTAATAAAGCAGTAAAACTTATTAATTTTACTAAATCTCAGTCCTTGAATGATTTTAATGCTTGTGTGATGATGATATGGAAAGTGTGCATAAAGCGCTTCTGCTGTATATTAAAATATGATGGTTATTCTGAGGAAAAGCACTTGTGTGACTGGGATGGGAGCTGAATTAGCTGATTGTTTTTCATGGGGCACAATTTGTACTTGAAAGAATGACAGACAAACTGTGGTTATTTATTTATTTAACATATTTATTAGAGTATAATTGCTTTACAATAGTGTGTTAGTTTCTGCTTTATAACAAAGTGAATCAGTTATACATATACATATGTTCCCATATCTCTTTCCTCTTGCATCTCTCTCCCTCCCACCCTCTGTATCCCACCCCTCCAGGCGGTCTCAAAGCACCGAGCTGATCTCCCTGTGCTATGCGGCTGCTTCCCACTAGCTATCTATTTTACGTTTGGTAGTGTATATATGTCCATGCCACTCTCTCACTTTGTCACAGCTTACCCTTCCCCCTCCCCATATCCTCAAGTCCATTCTCTTGTAGGTCTGCATCTTTATTCCCGTCTTGACCTTGGTATTTCTGACAATTTTTTTTTCTTTTTACATTCCATATATATATCTGTTAGCATACGGTATTTGTTTTTCTCTTTCTGACTTACTTCACTCTGTATGACAGTCTCTAGGTCCATCCACCTCACTACAAATAACCCAGTTTCGTTCCTTTTTATGGCTGAGTAATATTCCATTGTATATACGTGCCACATCTTCTTTATCCATTCATCTGTTGATGGACACTTAGGTTGCTTCCATGTCCTGGCTATTGTAAATAGAGCTTCAATGCACATTGCAGTACATGACTCTCTTTGAATTATGGTTTTCTCAGGGTATATGCCCAGTAGTGGGATTGCTGGGTCATATGGTAGCTCTATTTTTAGTTTTTTGAGGAACCTCCACACTGTTCTCCATAGTGGCTGTATCAATTTACATTCCCACCAACAGTGCAAGAGGGTTCCCTTTTCTCCACATCCCCTCCACCATTTATTGTTTGTAGATATTTTTTTCTTTTTTTTGGCAGTACGCGGGCCTTTCACTGTTGTGGCCTCTCCCGTTGTGGAGCACAGGCTCCGGATGCACAGGCTCAGCGGCCATGGCTCATGGGCCTAGCCGCTTCGCAGCAAGTGGGATCTTCCCAGACCGGGGCATGAACCCATCTCCCCTGCATCGGCAGGCAGACTCTCAACCACTGCACCATACAGTAAGCCTTAGATTTTTTGATGATGGCCATTCTGATCAGTATGAGATGATATCACATTGTAGTTTTGATTTGCATTTCTCTAATGATTAATGATGTTGAGCATTCTTTCATGTGTTTGTTGGCAATCTGTATATCTTCTTTGGGGAAATGTCTATTTAGGTCTTCTGCCCATTTTTGGATTGGGTTGTTTGTTTTTTTTGATATTGAGCTGCATGAGTTGCTTGTATGTTTCGGAGATTAATCCTTTGTCAGTTGCTTCATTTGCAAATATTTTCTTCCATTCTGAGGGTTGTCTTTTCGTCCTGTTTATGGTTTCCTGTGCTGTGCAAAAGCTTTGAAGTTTCATTAGGTCCCATTTGTTTATTTTTGTTTTCATTTCCATTTCTCTAGGAGGTGGGTCAAAAACGATCTTGCTGTTATTTATTTCATAGAGTGTTCTGCCTATGTTTTCTTCTAAGAGTTTGATGGTGTCTGGCCTTACATTTAGGTCCTTAAACCATTTTGAGTTTATTGTTGTGTACGCTGTTAGAGAGCATTCTAATTTCATTCTTTTACATGTAGCTTTCCAGTTTTCCCAGCACCACTTATTGAAGAGGCTATCTTATCTTTTCTCCACTGTATATTTTGCCTCCTTTAGCAAAGATAAGGTGTCCATATGTTCGTAGGTTTATCGCTGGGCTTTCTATCCTGTTCCATTGATCTATATTTCTGTTTTTGTGCCAGTACCATACTGTCTTGATTACTGTAGCTTTGTAGTATAGTCTGAAGTCCAGGAACCTGATTCCTCCAGCTCCATTTTTTCTTTCTCAAGATTGCTTCGGCTATTCGGGGTCTTTTGTGTTTCCACACAACTTGTGAAATTATTTGTTCTAGTTTTGTAAAAAATGCCAGTGGTAGTTTGATAGGGATTGCATTGAATCTGTAGATTGCTTTGGGTAGTAGAGTCATTTTCACAATGTTGATTCTTCTAATCCAAGAACATGGTATATCTCTTCATCTATTTGTATCATCTTTAATTTCTTTCATCAGTGTCTTACAATTTTCTGCATACAGGTCTTTTGTCTCCTTAGGAAGGTTTATTCCTAGATACTTTATTCTTTTTGTTGCAGTGGTAAATGGGAGTGTTTTCTTAATTTCACTTTCAGATTTTTCATCATTGGTATATAGGAATGCAAGAGATTTCTGTGCATTAATTTTGTATCCTGCTACTTTACCAAATTCATTGATTAGCTCTAGTAGTTTTCTGGTAGCATCTTTAGGATTCTCTATGTATAGTATCATGTCATCTGCAAACAGTGACAGCTTTACTTCTTCTTATCCGATTTGGATTACTTTTATTTCTTTTTCTTCTCTAATCGCTGTGGCTATAACTTCGAAAACTATGTTGAATAGTAGTGGTGAGAGAGGACAACCTTGTCTTGTTCCTGGTCTTAGTGAAAATGCTTTCAGTTTCTCACCATTGAGGATGATGTTGGCTGTGGGTTTGTCATATATGGCCTTTATTATGTTGAGGAAAGTTCCCTCTATGCCTACTTTCTGGAGGGTTTTTAACATAAATGGGTGTTGAATTTTGTCAAAAGCTTTCTCTGCATCTTTTGAGATGATCATATGGTTTTTTCTCCTTCAATTTGTTAATATGGTGTATCACGTTGATTGATTTGCGTATATTGAAGAATCCTTGCATTCCTGGGATAAACCCCACTTGATCATAGTGTATGATCCTTTTAATGTGCTGTTGGATTCTGTTCGCTAGTATTTTGTTGAGGACTTTTGCATCTATGTTCATCAGTGAGATTGGCCTGTAGTTTTCTTTCTTTGTGACATCCTTGTCTGGTTTTGGTATCAGGGTGATGGTGGCCTCGTAGAATGAGTTTGGGAGTGTTCCTCCCTCTGCTCTATTTTAGAAGAGTTTGAGAAGGATAGGTGTTAGCTCTTCTCTAAATGTTTGATAGAATTTGCCTGTGAAGCCATCTGGTCCTGGAGTTTTGTTTGTTGGGAGTGTCAATTTCAGTGCTTGTGATTGGTCTGTTCATATTTTCTATTTCTTCCTGGTTCAGTCTTGGAAGGTTGTGCATTTCTAAGAATTTTTCCATTTCTTCCAGGTTGTCCATTTTACGGGCATATAGTTGCTTGTAGTAATCTCTCATGATCCTTTGTATTTTGCAGTGTCAGTTGTTACTTCTCCTTTTTCATTTCTAATTCTGTGATTTGAGTCTTCTCCCTTTTTTCTCGATGCATCTGGATAATGGTTTATCAATTTTGTTTGTCTTCTCAAAGAACCAGCTTTTAGTTTTATTGATCTTTGCTATCATTTCCTTCATTTCTTTTTCATTTATTTCTGATCTGATCTTTATGATTTCTTTCCTTCTGCTAACTTTGGGGTTTTTTTGTTCTTCTTTTTCTAATTGCTTTAGGTGTAAAGTTAGGTTGTTTATTTGAGATGTGTCCTGTTTCTTAAGGTAGGATTGTATTCCTATAAACTTCCCTCTTAGAACTGCTTTTGCTGCATCCCATAGGTTTTGGGTCATTGTGTTTTCATTGTCATTTGTTTCTAGGTATTTTTTGATTTTCTCTTTGATTTCTTCAGTGATCGCTTGGTTATTAAGTAGTGTGTTGTTTAGACTCCATGTGTTTGTATTTCTTACAGATTTTTTCCTGTAATTGATATCTAGTCTCATAGCATTGTGGTCGGAAAAGATCCTTGATACGATTTCAATTTTCTTAAATTTACGATGGCTGATTTGTGACCCAAGATATGATCTATCCTGGAGAATGTTCCATGAGCACTTGAGAGGAATGTGTACTCTGTTGTTTTTGGATGGAGTGTCCTATAAATATCAATTAAGTCCATCTTGTTTAATGTATCATTTAAAGCTTGTGTTTCCTTATTTATTTTCATTTTGGATGATCTGTCCATTGGTGAAAGTGGGGGGTTAAAGTCCCCTACTCTGATTGTGTCACTGTCGATTTCCCCTTTTATGACTGTTAGTATTTTCGTTATGTATTGAGGTGCATCTATGTTGGGTGCATAAATATTTACAATTGTTATATCTTCCTCTTGGATTGATCCCTTGACCATTATGTAGTGTCCTTCTTTGTCTCTTGTAATAGTCTTTGTTTTAAAGTCTATTTTGTCGGATATGAGAATTACTACTCCAGCTTTCTTTTGATTTCCATTTGCATGGAATATCTTTTTCCATCCCCTCACTTTCAGTCTGTATGTGTCCCTAGGATTGAAGTGGGTCTCTTGTAGACAGCATATATATGGGTCTTGTTTTTGTATCCATTCAGCCAGTCTGTGTCTTTTTGTGGGAGCAATTAATCCATTTACATTTAAGGTGATTATCGATATGTATATACCTATTATGATTTTCTTAATTGTTTTGGGTTTATTATTGTAGGTTTTTTCCTCCTCTTGTGTTTCCTGCCTAGAGAAGTTCCTTTAGCATTTGTTGTAAAGCTGGTTTGGTGGTGCTGAATTCTCTTAGCTTTTGCTTGTCTGTAAAGCTTTTAATTTCTCTGTCAAATCTGAATGAGATCCTTGCTGGGTAGAGTAATCTTGGTTGTAGGTTTTTCTCCTTCGTCACTTTAAATATGTCCTGCCACTCCCTTGTGGCTTACAGAGTTTCTGCTGAAATTCAGCTGTTAACCTTATGGGGATTCCCTTATGTGTTATTTGTTGTTTTTCCCTTTGCTGCTTTTAATATGTGTTCTTTGTATTTAATTTTTGATAGTTTGATTAATATGTGTCTTGGCATGTTTCTCCTTGGATTTATCCTGTATGGGACTCTTTGTGCTTCCTGGACTTGATTAACTATCTCCTTTCCCATATTAGGGAAGTGTTCCACTATAATCTCTTCAAATATTTTCTCAGCCCCTTTCTTTTTCTCTTCTTCTTCTGGGACCCCTATAATTTGAATGTTGGTGCATTTCATGTTGTCCCAGAGGTCTCTGAGACTGTCCTCAATTCTTTTCATTCTTTTTTCTTTATTCTGCTCTGCAGTAGTTATTTCCACTATTTTATCTTCCTGGTCACTTATCCATTCTTCTGCCTCAGTTATTCTGCTATTGATCCCTTCTAGAGAATTTTTAATTTCATTTAGTGTGTTGTTCATCATTGTTTGTTTGCTCTTTAGTTCTTCTAGGTCCTTATTAAAAGTTTCTTGTATTTTCTCCATTCTATTTTCAAGATTTTGTGTCACCGTTACTATCATTTATTCTGAATTATTTTCAGGTAGACTGCCTATTTCCTCTTCATTTGTTAGGTGTGGTGGGTTTTTGCCTTGCTCCTTCAGCTGCTGTGTGTTTCTCAGTCTTTTCATTTTGCTTAACTTACTGTGTTTGGGGTCTCGTTTTCACAGGCTGCAGGTTCGTAGTTTCCGTTGTTTTTGGTGTCTGTCCACAGTGGCTAAGGTTGGTTCAGTGGGGTGTGTAGACTTCCTGGTGGAGGGGAGTAGTGCCTGTGTTCTGGTGGATGAGGCTGGATCTTGTCTTTCTGGTGGGCAGGTCCAAGTCTGGTGGTATGTTTTGGGGTGTCTGTGGCCTTATTATGATTTTAGGCAGCCTATCTGCTAATGGATGGAGTTGTGTTCCTGTCTTGCTAGTTGTTTGGCATAGGGTGTCCTGCACTGTAGCTTGCCGGTCGTTGAGTGACGCTGGGTCTTGGTGTTGCGGTGGAGATCTCTTGGTGATTTTCGCCGTTTGATATTACGTGGAGCTGAGAGGTCTCTTGTGGACCAGTGTCCTGAACTTGGCTCTCCCACCTCAGTGGCACAGCCCTAACACCCGGCTGGAGCACCAAGAGCCTGTCCTCCACACGGCTCAGAATAAAACTGAGAAAAAGAAAGAAAGAAAGAAAGAAGATAAAATAAAATAAAATAAAGTTATTAAAATAAAAAATAATTATTAAGAAAAAAAATTTTTAAGTAAAAAAAAAAAGCAGACAGACATACCCCTAGGACAAATGGTAAAAACAAAGCTCTACAGACAAAATCACACACAGAAGCACACACATACACACTCACAAAAAGAGAAAAAGGGGAAAAAATATATATATCCTTGCTCCCAAAGTCCACCTCCTCAATTTGGGATGATTCGTTGTCTATTCAGGTATTCCACAGATGCAGGGTATATCAAGTTGATTGTGGAGATTTAATCCGCTGCTCCTGAGGCTGCTGGGAGAGATTTCCCTTTCTCTTCTTTGTTCGCACCGCTCCCGGCGTTCAGCTTTAGATTTGGCCCCGCCTCTGCGTGTAGGTTGCCTGATGGCGTCTGTTCTTCGCTCAGACAGGACGGGGTTAAAGGAGCCGCTGCTTCGGGGGCTCTGGCTCACTCAGGCCGGGGGGAGGGCGGGGTACGGATGCTGGGCGAGCCTGCGGCGGCAGAGAACGGCGTAACATTGCAATAGTCTGAGGTGCACTGTGCGTTCTCCCGGGTAAGTTGTCCGTGGATCACGGGACCCTGGCAGGGGCGGTCTGCACAGGCTCCCCGGAAGCGGGGTGTGTATAGTGACCTGTGTTTGCTCACAGGCTTCTTGGTGGCGGCAGCAGCAGCCTTAGAGCCTCATACCCGTCTCTGGGGTCCGCGCTTTTAGCCGCGGCTCGCGCCTGTCTCTGGAGCTCCTTTAAACAGCACTCTGAATCCTCTCTCCTCGCGCACCAGGAAACAAAGAGGCAAGAAAAAGTCTCTTGCCTCTTCGGCAGCTCCAGACTTTTCCCGGACTCCCTCACGGCTGGCTGTGGCGCACTAACCCCCTGCAGGCTGTGTTCACGCCGCCAAACCCAGTCCTCTCCCTTCCTCAGACCGAAGCCCGAGCCTCAGCTCCCAGCCCCGCCCGCCCCGGCGGGTGAGCAGACAAGCCTCTCGGGCTGGTGAGTGCTGGTCGGCACTGATCCTCTGTGCGGGAATCTCTCTGTTTTGCCCTCCGCACCCGTTGCTGCGCTCTCCTCCGTGACCCCGAAGCTTCCCCCCTCCGCCACCCGCAGTCTCCGCCCGCGAAGGGGCTTCCTAGTGTGTGCAAACCTTTCCTCCTTCACAGCTCCCTCCCACTGGTGCAGGTCCCGTCCCTATTCTTTTGTCTCTGTGTTTTCTTTTATCTTTTGCCCTACCCAGGTATGTGGGGAGTTTCTTGCCTTTTGGGAGGTCTGAGGTCTTCTGCCAGCATTCAGTAGGTGTTCTGTAGGAGTTGTTCCATGTGTAGATGTATTTCTGATGTATTTGTGGGAAGAAAGGTGATCTCCGCGTCTTCCTCTTCTGCCATCTTGAAGGTCCTCTCTAGTAAGAATCTGGCCCGGGGTCCCAAGGACTGTCGTGGCTTCGGCTGGTGGGTCCCCTCCAGAGCCGGCAGCCTCAGTGAGGCCGCTGTCCCCTCGGGCTCCAGAGCAGTTCAGTCTGTGGTTATTTAGAATTGGGTATGTGACAGATACTTTCTGCCAAAAATTTCAAGTGAACCTGTCACTTCAAGGAAAATAACTGACAGTATTTGTTGGCAAAATGTAATTTGAGATTTTAAGGGGAAATTAGAATTTTGAAAAACTTGTATCCACCACTGTGAGCTTGTCAGTTTCCAAAAAAAATGTAAAGACTTTTCTGGTGAGAGTGCTGGTGAAATTAATGAATGTGATTTTTTGATACTGTATGATGAAATGTATGAACACTTGAAACATTTGCACAATTTAGTCAACTAATGTTTTCTAAATGACCCGTGCAGTATGTGACAATATCACGCCTGGGTAAACGATCCATTTAAAGTGCAAGAGAGACAAATGGATTTTAATGTAACTCATTATGAACAGTTCATTGATGTGGTTTCAGATTCTACATTATAACCAGCCCTTAAGGAACTACCACTTGTTGAGTTTTGGTTTTGTATCAAAGAATACTCATTATCATCACAGCAATATGTTTTTGGATCCGTCTTCTAGAGTAATGGAAGTAAAAACAAAAATAAACAAGTGGGACCTAATTAAACGTAAAAGCTTTTGCTAATTATTAGAGAAATGCAAATCAAAACTACAGTGAGGTATCACCACACACCAGTCAGAATGGCCATCATTAAAAGGTCTACAAATAATAACTGCTGAACAGGGTGTGGAGAAAAAGGAACCCTCCTACACTGTTGGTGGGAATGTAAATTGGTATAGCCACTATGGAGAACAGTATGGAGGTTTCTTAAAAACTGAAGGTAGAGCTACCATATGATCCTGCAGTCCCACTCCTGGGCATATATCTGGAGAAAACTCTAACTTGAAAATATATGTGCACCCCAATGTTCATAGCAGTTCTACTTATAATAGCCAAGATAGGCAAGACATGGAAACAACCTAAACGTCCAAATAATGCCGTTTGCAACAACATGGATGGACCTAGGGATTATCATATTAAGTGAAGTAAGTCAGGCAGAGAAAGACAAATATCATATGATATCACTTATATGTGGAATCTAAAAAAACGATACAAATGAACTTATTTACAAAACAGAAATAGACTCACAGACATAGAAAACAAACTTATAGTTATCAAAAGGGATAGCAGGGGTGGGGCGTGGGGGAGGGGAAGGATAAATTAGGAGTTTGGGATTAACATATACACACTGCTATATAGGGAATAGATAATCAAGGACCTACTGTATAGCACAGGGAACTATATTCAATATCTTGTAATAACATAATGGAAAAGAATCTGAAAAAAGAGAGCTATATGCACATATGTATAACTGAATCATTTGGGTGTACACCTGAAATTAACACAATATTGTAAATTAACTATACTTCAATAAAAAAGTTTAAAAAATACACATTATTTGAAAAGAGTAATAAAATATTCCTCTCATTCCCAACTATGTGTCATTGTGAGGCTAGATTGTCTGCATATACATCAACAGAAACAATGTATCACAGCAGATTGAATGTAAAAATACTTAAGAGAATCCAGATGTTTCTATATTCCAGCTATTACAGCAATTTGTAAATGTGTGAAACAGAGCAGAAACTGTTTCTGTTACTACTTTCTTTTGGAAAATATATATTTTTTTCCACAAAATGTGTTATTTATGTTAACCTGTAATGAGCTTACTATTGTTATTTTAAAACAAATTAGTAGCCAGATATTAAAAATATCTATGGATATTTACCATGGTAGAACTGAAACTAAGGATTTAATGGATAGAACATACATAAACAAAAGCTCTTGGGAGTCTTCAGTGTTTTTAAGAGAATAAAGGGATCCCGAGATCAAAGAGTTTGGGAATTTGTGGTCTAGAAAAAGCCTGTGTTCCTTTATATGCATGTCTGATATTACTCTCGTGCTCAATGATTTCAAGTTAGAAAGTCTTTAATTTCAAAATTCTCAGTTGAAGTGAAGCACAAACTAATATGTACATAGAATAGACAATAGTTGAGATATTTAAAATTTTAAATATCACTCTTGGTAGTTTATTATTCTCTCTTCCTGTAAATAGGGTTAACATCACTGATGTTATGGGGTTGTTGTATGTAAAATGCATGGCATGATTCAACTTGCCTCTCAGTGTTTTTTTTTTTTTTGCGGTACGCGGGCCTCTCACTGCTGTGGCCTCTCCCGTTGCGGAGCACAGGCTCCGGACGCGCAGGCTCAGAGGCCATGGCTCACGGGCCCAGCCGCTCCGCGGCATGTGGGATCCTCCTGGACCAGGGCACGAACCCGTGTCCCCTGCTTCGGCAGGCGGACTCTCAACCACTGCGTCACCAGGGAAGCCCTGCCTCTCAGTGTTCTTGATTATCATTTTTCAAGTAGATGTCTAAATATGCTTAAGTATGTTGACTTTATCTGGGAATTATATTCCTCTTTGATGGCTTTACTGGCACTTTCCTGTGTGGTATCTGTAGTCCTGCAGCTCTCCCCTCATCATCAAACGAAAATTCCATATAAGGAAAATTCTAGATATTTTTCTTCATGCTCTATAGGGAAAATGAGTCCAAGTGGTAACCTCTGAGCAACGATTGTTGCTTTTCTAAACAGAAAAAGTGATGAAGCCTGCTACAGAATATTCCTTATGGAGAACTGGAAAACCTACTAAGACACCACCTTATTCTAAAGCCATCTTGGAACCTTAGTGAATTTGAGTGACAAGTTCTTAAGAAGAGAGATTATGCAATTCTATTATTGCATTGAAAAATCCCTACTCATGACCTTTTCTTTTTCCTTCCACTTGACAAATTATTCCTAAAAACCATTGCCATTACTACTATTTTCTGATTCACCTACAACCCCTCACAAAAATCCTTGGCTGTGATGTCTGAGATTTCAGAACAGTCTGGCTCATTTTTGTGGCTGGAAACCAGATAATGAAATTTATGTTTGGCTTAACTACCAGGGAAAAAGCATGGAGAAATAAGCCACATGTAGTCCTTCTAGTATTTTCCTTTGATCAAATGTCATAGTCATGAATAATAGAAATCCTGGTTTAGTTGGAAAGTTGACCAAATAGCACAGAGTTACTATGTTATTCTAAAGTAAACAAATGTGTCTTTTGTTGTCTCTTTACAGATGGATTTTAAAAAGTTTTATATTTTAATGGTATGGATTTCATTACCATTGATGACATCTGATTGGCAGCTTACGAACATGAGTTGGAAGAAGATTAATTCTCTGGGGGAAATTTTGGAAATGACTTGACAGTATTTTGTTAACAGGTAGGTATCCTTTCTGAAGGAAACATTCTCAATATCTAGTCATGGGAGAGGTGAGAGAGAAACCCACTCAGAGCCTGCTGGAGAGAAATTGGATGATGGAATTGGAAGAAACTTACATAAAGTTTAAGTAAATATTAGCTGAAAATAAGCTAATATTTTTCCATATTAGCTTATTCTAAGTGCTGAATACGTTGGCTTTGTTTGCCTAAGCACTGACTAATTTATTCTAACATTGGATTATTGAAGTCTCTTTTCTTTCTCTTACTTTCTGATATTTGTATATTTCATTACTCATAAACATTTACACCAAAGGATGAGATTATAACAGAGAAGAAATTTACAGCAAGATGGAAGTCTGATGGTTACTTTCAGCTTGCCTTTCCTCATTTATAAAGTGAGAATGATAATATTCCCTACCTCATAGTGTTCTTCTAAAGATTAAAGAGGTAATATGTGTAGAGTGCTTAACATAGCGGCTGGTACAAGGAAGATCAACACATATGAATTGCAGATCATTTTATGTGAATTAGTTTTATAGATTGAGGGGAAGAGGGGGTCAAATTATTGGCTGAAATGAGGCTTAGATTTTACCTATGTTTCCATCAGTTTCTCCTGAATTAGCTGGTCAGAAATATTATCAACAGTATACTTACGAACTCACCTAAGTTATTGTGCTTCTGAACTTTCTGACTTAAATACATGAATATTTCAATTTAAGTGAATTCAATGCTACCTCCTTGTTACAGCAGTGTCGTGTGAGTTAAAGCCTACAGTTGAGTGATTCTACTCTATTGGTTTCATTGTATCAGGTGAGGTGGGGCTGCAAACAACAGAAAATTGGATTAACAGTGGCTTAAATAATGAAAATACTTATAAATTCACATAATAAGAAGTCTGAAGATTGGTTACTTTAGTGGAACAATGGGATGCAGGGACTTCCATCATCACACTGCTGTCCTCATCACACTGGCTTTTGTTCACAAGCTTGTCTCCTCCTGTTTACTAGAGGGCTGCCTCAGCCCCAGGCATTGTGTCCTCATGTTACTGCATCCAGAAGAAGGAAGAACAATTTCTCCTTATAGATCTCTTTTCATTAGAGGGGAAATTCTTCCCTAGAAGCCTCCCAGGAGACTTACCTGCCTTTGCTTGTGTTCCCCAGAATGCAGAGTCTGATCGTCAAAGTATTCGATCTTAAAGGGTAGAGCAAGGGAAGCAAAGGAGTACCCATCTGAGGCAACAAGAATTAACAAGGATGAATAATAATGGTGAATTTTGTCTAATGATGACCCTGGTCTTCTAGTGTATAAGACTCTCTTTCTCATTCTCTGTGTGCACCTGTTTGTGTGTACACTGATGGGTGTATATGAATTCGTTCATCCATTTCTTTCATTCATACATAAATTCAATATGTACTGAGCATTGATTATGCTGTTTGCTGGGATTCAGAGACAAATATGAAACAGCCCTTGATGCAAGGACTCCATGGCCTGTCAGCTCTCCCTTGTCCCTACTCACTCACCCAGGTCAGACTCCTGCTTCACTTCCTCATCCACTTTGTTGACAACCTCTCAAGCCCCTGCCTTTTAGCAGTCCTGGAAACCTCCCAATCTTGCCTCAATTTGACTCTCTGCTTTCTGCGGTTTGGCTGACCTTGGTCACTGATTTGTGCTGAATAAAATCATGCAGACCTAGGGATTAGTGTCTGTACTAATGTGTATTTTCAGTCCTATCTGAACTAGGAATAGCTGTGATTCTTTGGAGCAACTTTAGTTCGGATATATCTATATAGATCCTTAGGGCTATACACAAGCATGTCCTTATGGATGTTTAAGTCTTCCTTACACCTTTGCTTTGGATGAAAGAAAACTCAGAGCTGAATTTGTGCTTTTCTGTAGCACTCGAGCAGGAGCTCGCCGTGTGTACAGAGAGACACACGGGGAAGGGCCTCTGGCTGCCTGGCTGAGGGGAGAACCTTCCCACGGCAGGAACATTATAGCGGAAGGAGCCCTGGGCTGGGAGTAGGCACCCTAGAGGGTGGTCCAGTTCTGTCCCTTGATGGTTGTGTTCTGGGGCAGCTCGTATCAAATTTCCTGGCTAGGAATGCAATATTGTGCATCTTCAAATCTTCCACTGTTCCCTGTCATTCATTACAAAATCGGTTTTGATTGTTTTTCATGAAAGAGCTTGTAAATGCTGGATAATGTTCAGGCTCATGTCATGTGAGTGAACAGTAGCCCTTTTGAAGAAGACACCCTTGCAAGACAATTGGAAAGAAGCAAGAAAGTTTTACTCAAAGTCTTACCTTTTCTGTGTTGCCTTTGCTGTGGTTGTTTGCAGCCTCCAGCACTGGGGGTCAAGAAGGAGGCCAACTTACAATAGTTTGGACATATCTGATCTGATGTTGAGAAAAACAGCATTTTCAAGACATGTGAAATAGTCACTCCAAAATGTCTTAATATAGTTAGTGACAACTCAGCTTATTAAAAAGAAAATTATATGGGATTTAAAGTATCTCAGTGAAGGAGTCACAATGTAAAAAAGTGATCGAATATTTTTCAGGAAGGATACATTAGAAGTTGGTTTGTGCTTTTGCCCCAGGTTAAATAGGATATTGTGATACTGTTCAAACGGTATGCAATACTTCAGATGGTTTGCAATGTCTCTTTGAGACTCTCTTTCCTGGGAGATCACCCTAATGCAAGAGTTGTGCCTGGAGCAACTTTTAATCACACTATTGCTTTACCAGTTTAGGGTATCTGGCTGGTGATGTGTCCTCAGTAACTTACAGCTGGGCTCATTTTGCTGACAAAATATTTTCTCCTGTGTTGAACTACTGCCTTTCTTCACGTTGCCTGAATGTGAATTAAATGACCTTTAATTTCTGTGGAGGAATATTGTATTTTGTAGATGCTTCATGTTTTGATACTGAGTTGCAAAAAGTGCTCTCTGGTGAGATGTGTTTTGCACTGCAGTTTCCATCTCTTTCTCCCTCCCAAGAAAAGGGTGTATTTGGCTCTCTTTCTCCCAGTGCTCAGTCTTTCCCAGGAGGAAAATTTTTGAGGCAGCTCCCCTGTCTAAGAGTGGTACTTTACTCAGGACATAGCACCCCCCCCCCAAAATGATTGTGTTTTAAGACCCCAAGAGACTAGTTACTCTATCAGAAAGGGTTCCCTGGGCTTGAAGAGTTCTCTGAAGTCAGAGATTGTAGTGGTCATGGCTGATTGTCTAAGACAAAGATCCACACACTCCTTCCTCCTGCAACCCATGTGAGGCAGTGGAGGCTGACTCCAGCCCTTCTCCAGGGGTGGGTCCTAATTCATGTGAGCCAAAATTGGAATTCAATCCTCCTTTTCAGTGATTGGTTCAGGGGTGGGCATGTGAACTAAGGGGGCTCAATCAGACTGAAGGGAATGACTTTTATTTCATGATGGGGCGGGGGAGGGATCATAGTTAATTTTATGTGTCAACTTGAGAGAACTCTGACTAGTATAGGGGGAGAGTCTTGCTCTCTCTCAAATGGACATGAAAGAGAAACCACATTGCTCCAGGTGCTGCTGCAGCCATCTTGTGACCACGAGGGCAGGCTCCTTCTGAGGATAAAGCAGGCTTGCTAAAGAGGGAAGACCATAGAGAACTGCAGAGAAAGAGAAAAAAAGCCTTACTTTTTCCTGGAGCTTGTCCTACCTTGGGGATTTAGCTTTGTGAGAAAATAAATTCCTTAACTGTTTAAATCTGTGTGAGTCAGATTTTCCTGTTTTTTTCAACAATGTATTTAACATATTACCTACTTAGCAGCTACCACGAGCCAGGCGCTGTCCTAGGTACTGGTGAAAAGCATGGTCAAAGTGGCTACCTTCATGAAACATGCCTTCTGTTAACAGAAAAAACAATACACACATTTATACATAATATGATATCAGGTAATCAAGCAGGGTAAGGAGGGTAAGGAGTGTTGATTGGGGGTCATATATCAGAGGTATGCTATTTGGTCAGGGAAGTGAATAAAGTGAGGGAGTGAACCATTAAAACATTTGAGGAAAGAACTTTCTAGGCAGGGGGAACAGTAAGTTCAAAGGTCCCAAGGCAGGAATGTGCTTGGTATGTTTTAGGAAAAACCCAAAGCACTGGTACAGCTGAATGAGATGGAGATTGGTGGTAAGAAGGAGGCACTGGTGAGAACATGTGGGTTGATAGACTTGGAACTGCCTGTCTACGTGAAGCAAAGCTATTGGAAAATATTGAGAATGGGAGTAATTTGCAGCTCAAAGTAGCCTAATGGGTATAGAGGTAAAGTAACTTGGACCTGAATGTACAGTCTGCAAAGATCAGGACACACTGATAGCAGGATTTGCCTTTGAACCTTTGAATAGTCATTGCACCCATTTAGTCTTCAAGGAATTCATCAGATCAACTAACTGTTGTTGCATTCTTATAGGTCTAATAACCAAAGTTCAATATAACTATGCACATATGTGTAGATATACAGATGACATTGAGAAAATACCTATCTTTCCTATTTTACTAAGAATTTAAATATTAGTTTAAATTAGGAATAACTGCTGTATTTGTTTTGTTACATGCAGCCTCTGTTGAGATGACATCATGTGTTTTTCCTCTTTTGATCTGTTAATATGGAGAGTTATATGAACAGATTTCCTGTTATGGGATCATCCTTGCATTTCTGGAATAGACCCAACTTGGCCATGGTATATTATTTGTTTAATATGTTGCTGGATTCAATTTACTGATATTTTATTTATCATTTTCATATAAGTATTCATAAGAAAAATAAGATTATAGCTTTCTTTTCTGGTGCTCTCTTATCCCGGTTTTTGTATTAGGGCCTTTGTAAAGGCACTTTGTTTTTCTTCTCTCTCTGGGATTATTTAAATAGTTTCAGAATTTTCTTTCCTTGAAGATTTGAAATAATTTGACTTTTATGGTGAACACAATCTACTCAACTTAAAAATTATTCTTAATATGGCTTTCCAGTTTTTGTCCACAGGCTGGCATAATTGTTAAACAGATATAGTTATACTAATATTTATTTTGTACAATTTTGCATTCTGATTTTTTCCCCTTAACTTTGTTTCAAATGCTTTTCCACATGCTGCAGTCTTTATAATAATTTTAATTGATAAATATTATTCCATTGTGTGGATGGACCATAATTTAACACTTTCCTATCCTGGCATGATTAAGATATTTCCTGTTGCTATTTTTGGAAAATAATGCTGCAATAAAGTCACCTTGCAAAGTTGTATTCTAATTTTAGATTTTTTTCCCCATTAGGATAAATTCCCAGGAACGAGAAGGTAGAAAACTTTCTATGACTTTTAAGACCTATGGGCAAATTATTTTCCAAAAGTTTTGTACAAATTTACAAGGTCTCCAGAATTTTGATGTGTTATTTGCACAACATTTTTGTCAGCTTTGGATGTTATTTATATATACTTTTTCTGTTGTCAGGTGTGAAATAGCATCATAAAAATCTAATCTCCAGTCTCAGGGGCAGGAGAATGAGGAGAGTACTTTCCATTAAACGCTGACCTTCCCATTGAGATTCCAGGGTTGATTTAGTTGCTGTTGTTTCTTGGGTGTAATAAGAGTTAGTCATGAGCTTTGTCTGAGACCAGGACCCCAGCTCTTCGCTGCATTGTACTGACTGAAGCCAAGGTCCATTATTCAGACCTGGTCACCTTTTTGTTTTTATTTGTTTTGCTTTTTAGTTAACATTGATTGAGCTCTTACAATATGCCAAGCACAAAGTCTTAACTGCGTTTTCTTATTACCAACCAGGACACATGGCTGGAGAATTTTTTTTTTTCATATTTTAAATTTTTATTTATTTTTTGAATTTTATTTTATTTATTTTTTTATACAGCAGGTTCTTATTAGTCATCCATTTTATACATATTAGTGTATACATGTCAATCCCAATCTCCCAATGCATCCCACCACTGCCACCACCACCCCCGCCACTTTCCCGCCTTGGTGTCCATACGCTAGACATGAGGACTTCTGCGGGCACACGGAGCAGCAGCCTGCCCCGGGGACCTCTTTTCAAAGACAAAATGCCTTCCAGCTTTACTTTCTCTCAAACTCAATTTAGTGACTATAAACACAGATCGCTGTCTTCTGAGTAGGCTGGTAGCTGGCTCAGGGAAGGGAGAAAAATCTTGGCTCTCTGACACTGAACTTGAGGTTCTTCCCCAGTTACTCTGTGTAAAACAAAACACCACTTGCCCCCTCAGCAGAGGAGACCTCTTATTTTTGTGAAATCAAAGTACTCTGTAACCATGACGAACTTCTGATGTCAGTAAACTGTCCCCAGAGAGAGGTTCTGATTACAAAAGCCTCACATATAATAACCATGCTGCTGGAATTGTCACACAGGTGCTGGCCCCAGGAGGGAGTCTGATCTCACCGCACCTGCCAGGGGCCTTAGAGAAGGATTAGCTGAAGAGCAGAAACCAATTAAGACCATTTCTATGGTATTTAAATTTAGTTTTAAAAGTGAGCCCAGGCAATTCAGAAAAAGAGAATACTCCTGTTTTCATGTTGATAGGAGAAAAGCAAGTGGTAGAATCTAGAAACCAGATTTCTGCTCTTAAGTGAGTTAAGAGAATGAGGGGGCAGAGAGAAGAGGTATGCTCTTAGATTGAAATTCTTCTTGAGTGACATGCTAAATTAAAGCCTGGTGCTTTCCTGAATTTGAAGCACATCAGACTTGCTATTTTTTGCCTCTTCCATGAACTATGAGTATACAGTCATTGTTTAATAAACACTTATTGAGCATGTAGAATATTCTTTTTTTTAATTTTGCGGTACACGGGCCTCTCACTGTTGTGGCCTCTCCCGTTGCGGAGCACAGGCTCCGGAGGCGCAGGCTCAGCGGCCATGGCTCACGGGCCCAGCCGCTTCGCGGCATGTGGGATCTTCCCAGACCGGGGCACGAGCCCGCGTCCCCTGCATCGGCAGGCGGACTCTCAACCACTGTGCCACCAGGGAAGCCCAGAATATTCTTAATTATGTATGTACTTAATCCTAGGGATATGAAATCAAATAAGATTTTGTCCTTACCTTCAAGCTGATTGTGTCTAGCACAGGGGAAAAAAGTACATGGTCATAACAATGATGGATGTTAGGTCAAGGTGCTGTGGGAACCTCGAGGAGATAAATACTTTGGTTCAAATGAGCCAAGTATTAAGCTCTGAGGCTCCTTATTTGACTTCCTGCCCCTTATTTTTTTTTTTTAATTTTTATTGAAGTATAGTTGATTTACAATGTTGTGTTAGTTTCAGGTGTACAGCATAGTGATTCAGTTATACCTATACATATATTCATTCTTTTTCAGATTCTTTTCTCATATAGGTTATTACAGAATACTGAGTAGAGTTCTCTGTGTTATACAGTAGGTCCTCGTTGGTTATCTATTTCATATATAGTAGTGTGTGTATGTTAATCCCCATCTTTGCTACATATCTTTTCTGGAAGATCTTGTTCACCCCCAAGAGCTTCCACCACCGCTGTGTGCCGATGAGTCAATTGTTTTCTCTCTTGCCCTGATCTTCCTCTAGATTGCAGACCAATGTGTCTACCCGTGAGTAGATGTCTCTATACAAGTGTCTGGCCGATATTTCAAAGTCAACCCAAAGTGAACTCATCTGCCCCCAAACCTATTCCCACACAGTACCCTGCTAGCCAATGCTACCGCCATCTACCGAGTCACAAGGCAGACACTTGGGCCATCTGAGATGCTTCCCCTCCTTCATCCTTTATACCTAAATCCTGTTGAATTAACCTCTCAAATAGGTTTTAGTTGCTCTCCTTTTTTATCTATACTTTCATTGTCTTAGTCCACACTTGGGATTCTCCCCTCGTTACCTCAGTGGTCTCATGTCTGGTCAGAGTCTTCTTTCTCCAATCTCACCCTCCCTCCCCTACCACACACACTTTAATTCCCTGGGTCAGAGGGATCTATGTGAAACGCATATCTGATCATATCACTCCTCTGAATAAAATCCTCCAGTGTCTGCCCAGCAGAACCTGGCCCTTGTTCCCCTCTGGCTGTGCCCTCCATCTCCTGTCATTCCCCTCATGCCCAAATGACTTTCGATTCCCTGACCCTTCTGTGTTCTCTTTCACTTCTGAGCTTTTTTATGCTCTTTCTTCTACCCAGAATGCCATTTCCTTTCCCTTAACATGTTCACTCCTGTGTCCTTCAGATGATCAAAGGATGCCTCTTCCCAGGAAGCCTATCCTCCTTCCTCCAGGATGACTTAAGTGTCCCTCCAAACCTGTAGCCCCCTATCCATATCATAGCCCTTATCACTGTTGAAATTACTGACTTATTTTTCATTCTATTCCTCTAGACTAAGAGCTCCTCAATGGCAAGAACTGTTAATATGTTCTTCATGTCTGTCCCCGCCCCCCCATACCTAATGGTGCCCAATAGATGACAACAGGATGAATGTTGTTGAAGAGACAACTGAAACTCGCACATCCAAAAAACGTGGTCAAGTATTTAGGACCAAGTAAATGACATTCTAATAGATCTTACAGAACTAACAGCAGAACCATTGCTAGAGAACTTTTGGAAGTTCTGGAAGAACAACAGAACCATTGCTAGAGAACTTTTGGAAGTTTCTTGGCTCTCTTGCTGGAAGGCAGCAAGAGAGCCAAGAAATGAACAAATGTTGCCTGAAAAAAAATCAAAAGGTGAATTATTGAAATTAGGTAAGATTGACAGGTGTACCAGCACTTTTGAAGGCAATACTTACGGGTGACCGTCATGAGCTCACCAAACGGTCCTGTCAAACTAGATAAGGAGGATATAGAGCATAAAGATTTCAGAGAAATGCCTAGAATGTCTTACTTTTCCTTTTTTGGCAAGATGGAGGAGAGGTCCAATATGGGTGGTGGTCACTAGTGCTATTACAGAGCCTCTGTTCATGGCCTCATCTGTTTTCCCCTCTTCCCTTGAACCTACTTAGGCAGATGGGACCACTGACCAGTATTTTAAAAAAGAATTGGATGAAAGGGAAAATACTCTGCTAGCGGGTTCAAAGAAGTTGTCGTATTAATGCACATTTGCCCTGTCCCCTTCCTCCCTTCTTGACATATTGAGGCCATCATGAGGTTCTTGGGGGAAGCTTTGGGTAGGATGAAGGAAAAGATTATGAAAACCTCTTTATCTCTCTTTCCTCTTTGTTTAAAAAATATGTAAGTTTTTAGCCAAGAAATACATTATATGGTTAAAAACTCAAATACTATACGAAGAGTTAGAATGAAAAATGGCATTCCCTTGCTCTACCCCGCCCCACTTCCAACCAACACTTTTCAATTCTTTTTAACTGTTTCTTTTGTAACTTACTTCTCCATTTCTAAGTAATATGCCTATACTGTAATTTCTAGATTTATAAATTTTAGATGTTATTTTGTTGACTTCATATAATGAAGATGAGGGAGCAGGGTGGTATAATAGAGCACACTTATATCAGCAGCCCCCTTTCCCTTTCCCCACCTTCAAATGGGGTCACTATACACCCTTCTTCTCCAGTTTGAGTTTGTTGTTCTCTGGGCCTTCTGTATGGCTATTATTTCGGGACTTCTCTTCAACTCTCTCCTGCCTTGGATCCCTGATTCCTGGATTTGATGTTTTCTTCTTCCTTTATTTACTTCCTTGTTTACGTTCTTTGGTAGCTTCCTGAGAAAGGGTACATGGGGTGTATACTTTTTGAGATGTTACATGCCTGAACATTTCTTTATTCTACTTTAATGCTTGATTGAAAATTTGTCTAGGTGTAGAATTTCCTAAGATGAAAATACTTTTCATTTGAATTCTGAAGGCATTTTTTCCATATTACTGTGGAGAAGCTCTGGTGAAAACAATATTATGTGTTCACCCAATTTATTTCATTTTCTTCTTGGGCGTGCAGGACGGCCTTGTTCCTCAGCCTTATTTGCAGTTAGGTCAGAGCCATAAGATTGAGTTATGGTCAATGGGATGTGGGTGGAGCTGATGTGCCCACTTCAGGCTGCACTGTCCTCCAGGCTCTCTCTTCCCCTTCCATGGTGGTCCTCCAGGCCACACCTTGAAGATGGTGTTATCGTAAGATGGACCCTCTGTCCCTTAATGATGGCAGAGCCCTGCCCTCTGCTTCTGCTGACTGTGAGTGATTTTATTTGGTAAGCCATTGAGATTTGGGCACTTTTCTTAGCTGATCCTGATTAATAAGTAAATCCTATGCCATTCTGATTCTAGTGCCTTCTTATGGGACTTGTTTTCCATGTGACCTATTTTTCTCTTTGGAAGACGGATGGGAAGAGCACAGCATGGATATGACATCTGAGCACATGCCTGAAGGAGGAGTTGGAGTCTGCTGGGCAGAAGGAGCTGTGTAAGGTGGAGCACAACAGCTTGGTTGTATAATAGAGTAAGAACATTTGAAGAACAGTGAAAAGTCTGCACAGGAAGTCATTCATTCATTCTTTTTTTTTTTTTTTTTTTGCGGTACGCGGGCCTCTCACTGTTGTGGCCTCTCCCATTGTGGAGCACAGGCGCCGGACGCGCAGGCTCAGCGGCCATGGCTCACGGGCCCAGCCGCTCCGCGGCATGTGGGATCCTACGGGACCGGGGCACGAACCCGTGTCCCCTGCCTTGGCAGGCGGACTCTCAACCACTGCGCCACCAGGGAAGCCCCATTCATTCATTCTTTAAATCTTCATTGAGTGTCTGTTTGCTGTCAGATACAGTATTAAGGGGTGGGAAGACAATGGCCCTTATGGATTAGTGGTAGAAATAGAAATGTAAACAAAAATTTAAAAAAATATTTAAATACTGTAGAGGAATATAACATAGTGGTCAAGGGCATGGGCTCTGGTTACAGACTGCCAACATTCAAATCCTGACTCCATTACTTTTAGCTGTGTGACCTTGGGCAAGTTACTTAACTCCAGTTTTTTTCATATGTAAAGTGGAGATAACAACATTATAACAATATTCTTGTTGTGAGGGTTAAAAGAGACAATGACATGTAAAGTGCTTCATATGTATTGAGCACAGTAAGACTAAAAACATTAGCTGTGAATGGAGGCTGATGCTAGGACCTTTTATAAGCTGTGTCAAGGCGTTTGGGCTGTATCCTGTAGACATTAGAGATCGTTTCAATGCAGAGATGAAGGAGAGATCCATTTTTAGTGCCTTGTCATTCTGCTTGTCTTAACAAAACTCAGTTTCAAGGGAATAACAATTTTCCTAAACTCTCGTAAGCCCATTAGATGGCTACTCTGGACAACAGGCTTGGGGCATATTCACAAGTTCCTATTTTTATTAAGCTGACACTGGCTTCAAACTTCATCATTATTTACTAGTTTTGATTCCTTAAGGCCAATGTAAGTCAATGTGAGTAAAATTGCTTCCTTTCATAACATTTCTTAGGCTGATTGTGATTTGATTCACTGCTTGGAGACATTTGAATGCACAGTCATAGGACCACAGACTGTCTGGGCTGGAAGGGGCTTCGGAGATGCTCTCATCCAAATCTCTCGCTTTGCACATAAAGAAACTGAGGGCGGTGGTTTATTTTTCTATGGTCAGCTGTGCTCCTGGCAGTAACTGTTAGTGTTTGAGGGTAATAAGTAATCATGACTCTCTCCTTGCTCTGAGCTTGGAACTAATAGAAAGATAGGACGCAGGAATCTGATAGGAGGAGGTACAAATATTGGCTTTCCTACTGAATGAGGTTAAATTAGAGAGCACAACTTGACACGGCCTTTGCTCTGACTCAAACCAACACATGTGACAGGCAATGGTGGTTGTCTACCTGACACACCAGTAGGTGCCTTTCTCCCTTGTGAACAAAGCTGGTCTTCCAGCTGCAGACAAGGTACTCCCGTTCCCAGCCTTCCTTACAGCTAGTGCATGATTGTGTGGCCTGATTCTGGCCAACGTGATTAAAGAGGAAATCGGAGGAAACTTCTGGAAGACGTTTTCTCCCTTAAAAGAAAAGTGCTATGACAAGGTATCATAATTTCCTCTCCTTATTCCCTTTCTTTCCTTCCTTCCTTCCTGTTTCCCTCACTCCCCCTCTACCTCTCCCTCTCTCCCTTCCTTCCCTCCTTCCTTCCTTTTTGCTTTTGGACACTGTTCCTTAAGGACACTCAGTTTGGAGCTGGGGCAGGTCAAGAAGGGAGGCATGTCAACACGCTTGGGATCGCAGACCAGACAAATGAGCAGCACCTGGGTCCTTGATGACACTGTTGAGCAGCCACACCAAAGCCGGATCGTCCTGACTCCGGGTTTCTTGTTACTTAGGCTCAAGTATGCTTATGGTACCTTCAGTGGCTTGTTATGTGCAGCCAAAACCATCCCAAGTGATAAATCTACCTGAACTCTAAACCTCCAGGATGCTGAGTCACCTTGTTTATTTCCCAATCTCATCATTGGATCAGAAAAGAGACAGAGGGTGGGAGTGTGGAGTAGAGAGACAGAGGGCTGAATTGTTCTATCCATTCTCTCCTCTTGCCCACTACAGACAAGTGAGAATGGGAGATAAGCATCCCTTCCTCCCAACTAACCCCGATCATAACATTGGAAATTGGAGTCTAAAAATACAAGGGCCTTGTAATTTTTTGAAGAGTTAGATCCATGATTTTTACGTGATGAACAGAGTTGAATTGTGTGTGTGTGTGTGTGTGTGTGTGTGTGTGTGTTCTGATAGTACTTCTAAAGTTTCACAGGCTCAGTCTTTTGCAGGCCTCATCGGTCTTCAAGGCAGTGTAGAAAACAGAGCATCAACAACAGTGTCAGGCATGCCTGAAATATGCATCTCGTTTCCAGAGTCCTGGACATGAACAATGCAGAAAGGATGAACCTAGTGACCACATATTTGAGGCACAGTAATTTCATTATGAAGTTTCCTTCTTTACTTTTGCCCCTGAGGGGAGAGGATTATTAAAATTATGTCCTTGCCCATTAGGCTGTCAGAAAAGCCCAAACTCCTTTTTCCAAAGAGAGCTACAGAATAGCAGAAGTGATCGAAGCAAATAGCTGTCTGCCAGTCAAATCTGATTTCCATAGTCTCCACATTTCTTTGATGAGATATTTCAAGCTGCAAAGAAGGAAAATGTTTTTTCCTTTCCAAGTAATTGTAGTCATAAAACTCAGCCAAACAGACCAAGGTGCCGAGGAGTTCCAAGAAGCAGATATGTGCCCTGCCTGACCACTCAGGCAGGAATCTGTTCATATTGGTAGGGGGTGGAAGCCAGCAGGTTTAGTGATCTGTGATGGGAAAGAAGATAACGGGAAAGTGGGTGCTGACCCTGCTCCCCGGGCCTAATGCTTCCAAAACTGCTTGTTGTCTGGGTGAGTCCACACCCCTACACGTGGGCCCCACATTGCACTAACTCAAACCTCGTGGCATTTCATGATGACCCTGCACTGTCCCACTGAGTTCTCATTTAGATATGGGAAGGCAGATCTTGTTGGATTGACTATTTGCTTTTCCAGAAATATTTGCCAAACTTTAATGGAGATTCACAAAGTTTTGAGTTGGGGGAAAATGGGAATAAGTGATATTTGGTGTTCTCCACAAGCATTCAGTTTTCCTCATTTACTTAAGTGTTTATTGCCTATCCTGTACAAGCGCTGAGGACTGAAGGGTGAACAGGAGAGTGACAGGGCAGCTACTTGGAGCTTACAATCTAGTAGGGGTTGGAGACAAGTGAACCTCTGATGATGGTCCCATATGAAAGGAGCTGCAATAGGGGAGGCACGAGGCATGATGAGAGCTCCCGTCTTGGGCATCCATCTCAGACTTTGAGGATCAGGGAAGGCTTCCTGAAGGAAGCAAGCAGCTAAGCCAAGTCCTAAAGGATGAATAGGGGGTGAAGCAGAGGTAGGAATTGGGGAGAGGAAAGGGCAAGTGTGAAGGCCAGATGGGAGAGAGGGTGGTCCTTGGCTCATGCAGAGAGACCTGAACTTGGAGTGAGAATGGGGAGGGGCTAAGGAGAGAGCTTTGTTAAAGAGTTTGTATTTTGTCTTGGGTGCCATGGGGAGCAGTGATGAGTTTCAACCAGAATGTACAAATCATGTACTGACACTGATAAAAGATCTTTCTAGGTACAGTGAAGAGAGAGGAAGGAGTCAGAGGCACAAGAAGAGTCTTTAAGGGTTTTGAATTAGGAAACTGAGTCACAAGGTATTTAGGAGATAAAACTGATAGAATTGTATGTGGGTTGCGGGGGCGGGGGGGGGAGGCAGGGAGGTGCTTAGAATGAATCTCAAAGGGTTTCATTTACAGAGATGGAAAATGCCAGATGAAAGGGGTGGGAAAGACCCTGGAGAAAAAGATAAAGAACTCTGTTTGGGACATAACGAGTTTGGGATGTTTCTGTGACATCCAAATAGAGAGGTCATGTAGATAGTGAGGAAGTCAACAAATGGTATTAGACGTTTGTGTACTTAATATTCAGACCGTTTCAGCTTCATGTTCTCGGCCTTAGTTGGCTTTCTATCCATGGCTTGTTAATTCAGATTCATGGGTTTGAGACTTTTACTTTATTCAGCTCTTAAACATCTCAAACTACATCTCTAATCCTTGGCCAGCATTTTGCAAATGTGGGTCACTTGTTCCAAGAGACACCCAGGGCCCAGGGGCCACAGCTACAGAGAGAAATGGGTCTCAGGTCAGCCTTAGAAATACTGCTGTTCACTATATCCATAACCATCATGGCTTCAAGATCTTATATTGTATCTTCCTTCCCCTCAGCCTTTGCCTGTCCAGCTTATCCTTTAGGCTGGTGATTTGTTTCAAAGCCTATCCTTTATTATGAAGTTCTTCCATTCCCTTGATTATATTAGTGTCCCGTCTCTGGACCTGAATACTATTCTGGCTTCATCATTCACTAAATGTCAGGGTCATCTCTACTTAGAAGAAATTTCTCCCCATAATTTATTTTGATGTGAGCTCCTCAGTGAGGTTAAGGTAAGAAGCAGTGATTCAGTTAGGCAGACCAGCACATTTCTAAAGACTGAGACTCTCAAATCAAGTAATTAGGCTCAGCAGATCAGAAATCAGGTTCTAGATAAATAAGCATTTTGATAAATTCTGAAAAAAAATCATCTCTTTTATGGACTCCTTGCTGCTTCAAGCTTTGAAATTTCACACGCATCAGCTGCACGAGCTCAGTTGGCGAGGGCTCAGATGTTTCCATAAGATTGATCTTATGATCCCTCACTGCAGGCCAAGGTTTCTCACTGGAACAGCATAATAAAGTGGCTAAAGCAGCTGCATAGAGGAAAAAGCAGTCAATCAGAGCTGAATTTGAATACTACCTCCATCACTGATTAGTTGGAAGGCCATGGTCAATTTGTTTAACTTCTTTGGGGCTCAGTTTCCTCATCATAAAGGTAGATGATGATACTTCATAGGATTTTCGTTGCTGTTGTTGTGAGAATTAATAGTCGTGCCACATGGAAAGGGTCTAGAAGAAGTTCAAATAATTATTCCTTGCCACTGGGTAGCACCATCTATGCATTAGACCTATGCTGTTCGATATGGTAGCTAGGGCATGTAGCTCTTAAGCACTTGAAATGTGGCTGCTTTGAACTGAGATGTGTTGTCAATGATACATCAATACAGATTAGACTCCAAAGACTTAGTATAAGAAAAGGAAGTAAAAAGAGTATAAAGAATTTCATGAATAATGTTTTATATGGATTACATGTTGATTATATGATAATACTGGGTACAATCTTATTTCTAGAGTTTAACACACTGGAATTAATTATTATAATTAATTTCACCTTTTCCTTTGATTTTCTTAATATGGCTACTAGAAATTTAAAATTGCGTATGTGGCTTGAATTCTATTGCTATTGGAAACCTCCGTTTTGGACATAGGACTTATACTGAAGGACTTCTAACATACGAGACTGTAAGCAAAGGACTCACCTGGATCGCCACAGCAACCTCCCCAGCTGGTGTCTTCGTTCCAGTCTGTCTCCTCACTATGCTCACAGGATCTTTCTTGGCTCCTACTTTATGTTGGAATAAAGGTTGAACCCTTCAGAGTACCTGACCCGTAGCCCATCTTCTGTAACCATTCTCATCCCTGTCTATCCTCCTAAACACACGCTATGCTCAACCATGATGACTCCTTGTAGCTTCCCAAACTCACCACATCCTCTTCCACATCTTTATTATTCATTCAGTGAACAGTTTTTGATAATTAACTGTGAGCCAGGCAGTGTTTTAGGCCTTGGAGAAATAGCAGTGAGCAAGACAGATGAAGAGTCTGCTCTTTTAAAATAATTTTTTTTGGAATATAGTTGATTTACTATACACAGTAATATTGTGTTTTGTTAATTGCTATATAGCAAAGTGATTCAGCTATACCTATACATACATTCTTTTTAATATTCTTTTTCCATTATGGTTTATCACAGAATATTAAATACAGTTCCCTGTGTTGTAGAGCAGTACCTTGTTGTTTATCCATTCTATGTATACTACTTTGTGTCTGCTGACACCAAATTCCCACTCCATCTCTTCCCCCTCCCCTTGGCAACCACAAGTCTGTTCTCTATGTCTGTGAGTCTGTTTCTGTTTCATAGATAAGTTCATTTGTGTCGTATTTTAGATTCCACATATGTGATATAATATGGTATTTGTCTTTCTGAATGACTTCACTTAGTAAGGTAATCTCTAGTTGCATCCATGTTGCTGCAAATGGCAATATTTCATTCTTTTTTATGGCTGAGTAATATTCCATTGTATGTATGTACCACAACTCCTTTATCTATTCCCCTGTTGATGGACATTTAGGTTGTTTCCATGTCTTGGCTATTATGAATAGTGCTGCTATGAACATAGGGGTGCATGTGTCTTTTTGAGTTATAGTTTTGTCTAGATATCTGTCCAGGAGTGGGATTGCTGGATCATATTGCAACTCTATTTTTAGATTTTTGAGGAACCTCTATGCTGTTTTCCATAGCGGCTGTACCAGCTTACATTCCCAACAGTATAGGAGGGTTCCCTTTTCTCCACACCCTCCCCAGCATTTGTTATTTGTAGACTTTTTAATGATGGCCATTCAGATTGGTGTGAGCTGTAGTTTTGATTTGCAATTCTCTAATAACTAGTGATGTTGAGAATCTTTTCATGTGCCCTTTGGCCACCTGTATGTCTTCTTTGGAGAAATGTCTATTTAGGTCTTCTGCCCATTTTTCAACTGGGTTGTTTGTTTTTTTGTTGTTATTGTTGAGTTGTATGAGCTGTTTGTATATTTTGGAAATTGTTGGTCGCATCGTTTGCAAATATTTTCTCCCATTCTGTAGGTTGTCTTTTCATCTTGTTTATGGTTTCCTTTGCTGTGCAGAAGCTTATAAGTTTAATTAGGTCCCATTTGTTTCTTTTTGCTTTTATTTCAATTGCTTTGGGAGACTGACCTAAGAAAACATTGGTAAGATTTATGTCAGAGAATGTTTGCCTATGTTCTCTTCTAGGAGTTTTATGGTGTCATGTCTTATATTTAAGTCTTTAAGCCATTTTGAGTTTATTTTTGTGTATGGTATGAGGGAGTGTTCTAACTTCATTGATTTACATGTGGCTGTCCAACTTTCCCAACACCACTTGCTGAAGAGACTGTCTTTTTCCCATTGTATATTCTTGCTTCCTTTGTTGAAGATTAATTGACTGTAGATGTGTGGGTTTATTTCTGGGCTCTCTATTCTGTTCCATTGATTCATATGTCAGTTTTTGTGCCAATATCATGCTGTTTTGATTACTGTAGCTTTGTAATATAGTCAGAAGCCTGGGAGGGTTATGCCTCCTGCTTTGTTCCTTTTCCTCAGGATTGCTTTGGCAATTCTGTGTCTTTTATGTTTCCATATAAATTTTAGACTTACTTGTTCTAGTTCTGTGAAAAATGTCATGGGTAATTTGATAGGGATTGCATTAAATCTGTAGAGTGCTTTGGGTAATATGGCCATTTTAGCAATATTAAGTCTTCCAATCCAAGAGCATGGGATATCTTTCCATTTCTTTGAATCATCTTAAATTTCCTTTATAAATGTTTTATAGTTCTCAGCATAAAAGTCTTTTACCTCCTTGGTCAGGTTTATTCCTAAGTATTTTACTTTTTTGATGCGATTTGTTTTTTTACATTCCCTTTCTGATATTTCATTGTTAGTGTAAAGAAGTGCAACTGATTTCTGTATGTTAATCTTGTATTCTGTTACCTTGCTGAATTTGTTTGATCAGTTCTAGTAGTTTTTGTGTGGAGTCTTTAGGGTTTTCTATATATAATATCATGTCAAAAGAGTCTGCTCTTAACTCTAATGGTGGAGTCGTGTGGTTTCCTCTGCCTGAGATGAATTCTCTCCCAACTTGCTAGAGTCACCTCGATAGGAAATAATCTAAGGTCTCCTAGCACCCTATCTCCATTTTTACCACTGCACTTATCCCACTTAATGTTATATTGATTTATTTTTTTAAGCTTCTAATTCTTTTTATTTCTTAACAGTAATACTTAAAATTAACTTTTTTTATGAAGAATACTTTTTTCATTAAAAAATTGAGATCTATTTGACATTAGCATTGTATTAGTTTTAGTGATACAACATGATGATCTGATATATAAAATGATTACTACATTAAGTTTAGTTAACATCCCTCACTACACATAGTTACAAATTTTTTTTTCTTGTGATGAGAATTTTGAAGATCTACTCTCTTTTCAACTTTCAAATATACAATACAGTGTTGCTAACTATAGTCATCATTATGAACATTACATCCACAGGACTCATTTATTCATACAGAGACATCCTGTGTCCCATTCATCCAGTTTCCCTCAGTGTTTTTTATACTTAAAACTGTAGTACAATATTATATTATCAGGGTATTGACATTGATAAAATCACCCATCTTGTTTACATTTACTCAGTTTACTTATATCTGTGTATGTGTGTATATTTAATTCTATGCAGTTTTATTACATGTTTTGTTCATTTATTTGCCACCACGGTCAAGAGCAGAACATTTCTATCATCACAAAAATCCTACATTTGCCCCTTGTAACCACACCTACTTCCTTCCTATCTCTGGGTCTCCTTGACCACTGGCACCCACTAGTCTGTTCTCCATCTCTAGAATCTTGTCATTTCAAGAATGTTATATAAATGGAATCATACAGTATATAACTTTTTAAGACTGGCTTTTTCACTCCCCATGATTCTCCAGAGATTCATGAGTTGTTGTGGGTTCATTCCCTATTATTGCTGTGTAGGATTCCATGATATGGATGGACCACAGTTTGTTTAACCATTCACCTGTTGAAGGACACCTGAGTTGTTTCCAGTTTGGGACTATTATGAATAAAGCTTCCATGAACATGTGTACAGGTTTTTACGGGAACATAAATTTCCATATCTCTGGGATAAATGCCCAAGAGTACAATATCTGGGCCATATGTATGTTGGTTTATTTATCACCCTCGCTAGACTTTTGACTCTTTGGGGGCAGGTTCTTAGCTCTGTTCATATTTGCATCACATGTACTTAGCATGTGTCTGACACATGGTAACATTCAATAAAATATGGAAGGACAGAAAGAAGGAAGGAAGAGGAGATAAAGGGAAGGAGGAAGGAAATCTATCATTACTCTTAGTTATTAGCTATTTCACCTTCATGCCTCTCAACATCATCTTTTTATTTATTTATTTTTAATGAACCCAGTGACTTCAGTGCTAGACAGTGCCTGGCACATGGTAGTAGCTTAATAAATATGTGTTAAGTTATATAATGAGAACGCTGGAGAGTAGAACAGCTCTCCTCTTCTCTATCTCCACTCTCCCATCACCCTGCTCCAACTCTCAAGCATAAGCATTGGCGCACACAGGCACACGCACGCATTCTGGGGCCGTGATCCTAGGAACCTTTTTCTGGAACAAAGCCAATAGCTAACAAATGAGGTGCTGTTGCTTCAAAGCTTAGCTAACAACAACCTTGGCCTTGTCTGTGCGACCGCCTAGGGAATTACAAATGAAGGATTTGGGGACCCAGCAGCTTTGTGGACTCATTCCAATGAGAATACAGGATGCACTTGAAATAAAGAATGATTCTTTGTGACTCATTAAGCTCCTCTCTGTTCCTCTCTATTGGGCATGTGTCTGCCATGCCCTGCAAATCTATGACATTCAAAAGTGGAAGAGTCAGGCGGAAATAAAAACATTCCACTTCAGCTCCTAAACCATGTTCCCCTTAATCTGAAATAAATCTGTGACAACTGACAGATACTTCTTTCAGAAAGTTGTGGAGAAAGGCTTGACTTGCCTTAGTAAATCATACACAGGCTTCATTATTTTTAGTCTGGTTAGAAAAAATGTTACCATAGCAACTGCACCATCATCTCGGGCAAATGTTATCCCTTTAAATCAATAAAATGAAGAGCTGTCCCACAAATGCCCAGTGCTTCCAAAGGAAGAAATGACTTTTCAATAAAATTAGTTTCTTTCAGGACTTCACCATTCATCTTCGTTTGTAATCCCAGAGTTTTTTTCCCAACTGAATAAGGGATATTAAAAGCAAAATTCAACTTTGTAAAATCCAAGGCTGACCTTTCTTGTATCTGTTTGCAGAAAATCATTAATTCTATTACTTCCTTGAAACACATAGCTTCATTTGTGGCTTTTTCATTCATCTACAGGAGGCATCATGCTAATTAATTTGGTCCTTGGACAGAGCATTGTGAATTCTGAGAGGACAACGTGGAGAAATGTATCAGAGCACGCATGTCTTTTCTCAACTCTTAAGAGATCATTGTAAGTGATGCAGCAGACAGCAGAGTTCTTGTGGGCCCTCACTTAGTACCTGTGGGACAGAGGTTGGCTCAGTTAGTTTGACTCCATCCTTGGGCAGAACTGAAATTGTTTGGGAGTATTCATGACGATTTATTAGTATATTAAAACTTGGTACTGTGGTAAAGTTTGCATCCACGAAGTGTGAGATTTGGACCTTAAAAATTAAATCTAATATGTCAGACCTTTTTCCTACTTAAAAAAGTGTCAATTTTAGTGTCAGCTCAAAACATCACAGGCTGTGGGGAAGCATGGTTGGTACCTACCCATGTCTCCTGGTTTCAGAATGCTGAGAAGGTCTCCTAGCCTCCAAAGACTTTGCTTCCTCTATTTTCAGACTCGTATTTTTTTTTTCACATTTAATACCTTTGAAATCAGGATATGCCTAATAATTAATGGGCATAATTTTTTATTGGCAGATTTTTCTTTCTTAGAAGTACACACAATGATGATGGGGAAAAAAGTAAAACATTTATTGCCTGCTTGTCAGATATCAAGCACTGAGATAAGAAATTTATAGACATTATTTTGTAGGAGGCTCACATGAACCCTACGAAGGAGGCATTTTCAGTTTTGTAGAAAACAAACTCAGTGTGTTATGAGACTCCAAGATCACAAGCTGGCAGGTGTCAGAGTCAGACAAACACAAATCTAGATGACTTTAAGATAATCTGAACCTTTGGATTCTCCATCTGACTTGCCCTCAGCTTGTTATCTTCATAAATAGTTTTGCAAACCTTTAAATTCTGGTGCTAGGAAGGACCTTATGAGTCATAGGGTCCAACCCCATCACGTTGCAGAAGAGGAAACTGAGGCTGAGAGAAGTAACTTGCCCAAGGCAGTCACAAAAGAAGTTGTGCCACTGAGAATCAGTATGGCTAGGCCAGGGAAGGGAGCTACCAGGCTCTTGCAACATCTCCATCTCCTGCACAGATTGTGCACTCCCTAGTCCTCCCTGTCTAGGGCTGCCCACCCTGGACCAGGCCACAACCTTTCAAGGCACTGACACTCAGCTCATTCCTCTGTTTTCACGCTCCCCTAGACCTCAAGATGATTGCTCTCCTACGCCCCTTCTCCCCTCTCCTTACCCCTAGTGAACTTGTATCTTGTGACTCATCCTTCAAGGTAACAATGAATCCGTGTGAAGATAATGGAACAAGATGAGAGAAGATTCCCTAGGGCCTGTGCTTGGAGACATTGAGCACATCTTTGCTACAACAAGAGAGGGACTTTAGTGGTGGGAACATCAACAGGAATGGAAGGGAAGGTGGCAGATACAGGCTAAATGGAAGGGAAGGTGGCAGATAGAGATCCTGAGATATCCTGCAGGTATCAGGGCCTTAAGTAGCCTTAGAAATCATACAGCAACCTCTCACTGCCTCTAGAGAGGCAGGCGGCATGGCACAGTGCACGGATTGCAAAAAGGTGGCATCCGTATACCATTCCCCTTTCCTACACTCATGATGGTGTTGGTGGGCCACAGCCTTCTTCACTGGGAGTGGATTCAAGGGCCTTTCTTTTTTGCGGTACACGGGCCTCTCACTGCTGTGGCCTTTCCTGTTGCAGAGCACAGGCTCCAGACGCGCAGGCTCAGCAGCCATGGCTCACGGGCCCAGCTGCTCCGCGGCATGTGGGAGCCTCCCGGACTGGGGCACGAACCCGCGTCCCCTGCGTCGGCAGGCTGACTCTCAACCGCTGCGCCACCAGGGAAGCCCCAAGGGCTCCCTTCCCTTTTTAACACAGTGTTCCAGGCGGCACCTTCAATTGCAGTTGATTACGGGGATGAAACAAACCTATTTGCCATCCTCAGTGCTGTCAAAGGCTTTGAAGGCAGGTAGCTTAGAAAATAACTGAGCCTCCATTTCTCCCAATGGAAAAAAGGAGATATTAATCTTTGATTTACAGAATTGTTATAAGATTTAGAGACAACATATGTCAGAGCACAGCAGATACCATGGAGTCTGGTACATAGTAGATGCTCAGTGACTGTAAGTTGTCATCCTTATGAAGTTAATGCTGATGGGAAGTAGTCAGGATGCCACAGCTCCGCATTATAAGGAAGTTGGGGATTGTGAAAGAATGGTACTCTTGGCCTCCCTTTGTTGTCTTTCTTTATCTTGTGACATTGCAGACACAGGTATAAAAGTTTCAGGTCTCATCTAAAAGGGTTGAACAGCCTCAGGTCAGGACGACAGCTCACCGCTGATTGGCTAGCTCTTGGCCCAGCAAGTTAGGACTCTCACGCCAGGTAAGCAGTCTGTCCCTATAGTACCCCAGGTCTGGTTATGCTACTCACAGGCTGAAGGGCTGAAGAAAGTCCTTTATTCCAAGCCTAGTTCAATTTCTATAAAATATATATAATAATCTGACCCTAGAGATGGGTGTATTGATGGTATAGTGATAGATTCACTAAGGGTTATTATATGTTTTGAAAGAAAAATCAAACCCTTAATGAGTAGCATGTTTATTTAAAGAACACCTTTCTTTGCAGAAAATAGAAATGTTTTAACTTCTTTATTTTGTATCATTTATTTATTTAATGTGCATCTTAAATGGCTTGGGCTATGTCATTATTAGCTATGATATGTAAACTTCTAAAGGCAAGAATGTTTGCTTCATTTATTTTTTAGAGCACCCCGAATAATGCCATGAACAATGAAGTGTTTTTCATCCATTTACATGCTACAGTTGCAGACTGGAATATAAACTGTATCTCACACTCATAAGGAATACCATTTCATTCTTAGTTTAGACTTTTAAGAACCTGAAATCAAATGAAACAGTTCCATTACAACAGCATTGAGTATCCTTACATGCAGCACAAATGGATACTTATTGGTTTATTTTAATTTTTAAAGTATCAATATTCATTGACTTTCTATTACAAAAGCCTGCCCCAAGTAGAAAATGTGAAAAATGCTGAAAGCTACTTAGAAAAAAAGTCATTTTTAAGTACCATGCTGGAAGATAGTCATGTTGAACATCTTAATATTTTTTTCCTGTGTGATTCATTTTAAAGTGTTATTAATATGATCTAATCCTTAACTCATTTTAAGACATTCAAATGTTTCTTCTCATTGTGATTTCCATCCTTTCAGTTAGCGATCCCATGTTCTCTCCAGGACAAATTATTGTTTTGTTATCTTTCAATATATTGAAATGTGTTGTGAGTTAAAGGAAAAAGAGTTTGCCTTGAGCTGCTGGTGACTGCCTCCTGTTTCGAAGGAAAGTTGTGGTTACCACGAAGGAAAATCTAATCCATCTTGCCCCAGTGCACTTGGTCTCCCAGAGCCAGGTGAACTACCTTTGACTGTTTCCCTAGGATTATGTCACCCACCAAGGTAACTTTCTGTTTCAGTAGGCGATGTTAAGAAACAAAACAACACCCTTTAAGTTAATCACTTTTGGAAAATAGAGAATGGCTTTATATCCCAAGGCTTTGATGTGTTTAGTGGTTCCTGTAAGGCTCTGCCTCCCTTTTGTTTTGATTGACGAGACCTTTCCTATATATTTGAGCAATCAAGCAGCCCAGTAACAGAGGGTAGAGGCATTTACCCAGAGCAAACTTGTACCGCTCATTGTGACTTTCCAAAGCCTTGGGTGCAAGTTTCAGCTTTAAAGAAGAGGAAGCTCCAGTAAAATCAGGTAAGTGCTTCTCCATACTTGTAACTTCTTTCTACTTGAGGGTAAGTCCAGATAGCCTTGCTAAGGTGACAGATCAGAAGTAGGAACTGGGAGATCAGTTTGGGAATAAATAACTTTGCAGCCAGTTTTAAGTCATAATGAACTGGGGGTGTTCTATAAGTGTAGTATCCACCCTCATTTCAACATCCAGGTATGTTCCGTCTGGTGGGCCAAGCATGAAAGGAGTGATTCTGGCTCCTGAAAAAGCACAGGAAATTACCAAGACCCAGAGAGGATAGACAGTAGATTGGTAGTTGACAGGGGTTATGTTTTAAATACCCGTGATGCTTTCCATCATTTGGCTTTAAATTCACTCACTACGAGGTGCCTATTAGAGTGGAGGTTAGTCCAGAGGGAATTTGTAGCAAGTAGGACACATTCTTATGAATGGCCACCAAGTCAGGTGTGAGGATCCACATCTGCATATCCAAGTTTTGTGGTGGGTTGGGTTAGTAGCAATACATATGGGGCATACAATTATTGTTTATTTACCTCCGCCCTCCATTCCCCATCCATGATGTTGGAAATATAATTGTGAGCAAAGCATGTAACATAATTCCAAATACCCTGATCTGAATAAGAATTTGTGTATATCCCTGTATTATGTTAGGATATGCATTACTTTTGGTGTTACTCATATTCTGTGTTCATTTTGAAGAGACGATTGGGACAAACTTCTTTCACCCACAAGTCAAGTCCAGCATTTGGAATGCTATAAGGAAAAGCCTGAGGGTGCCCTCGGAGGGTTGGATGTCTAGTGAACTCAGTGGGTCCGTGGAATCCGTATTGGAGCCACTTGGAGGAAACTCTGGGCATTTGTGTTGGAGTTTGTGGGCACTTACAATTTCTTGGCTCATTTCTCCTGAAATGCTAAGAGCGATGTCCCTTTGATAGCGACCAGCACATTGATGGCAGTCCCATGGAGGCAGCTGGATCTGTTAATAAACTCTCTTTCCTCTCCCTCTCGGGGAACAGTATGAGGCTGGCATACCTCTTCCTTGGCCCTGCGGCCCTCCTCCTCCTGGCTGGCTGGGGCTGTGTCCTCAGCACCTCCGGTGGGAACCTGCACACGTTTGTGGGCTGTGCGGTGAGAGAGTTTACTTTCCTGGCCAAGAAGCCCGGCTGCAAGGGCCTTCGGATCACCACGGATGCCTGCTGGGGCCGCTGTGAAACCTGGGAGGTGAGTCCCAAGACAGGCCTAGGTGGCAATGCCTTCAGGGTCAGCCCCTTGGCCTGGTTCTTAAGTATTCACTTTTTAATCAAATGAGTTAGAGCTGGGGTATCTAAATTTTCCTGTGGATCAAACAAACAAACACAAAACAGCTACATGGTATCCTCCAAAAATAATCTGAAAAAAACAAGATACTGCCCATCTAACAAAGCATTGATAAAATTAATAATTTGATCGACACAGGGTTGTCTATTGGGGAATCATCTCTGGGAGGTCAAGATGTGCTATCTTTCTACCCATTTTATAGATGACATGGAAGAATTCAACTGGTGGCTGACTGCAGTCATGTAGGGGGTCAGTGGAAAGTTCGGAGTAAATTCTTGGTGCAAGCTTGTAACCGAAACTCTTCCCTGTATTCCTCCACCAGTGAAAAAGCCAGCCAGTTACCGAGAGAGGCCCTAAGCGAAATAGCAGGCAAGGGTGGGTCCTCAGCCCCTCCTTCAGTGCCTCGTCCACAGCCGTACTCTCTTCCCACCTCCTAGAGTAATTCCTGGGGCCCCTCAGGGATTATCACTGACAGATCCGTTAAGACCCTTCATATACTATTATATCCAGCTTTTTAAGAGACAATACATTTAAAATGGGATAAAAATCTCAAAATTAGAACCCTACTGGGCTGAGAGGGGGAGATGTTTGAGGTGTGAGGAGAAACAGGGCCTTTCAGCATCCCATCAGATCGCACCATATAGTGACTGCTGCCTCTTCCCACTAGGGCTGGAGTTGGCTCCTAATGAAGCACTAGATCTGATTTTGTCACCCTGACTCCAAAAACTGTTAATGACCACCAAGTACTGCAAATTCAATAACCAACTTTTAAGGTCCTCAGCAATATGGCGTCTGCCTATTTCCCCAGTGACTACACATATTCTTAGTTCTGCCTAAGAGATTGGATTTTTGTCTTTTTTTGTGGTACGTGGGCCTCTCACTGTTGCGGCCTCTCCCATTGCGGAGCACAGGCTCCGGACGCGCAGGCTCAGCGGCTATGGCTCACGGGCCCAGCCGCTCCGTGGCATGTGGGATCCTCCCGGACCGGGGCACGAACCCGTGTCCCCTGCATCGGCAGGCGGACTCTCAACCACTGCGCCACCAGGGAAACGCTCTTTGTTTTTTTTAAACATCTTTATTGGAGTATAGTTGTTTTACAATGGTGTGTTAGTTTCTGCTGTATAACAAAGTGAATCAGCTATATGCATATGTATACCCCCATATCCCCTCCCTCTTGCGTCTCCCTCCCACCCTCCCTATCCCACCCCTCTCGGTGGTCACAAAGCACAGAGCTGATCTCCCTGTGCTATGTGGCTGCTTCCCACTAGCTACCTATTTTTCATTTGGGAGTGTATATATGTCAATGCCACTCTCTCACTTCATCCCAGCTTACCCTTCCCCCTCCCCGTGTCCTCAAGTCCATTCTCTATGTCTGCAAAGAGACTGGATTTTAAAGGTTTTATTCAAAGCTCCTCATGAAATCATACTTTTGGTCCTTTTCTCATATTCCTGCTCGTGTTTATTCCTCGGTGCCTGTCTTCAGTGCCCACTCCTCTAAGCCTTTTCTGACTCTCTGCTCAGCCCATGTCCATCGTCTACTTTTTGTCTTACTTCCTCCCCACTTCCCACAGTAGGTTTTAAGTTTTTCGAGGGTAGAGGTTCATTCTTGTGCCTTTCACAGCTCTTGTCAAATGACATGTACAAACAAGGCATTCGATAAATGTTGAACTATAAGGGATGGATCCCCTCCTGGAGTCACGCATCCTCTCGCCTAACTGAGCCAACTTAGAAGCCCACAAGCGCCATGAGAAGACACTGCCAATAGGAAAAGCATCCTTCTATTCAGGGACTCAGAGAGCAACCTGCTGTCACTTGGATAAAATTATGGCCCCAGGATTGGAATTGGATTATGGTGGTGAAACCTCTAACTTAAATGAAATGACCCCACCAAGTTCGCTTCATTTCTTTCTATCATTTGGGGGCTTGAGACCTAACAGTGAGATGAAAATTCGGTTGTTGCAGATACTGTGGTTGTCACATGACATCAGACTTATGCGGGAAACTTCCTTGTATTCAGGGCGTGGTCTGGCAGTGCCTTCCCTGCTCACAGCTGTGTCAGGCTATTGGGAGCTCTCTGTGGGCCAAAATCTCAAGTTACCATTTCCCCTTAATTCACCCCATCTTCTCTTGCCCTTATAAATCAGTGAATGGCTTTAATTGGGTAATGGTCACCCGCAGGAGGTTAGGGACTCTGCTCTCACTGGAGAAATGGAAGCACTGAGACTGTGAAAGAGCGAGATTCTCCTTAATGTCAGCAAGCTTTTATTTATGCCTTTACTGTGCTCTGAAAAGGGAGGTTACATCTAGAAAATAAATAAAAGAATGAGATTTAGTTTCCCCACAATCTGAAAGTTTCTGAGATACAAAGCACTTATTTTTGGTAATTTAACTGGGAAGCCTGTCTGAAAATAAGGGTGTTCATGACAACAAAGTGGCTGGATTTACTTTGAAGGTGGAACTATTGCTGAAAATAGCCTTTGTTCCTGGTCTGGGTTTAGGGTTACCAGAGTTAGCAAAAAGCCCAACCAAACCAAGCCAGGAGGCCACTTAAATTTGAATGTCACATAAACAACTGTTATTTTCTTTTTGATATAAGTCTGTCCCATGCAATATTTGGGACAGACTTATACTAAAAAAAATAGTTGTTTATTTGATATTCAAATTTTACTGGGCATCCTGTATTTTATCTGGCAATGCTGCCTGGGATTCCAGATTACTGAGGGTAAGAGGACATGAAGCGAACTGAGAAAGGGTAAAATGTTACCTGAGAAATAGGAGGAAGAAGTGCATATTGAGTTCAACTCTTCTACATGGTCCTTGACAGAGGCAAAGCCATTATTTCCATGAGATGCATGTAAGAACTTCATCCTGGGCCTCCATTAAACATATTTCATTTGCCCAGGACAAGTGTAGCTGTTGTCCTCTGAAAGCTTGTTCGTTGTTATTCTTATTATTATTGAATACTTCCTTACTCTTATAATTGCTCTGATAAGAACAATAGATTACATTTACTGAACACTTACTTGGTGCTCGGCAGGTATTACATACACCATCTTACCTTATCTCCACAACAAGGCTGGGAGGTAGGTATTTTGTTTTACAGTTGAGGAATCTGAGGCTTCAAGAAGTTAAGTGGATTTTCCAAGGTCTCCAGCAAGTGGCAGAACAGGGATTCAAGCTCAGTGGCTCTGACTGCAGGGTTTGAGATTTTAACTACTACTTTGTGCTGGTTTCCTGATCTGTATGCTCTGTTTATCAAAATGAACTTTGGATGCACGATTTCTAAAAGGTGAAGGAAGGAAGGGAATCCCTCGGTTATCAGAACCAGCGCACAGGGCACTCAGGAACCTGCCTTGCTCTGTTTTCTTTCACTGATTCAACGAATAGTTGTTGAGAACCTCCAGGGTGCCAGGTATCTCTAGGGAGTAGAGGCACAGCAGTGAGTAAAACGGGCAAAAATCCTTGTCTTAATGCAGTTTTCTTTCTAGAGTGGGAAAAATACAACACAACTAAATAAAACACATAATATGTCACAGGGTGTTGACAAGTGCTATGGAGAAAAATAAAGCAGGAAGAGGGAGAGGAAGTGGCAGCGTGGGAGGGGAAACTTGGCAACTTTAAATAGGATGGTCAGGAAAGGCTTTCCTGGGAGGGTGACGTTTGAACAAAAACCTGAGTTTGAAGAAGGAGTGTATCACAAGGGAGAAGAGCGTTCCAGGCAGAGGGACTAGCAAGGGCAAAGGTCCTGGGGTGGCACTGTTCCTGGTGGGTTTGGGGAAAAAGCAGGAGACTATTGCGGCTCGAGCAGAGTGAGGAAACCAGCAAGACGGGGTCACTGGGGACATGTCAGAGGTGAAGGTGCAGGGAAGATGATGTAGGGTCTTGAGGGTGATTGTAAGATCTTTGACTTTTGCTCCCAATGAGATAGGAAATCATAGAGGCTTTGAGCAGAGGGGAGATAGGATCTTACATTTTAAAAGGATCTCTTGGGGCTGCCCTGTCATAAATAGACTATAGGGGGTAAAAGAAGAAGTGAGGGGACCAGTTAGAAGGCTTTTGCAATGATCAAGACTATTCATTTGCTAAGTATTTATTTAGTACCTACTCTGTGCCATGGGCTCTTCTGGCAGTTCGGGATACGTGAGTGAACAAAACCACCTTCCTGCTTTCAGGAATTTGCTTTCTCCTGGGAGGAAACATATTAACAAGTAAAGAAACGAATAACAAGCTAGTCCCTGAGAGTGATAAATGGTCAAGAAAATGAAGCACGATGCTATGTTCTAATGGGTTTTCTGTTTTCTACCTGTGGGGACAGAAGCCCATTCTGGAACCCCCCTACATTGAAGCCCATCATCGAGTCTGTACCTACAATGAGACCAAACAGGTGACGGTCAAGCTGCCCAACTGTGCCCCGGGAGTCGACCCCTTCTACACCTACCCCGTGGCTGTCCGCTGTGACTGTGGGGCTTGCTCCACTGCCACCACGGAGTGTGAGACCATCTGAAGCTAGGCGACCCTCAGAACACAGCTGGCGGCCTGCGGCCTCACGGACCCATCTGCACGGGCAGCACAAGCAGCTATACCCCCTGCACTCAAGGACTGTTTAATTTCGACCCTACTTGTGGAGGAGGTTACCTGTCTCCCTGACCCACCCTCAGGCGCAAGGTCGAGGCAGCACACTTATGCTAAAAATGCAAAACGACATTTGTGCCTTCGCTAAAATAATTTCTCTGGTCCATACACTGCAAATTAATTTTTCTTTACCTTGAATCTCAGAACATAATTCATATATCACAACCCTCCTCCAATTTGGATTTTTAATAAGCCAATGTTTTAAATGCATTGGGCATAATTGGGAAACGGGCCTAGAAAGACTTTAAATTCTCATGTCTTATGTAATGACGGGTCTCCAACTGGATTTATGATTAAAGCGCCAGAAATTAATAAAACCAATGTTCTAGTCCTCATGGCCTCCAAGAAAATCCAGTTGCAAGCTCCCTTAGAGAAAATACTTTCTTTTCCTTTTAACTGAGCAATTACTGACACAAGAAATAGAGACTGCTCAGATTAAAAAAGGGAGGACGATAGAGGCTCAAACTGAAAGGTGTCTGGATTTGGGTGATTCTTTTCCCAAGCAAAATTCCCAAGGTCCCTTTAAGATCCTTATAAAGAGACACCTTTGTGAATAAAAAAACTCAGAAAAAAAAATGTAATCAGAGCTATCATATACACTTAAAAAAAAAACCTCACGAAACTAAACTCATGTTTTTAGACTCATGTGATGCTCTCCCAAAGCCATGCCCCAAATGATCAATCACAATTATTCTTTCCAACTGGGCATATTTTAAATTTAAATTGTAATTTTTTAAACTCAAAAGTTTTACATGTTTGTAGGGGTAAAAGTGTACTGCTGACTCAGAGGAAAAAGTCTGTGATTGTCTAGCTCTTGCCCTCGCTAAAATCTTACAGCAGCTGATTCTCTGTGACTTTAAAAAAAAAAAAAAAAAAACTCTAATGTTACACAGGTGTCTTTAATTCTGACATTTTTGGGGTTGAAATGAACCTTGTTGCTTTTTCACATTATGCCAGGAAAATCTGTATTAATGCCAATAAACCATGTCCTCTGTCTTTTGAATTCATGAAAACTTTCAAAAAAGTCTTTTTCATCTTTAAGACCCTTGGAATAACAACAAACACACTTAAAATGAACTGCGAGGTTATTTTTACTTGCACATTAATTTAGGATGTCATATTTAGTAAGGGACACCGACAGATGACTGGGTACCATGAGTCCCAAAGGTGGCTCAATCTGTATTCACATCCCTGGCATTTCGTCACTAGGAACCAGGGGTCCTCCTTGAATGAGGAATCAATGAGTCCCCATGAAAACAGTAAAGCAAATGTTAGGATTGATGGTCCAGGACTGGGATGCTGAGGTGGACGACCAGGAACAAAGGACAAGAGCAAAATCCATCCCAACCTTCAGTGCAGATCTGTTGGCAGGCAAGAGAGCCGCTCTAACATGAAAAGTACTTGAGTGCCTTGGGGTCTCTGCTGGGGTGGAGAACGGGGATTAAGGGTAATACTGGATGGCACCACTCAGGTGTTTTCAACCCACCCCTAAGAACTTCCCTCAGGAGTTTCTGGGAGAAAAAGCTGCTTCTTAAAGAAACTTAGGGAAAAAAGCAGAAGCAGGATGGGCTTGCCAGAATTTGAGAAAAGATGACTGTAGCATCCTTAAGGTTCCTGGTGGGAAACAAATGATATACTGCGGTTGCATATTGAGGAGAATTCAATGAAGAGACTATTTACAAATGTGAAGACAGAGTTAAGGAAACCCACAAGGGGGTGGTGAAACACTCCTAAACACTTGTTTGAAGCAATGGGTAACCTAGGCCGAAGGACCAGGAAGAAGTGATGATCAGGCCCCAAAGACAACTGTAGGAGAGGAATGCCTGACAGGGGCTGTGGCTTTTCGTAGGAGGATGCAGCCATTACCAGTGTGAGGCCTGGGAAGGAGGGAAGTGAGCAAATACTTCAGCCTCACTCGGCTCCCACGCCCTGATCTTCTGCCGAAGCAAATGGGAAGGCAGAGAGTAAGGGAGCCCATTGGTTCAGCTCATAAACGTTGGCAGCCTGGGAAGCAGGTAGGAGAAGGGTGGATCTAAGGGGGCCAATGGATAAAATCACCCACAGGTATCTTATGGGAAGCTTAGCAGGAATACCATAGGCAGTCGTGTTGGCCACGAGAGCCATAAATCCTGCAGCATCACGGTTACTCAGTAAGACTCCTCTGTGATGAATTGGGATGGGATACACGTGGAAAGGTATGTGCTGACTAATACAATATTGACAACATTTGAGAGATGTGGGAACAATGGTAATTATCAGGACTGGATTAATTGGTTGTTGAGTGCAATCAAAGCACTCAGGGCTTTGATTGCCCTGAGTGAAAGGGCAATGAGGCTTCAAATGAAAGCCTCGCTTGAAGAGTCTCTTCTCCTGAAGCTGGAGGGCAGACTGTGCAGAAATTCAGGCCTCAGACCTAATTGGAAGAGCAGGTGAATCATCAAAAAGGCTGAATCCATCACCCTGGCAGTCTCCTATACTTAACGTCCTCATAGGGAGGGAGCGGGACACAGAGACCTGCAATGGGGACAACCCCTAGATTGAGCTTGAGGTTCCCTTGCTGAAGGGGCCGGCCCCTTCTTCCTAGAGGAGGCCAGCCTCCAGTGCCTGGAGACCAGGCTGAGGCCCCATCTGAGGAGGCTGCTTTACACGATGATAACTTGCCCTCCTCAAATACCATCTGCAACCCCTCATTTATTCTACGTGGATAGTTAGGGTCAAGTCTCAGGATGACCCGGCTGGGGAATGACTTTCCCTGTGGCGGGAGGAATGAGATTTTCCATTGAAGGAAACTCAGGACTTGACTAATGCAGACATGGATCCGTGGAATGCGCTTGGGAACGGATCTTAAGGGTGTCAGATGGGATGAGGGGGAGGGTGGCAGAATATAAGCCCAGATAAGAAGAGTTTATTGGGGCATTCTCTCATGACTCAGGATTTAGCATCTTCATAAGGGAAGCTGGATCTCGTTCCAGTTTGCTGTTGGGATGGCTCCCTAAAGCTTGGAGGAAATGGTGGCTTACATGAACGAAGAGAAGACGCCAGACTGTCCTGGCAGAGTATTTGAGGACTAAAGGCTCAGAGAAGGGGGCTTGCTATCTTCACCTGGAGAGTTCATTGGATATTCCCCTCTCTAAAGCCATGAGGAATGCACAGGTGAAGGACTTCTGCATCACAGAAAAGCTCAATAGTGGCTGTCCTTTGTCGACTGGGTTGATGGCAGGAGGAACTGCCATGGACCAGGCTTCCTGGTATCAGCAGAGGTGAGAGGGGTCTGGAATAGCAGAGACCTGGTGGTACCATGTAGCTGTCAGAGGCAAGGTGAACGTAGTTGCCGTAACAGGCAGAAAAGCTGCAAAAGCAACCGGAGGGCTGTAATCTGCAGGATCTGTGGTGCTGGCTAAGACAACTTCTACAGTAAGTATTTATTACAATCAGAAACATTATTAATGAAAAGGGGGAAATGTCTGTCACTGATAAACTTGAATCTTTTTCAAATCTCTCTCTTCCCTCTTCCAGTCTTCTCCTCTGCCATTCTCTTTTTTCTCCCTCCCTCACTTCCACAAATATTTATGAATTACAGTTTTGTGCAAGGCACTGTGTTTGGGAAGTAAGATATAAATATTGCTACCATTTATGGATTTCTTACTATAAGCAGGACCCTTTATATTAATTCTTTGTAATTCTGTGTCAACCATGCTCACAGGCATTGTAATTGCCATTTTACCGTCACCATTTTACAGACGATGAAACCAAAGCTCAGAGAGGTCAAGTAACCTGCCCAAGATCAGACAGCTGATTGGCAGCACATGCCAGGTTTCTCTGAGCCAGAACTAAATTCTTTCCATTGGAGCATGATGGCTTTTTGGAGTGTTCCTTCCAAGTTGTTCCTGCCTGGAGAAGTCTTTGAGTTTACTGACGTTGGACAGTCTCTCACCATGATAAGCATGTGTGCAGTCTCTTCTGGAGGAAACTCAGTGCAAGCTCGGGTTGTTTTATGGAGATTGTAATTTTTCTCTGGTTTCCTTTATAACCTCTAGCAAGATAGTGCTTTGCTACAGCTCAAACCAAAGCTTATAACAGGAGAGACTGAGGGAGAAAAGGAGCAGAGCCTCAAAGGGAAATTCAAAGAGACTGCTGCGGAGATGAAGGCTGTATGCCCTCAACTCATCTCCCAGGCAATGTGGACACTGGCAGAGGGATGGTGGTCCAGTGCCTATTGGGGGAGCTCTAGATAAAACCAACTCTCAGCAACTCCTTACTCTTGGAAATGTGTTTATTTTGCAATTAACAAAAGGTAAAGAGAAGGAGAATTTCCTAGCTTTTTTTTCGTAAGAGCGTTTTTCAATGGAGAATGTAAGTGCTCACTGCTCATTCTACCTCTGGGCCTATTAGTTCCACTGATTGAATTCATGCTTTCCTTCTTCCACTGATTAGGAAATGAATGAGCCACCAGAAAAGCGCCAAATTCTGCTGAAGTGACTCAAAGAACTGTTCAAATTAATTAGGTTTTAAGTATACTAAAAAGCATTTTTCAGATAGTAAATAAACTGTATATCTAATCGAAAATAATGTCGCATTGATGAGAACAAATTGCATTTCATCAGGTTTTCCAAGAGGACTGATTGTTTTTTTCATTCAGGAGACATTTTTTCTTTTTTTAAAAAATAAATTTATTTATTTTATTTAGTTTTGGCTGCATTGGGTCTTCACTGCTATGCACAGGCTTTCTCTAGTTGTGGCGAGCGGAAGCTACTCTTCGTTGTGGTGCGCGTGCTTCTCATTGTGGTGGCTTCACTTGTTGCGGAGCACAGGCCCTAGAGCGTGCAGGCTTCAGTAGTTGTGGCTCGTGGGCGCTAGAGCACAGGCTCGGTAGTTGTGCTCCAAGCCAGGAGACATTATCTTAAAAATAATATGGACCTTATCCTTTTTTGGGTTTTGTTTTCTTCAAAATATTAAAGCAAATTATTAAGAAGTAACTTTAAAAGGATTCTTTAGCAAATTCTGAGAATTTTATTTTCTGTTGAAAATTTCTACTAGAGAAACAGTTTGCTGCATTAGAAGAATTCGGTCCTTATTGGCAAGATGAATCTTCTGGCAATTCTTTTACAATGATCTCATTTTGTTTTAATGAACAGGGTTGCTGGGAATTGTGTACAGGGAGCTCTAAAAGGCTCCCTTTTTGTGATTGTTGTGATCCTGGAGTATCTGAAGGGGGTGCTAAAGACCTCTGAGGAGGTGATGTCTAACAACAGGAAGAAGAAATAGGGAAAGGATGAGAAAAAGAGGAGCAGGTGCACAGCACTGTAACCAGTAGTGTAAGCAGAGACTTGTTCCGATGTTAAGGAATTTAGAGGGACTGTTCGAGTCTCTAGGTCCTCATTAGCAGGAGAAGAGCAAACAGTTCCTAAGCTCTTTGGCTTTATTTTTGGCTCTAAGTTCCTCTGGCTGTCTTTCTTTAGCATATTGAATAATTGAGTTTTAAAAAAAAAGCTTCCTGATACACAAGATCAATTATATGCTTTGACCTTGAGTGTGGGCCATTGGGGCTTCTGGAAAGTCATTCAAACCCCGAATACAACCTCTCCCAAACAAACAAACAATCAATCAAATACACACACACACACACACACACACACACAACCTTCCCCAAAAGAGAAAAAACATTTTGCTTCAACAAAGAATATCAATATTACCAAGACGAGAATGGTAATTTTTTTTTTTTTTTGGTGATGCTGAAGATATGATTACCAGCAAGGGATAAATATAAATATCCCTGAGTCACAAATAATATTATACAACTTAAAATCACTTGAAAGAGCATTTATTCACTTAAACTCTCTATATACACAATAAAGGATATTGATGAATTATTATTAGTCATTATCTCTCTGAAGTACACATGCAGAATTATGCACTTAAAATAGAAATTTAATCCTCTGAGTTTCCAACTTCTTTCCACAGGAAATGCATGAACAGATCACACTTTCTTGGTCTCTGTTGCTCATGCAGAGATTATCAAGATATGGAGAGGTGCATCCTCAAAGGAAGGTGATCTAAGCTTCTAGGCTGTTCTGAGCCTCCATCTTCCATTATCCTCTTGGCATATTTGGGGGGACCAATTTTACTGAGTGGAATTAAGACATCCGGCATTTAAAAATATGTTGTCTTTTTAAGAGGAAGATTTTGCTCAGCTTTTGGCTCCTGTTAGGTAAAGCTTAGGAAGCTAATGCTGAAAATCTCCCCATTGAAACATAAGCACTAGTTAATGAGAAAGTCCAGTTGAAACTGGTGCCAAATTTCAGCATGAACAAAATCTGAGCCACCTTCTGGACAAACCAAAAGGAGCTAATGTACCATAATTTCCCCCATGCCTGTCTCTACGCTGCAAGTTGCAGGTGAGTGGAGTAGAAGTAAGTGGGCTCTGATCAGGGGGCTTCTCTTCTTCGGCACTTGATTATTTCAGTGTGCTTAATTCAGTAGAGGGCTTTCTGATTTCTTGGACTGGGATTTTGTTTTACTGTTGCAATAAAGGGACTGGGAATCAAACATTTAAAAATGATAAGTAAATGGATTCTTAAAGAGAGATCGATTGTTGATGGCAGTTTTCCTGTCCTATTAGTTTCTTATGAAGAAGAAAAAATAGGCTTTATTTTGCAGCCTGGGGAAGGGAGTGAATGGGTAGAGGTGCAGGGCTCCAGGAGGACGGACGTGCAGTCCCTGGGGTAAGAAGCACTTTTTGGCACCTTGCACTGGTGGTTATGACCAAGAAGTAAACGGTACATTTGCAATAATGAAAATCATTTTTGGTAAGACTTTGTTTTTGGATTTGACTAAATTCTTCCAAGAATGCTAGCCACTTTGGGTAGCCAAGCTGCTCCCAGATGTAAAAGCTGTCCCACTTTAAAAGCTGTACCCAATTTAAGGATATCTTGGGACCCAAGTGTTTTCCTGCAGCCTCAAGCATGAAGGAACAGCCGACTGACAGGACCAGAGTCAGAGCTTTAGGGGGCAGAAGGTTGTCCTTCTCAGAGGAAGTGGTCCCTTAGTGATGGTACCTGCACAATGACATCAGGTTCTTATTCTGGGACGGAATCACTGATACCCTAGCTAAAAAATTAGTAGCCATTTGTAGGTACAAAAGAAGTGGTAATCCTTGTGCTCTTTCTTTCTTTGTTCGAAGGTAGGTATGATTTCCTTCAGAACTTCTGCAGCAACAATGGAATTTGAATAAGATAATAGGCTTAAGCGTGTGTGTGTGTGTGTGTGTGTGTGTGTGTGTGTATGTGTATGTGTACACTTTTCAATCTTTAAAGGGCTCTTGTACACAAGGTGGGGTATGGGTGGGGTGAACAAAGCATGGTCCCCTGTAATGTTTAGTAAAATATACGTTAAGTGATAAAAACTCTGGTCTGTGCTTAGGGCAATAAAGATATAAATCTGGGAGATGCCCTTTGTAGAGGACAAGCTATAGTCAATCCTTACTCTGGCCTCTAGAGCACTATCTAGAATATTGTCTTAAGCAATGAACAACAAAGCTTTACTAAAAATTTTATGCCTCAGAAATGTGTTTTATCTTCATTTTATAAGTTTACATTACATGATATAAATCTTTCTTCTTTTTAAAATTTTAATTAATTTATTTTTTAACATCTTGATTGTAGTTTAATTGCTTTACAATGTTGTATTAGTTTCTGCTGTGTAACAAAGTGAATCAGCTATACATATACATACATCCCTATATCTCCTCCCTCTTGTGTCTCCCTCCCACCCTCCCTATCCCACCCATGTAGGTGGTCACAAAGCACCGAGCTGATTTCCCTGAGCTATGCAGCTGTTTCCCACTAGCTATCTATTTTACATTTAGTAGTATATATAAGTCCATGCCATGCTTTCACTTCATCACAGCTTACCCTTCCCCCTCCCCATGTCCTCAAGTCCATTCTCTACATCTGGGTCTTTATTCCTATCCTGCCCCTAGGTTCTTCAGAACCATTTTTTTTTCTTTTAGATTCCATATATATGTGTTAGCATACAGTATTTATTTTTCTCTTTCTGACTTACTTCACTCTGTATGACAGACTCTAGGTCCATCCACCTCACTACAAATAACTCAATTTCATTTCTTTTTATAGTTGAGTAATATTCCATTGTATATAGGTGCCACATATTCTTTATCCATTCACCTGTCAATGGACATTTAGGTTGCTTCCATGTCCTGGCTATTGTAAATAGAGCTGCAATGAACATCGTGGTACATGATGTTTTTTTGGTTCTTTTTTTACACTTAGAGTTTTATTTCTTGGCCATTTAAAAAAAAATCCTTATTGGAGTATAATTGCTTTACAATGGTGTGTTAGTTTCTGCTCCATAACAAAGCGAATCAGCCATACATATACACATGTTCCATATCTCTTCCCTCTTGCGTCTCCCTCCCTCCCACTCTCCCTATCTCACCCCTCCAGGCAGTCACAAAGCACCGAGCTGATCTCCCTGTGCTATGCGGCTGCTTCCCACTAGCTATCTACCTTACATTTGGTAGTGTATATATGTCCATGCCTCTCTCTCGCTTTGTCACAGCTTACCCTTTCCCATCCCCATATCCTCAAGTCCATTCTGTGGTAGGTCTGTGTCTTTTTTCCTGTCTTACCCCTAGGTTCTTCATGACATCTTTTTCCCCTTAAATTCCATATATATGTGTTAGCATACGGTATTTGTCTTTCTCTTTCTGACTTACTTCACTCTGTATGACAGACTCTAGGTCTATCCACCTCATTACAAATAGCTCAATTTCGTTTCTTTTTATAGATGAATAATATTCCATTGTATATATGTGCCACATCTTCTTTATCCATTCATCCGATGATGGACACTTAGGTTGTTTCCATCTCTGGGCTATTGTAAATAGAGCTGCAATGAACATTTTGGTACATGACCCTTTTTGAATTATGGTTTTCTCAGGATATATGCCCAGTAGTGGGATTGCTGGGTTGTATGGTAGTTCTATTTTTAGTTTTTTAAGGAACCTCCATACTCTTCTCCATAGTGGCTGTATCAATTTATATTCCCACCAACAGTGCAAGAGGGTTCCCTTTTCTCCACACCCTCTCCAGCATTTATTGTTTATATGTTTCTTGATGATGGCCATTCTGACTGGTGTGAGGTGATACCTCATTGTAGTTTTGATTTGCATTTCTCTAATGATTAGTGATGTTAACATCCTTTCATGTGTTTGTTGGCAATCCGTATATCTTCTTTGGAGAAATGTCTATTTAGGTCTTCTGCCCATTTTTGGATTGGGTTGTTTGCTTTTTCATATTGAGCTGCCTGAGCTGCTTGTAAATTTTGGAGATTAATCCTTTGTCAGTTGCTTCATTTGCAAATATTTTCTCCCATTCTGAGGGTTGTCTTTCAATCTTGTTTATGTTTTTCTTTGCTGTGCAAAAGCTTTTAAGTTTCATTAGGTCCCTTTTTTTTTTTTTTTTTTTTTTTTTGTTGTTGCGTTATGCGGGCCTCTCACTGCTGTGGCCTCCCCCGCTGCGGAGCACAAGCTCCGGACGCGCAGGCTCAGCGGCCATGGCTCACGGGCCCAGCCGCTCCGCGGGGCATGTGGGATCTTCCCAGACCGGGGCACGAACCCGCGTCCCCTGCATCGGCAGGCGGACTCTCAACCACTGTGCCACCAGGGAAGCCCCTAGGTCCCATTTTTTAATTTTTGTTTTTATTTCCATTTCTCTACGAGGTGGGTCAAAAAGGACCTTGGTGTGATTTATATCATAGACTGTTCTATGTTTTTGTCTAAGAGTTTTATAGTGTCTGGCCTTACATTTAGGTCTTTAATCTATTTTGAGTTTATTTTTGTGTATGGTGTTAGGAAGTGTTCTAATTTCATTCTTTTACATGTAGCTGTCCAGTTTTCCCAGCACCACTTATTGAAGAACCTGTCTTTTCTCCATTGTATGTTCTTGCCTCCTTTATCAAAAATAAGGTGACAGTATGTGTGTGGGTTTATCTCTGGGCTTTCTAGCCTGTTCCATTGATCTATATTTCTGTTTCTGTGCCAGTACCATACTGTCTTGATTACTGTAGCTTTGTAGTATATTCTGAAGCCCAGGAGGCTGATTCCTCCAGCTACGTTTTTCTTTCTCATGGTTGCTTTTGCTGTTTGGGGTCTTTTGTGTTTCCATACAAATTGTGAAAATTTTTGTTCTAGTTCTGTGAAAAATGCCATTGGTAGTTTGATAGGGATTGCATTGAATCTGTAGATTGCTTTGGGTAGTAGAGTCATTTTCACAATGTTGATTCTTCCAATTCAAGAACATGGTATATCTTTCCATCTGTTTGTATCCTATTTAATTTCTTTCATCAGTGTCTTACAGTTTTCTGCATACAGGTTTTTGTCTCTGTAGGTAAGTTTATTCCTAGGTATTTTATTCTTTTTGTTGCAGTGGTAAATGGGAGTGTTTCCTTAATTTCACTTTCAGATTTTTCATCATTAGTGTATAGGAATGCAAGAGATTTCTGTGCATTAATTTGTGTCCTGCTACTTTACCAAATTCATTGATTAGCTCTAGTAGTTTTCTGGTAGAATCTTTAGGATTCTCTATGTATAGTATCATGTCATCTGCAAACAGTGACAGCTTTACTTCTTCTTTTCCAATTTGGATTCCTTTTATTTCTTTTTCTTCTCTGATTGCTGTTGCTAAAACTTCCAAAACAGTGTTGAATAATAGTGGTAAGAGTGGACAACCTTGTCTTGTTCCTGATCTTAGAAGAAATGGTTTCAGTTTTTCACCATTGAGAACAATGTTGACTGTAGGTTTGTCATATATGGCCTATATTATGTTGAGGTAAGTTCCCTCTATGCCTACTTTCTGGAGGGTTTTTACCATAAATCGGTGTTGGATTTTGTCAAAAGCTTTTTCAGCATCTATTGAGATGATCATATGGTTTTTCTCCTTCAATTTGTTAATATGGTTTATCACATTGATTGATTTGCATATATTGAAGAATCCCTGCATTCCTGGAATAAACCCCACTTGATCATAGTGTGTGATCCTTTTAATGTGCTGTCAGATTCTGTTTGCTCGTATTTTGTTGAGGATTTTTGCATCTATGTTCATCAGTGATATTGGCCTGTAGTTTTCTTTCTTTGTGACATCCTTCTGGTTTTGGTATCAGGGTGATGGTGGCCTCATAGAATGAGTTTGGGAGTGTTCCTCCCTGTGCTATATTTTGGAAGAGTTTGAGAAGGATAGGTGTTATCTCTTCTGTAAATGTTTGATAGAATTTGCCTGTGAAGCCATCTGGTTCTGGGCTTCTGTTTGTTGGAAGATTTTTAATCACAGTCTCAATGTCAGTGCTTGTGATTGGTCTGTTTATATTTTCTATATCTTCCAGGTTCAGTCTTGGAAGGTTGTGCTTTTCTAAGACTGTGTCCATTTCTTCCAGGTTGTCCATTTTATTGGCATATAGTTGCTTATAGTAATCTCTCATGATCCTTTGTATTTCTGCAGTGTCATTTGTTACTTCTCCTTTTTCATTTCTAATTCTATTGATTTGAGTCTTCTCCCTTTTTTCTTGATGAGTCCGGCTAATGGTTTATCAATTTTGTTTATCTTCTCAAAGAGCCAGCTTTTCATTTTATTGAATCTTGCTATCATTTCCTTCATTTATTTCTGATCTGATCTATATGATTTCTTTCCTTCTGTTAACTTTGGGGTTTTTAGTTCTTCTTTCTCTAATTGCTTTAGGTGTAAGGTTAGGTTGTTTATTTGAGGTGTTTCTTGTTTCTTGAGGTAGGATTGTATTGCTCTAAACTTCCCTCTTAGAACTGCTTTTGCTGTATCCCATAGGTTTTGGGTAGTTGTGTTTCATTGTCATTTGTTTCTAGGTTTCTTTTTATTTCCTCTGATTTCTTCAGTGATCTCTTCGTTATTAAGTAGTGTGTTGTTTAGCCTCCATGTGTTTGTGTTTTTTACAGGTTTTTTCCTGTAATTGATATCTAGTCTCATAGCATTGTGGTCGGAAAAGATACTTGATATGATTTCAATTTTCTTAAATTTACCAAGGCTTGATTTGTGACCCAAGATATGATCTATCCTGGAGAGTATTCCATGAGCATTTGAGAGGAAAGTGTATTCTGTTGTTTTTGGATGGAATGTCCTATAAATATGAATTAAGTCCATCTTGTTTAATGTATCATTTAAAGTTTGTGTTTCCTTATTTATTTTCATTTTGGATGATCTGTCCATTGGTGAAAGTGGGGTGTTAAGGTCCCCTACTATGATTGTGTTACTGTCGATTTCCCCTTTTATGGCTGTTAGCATTTGCCTTATGTATGGAGGTGCTTCTTTGTTAGGTGCGTAAATATTTACAGTTGTTATATCTTCTTGGATTGATCCCTTGATCATTATATAGTGTCCTTCTTTGTCTATTGTAAGAGTCTTTGTTTTAAAGTCTATTTTGTCTGATATGAGAATTGCTACTCCAGCTTTCTTTTGATTTCCATTTGCATGGAATATCTTTTTCCATCCCCTCACTTTCAGTCTGTATGTGTCCCTAGGTCTGAACTGAGTCTCTTGTAGACCGCATACATGCGAGTCTTCTTTTATTTTAAAAAGTAATTAATTTTTGGTTGCATTGTGTCTTTGTTGCTGTGAGTGGCAGCTACTCTTCGTTGTGGTATGCAGGCTTCTCATTGCAGTGGCTTCTCTTTTTGCAGAGCATGGGCTCTAGGCACATGGGCTTCAGTAGTTGTAGCACATGGTCTCAGTAGTTGTGGCACATGGGCTTAGTTGCTCCGCAACATGTGGGATATTCTCGGACCAGGGCTTGAACCCACATCTCCTGCATTGGTACGTGGATTCTTAACCACTGAGCCACAAGGGAAGCCCACGTGTCTTGTTCTTATATCCATTCAGCCAGCATATGTCTTTTGGTTGGAGCATGTAATCCATTTACATTTAAGGTGATTATCGATATGTATGTTCCTATTACCATTTTCTTAATTGTTTTGGGTTCGTTATTGTAGGTCTTTTCCTTCTTTTGTGTTTCCTGCCTAGAGAAGTTCCTTTAGTATTTGTTGTAAAGCTGGTTTGGTGGTGCTGAATTCTCTTAGCTTTTGCTTGTGTGTAAAGGTTTTAATTTCTCTGTGGAATCTGAATGAGATCCTTGCTGGGTAGAGTAGTCTTGGTTGTAGTTTTTCCCCTTTTATCACTTTAAATATGCCTTGCCACTCCCTTCTGGCTTGCAGAGTTTCTGCTGAAAGATCAGCTGTTTACCTTATTGGGATTCTGTTGTATGCTATTTGTTGTTTTTCCCTTGCTGCTTTTAATATTTTTTCTTTGTATTTAATTTTTGATAGTTTGATTGATATGTGTCTTGGTGTGGTTCTCCTTGGATTTATCCTGCATGGGACTCTCTGCACTTCCTGGACTTGATTGACTGTTTTCTTTCCTATATTAGGGAAGTTTTCAACTATAATCTCTTCAGTGTTTTCTCAGTCCCTTTCTTTTTCTCTTCTTCTTCTGGGACCCCTATAATTCGAATATTGGTGCATTTAATGTTGTCCCAGAGGTCTCTGAGACTGACCTCAATGCTTTTCAATCTTTTTTCTTTATTCTGCTCTGCAGTAGTTATCTCCACTGTGTTGTCTTCCAGGTTACTTCTCCATTCTTGTGCCTCAGTTATTCTGCTACTGATTCCTTTTAGAGAGTTTTAAATTTCATTTATTGTGTTGTTCATTATTGTTTGTTTGCTCTTTAGTTCTTCTATGTCCTTGTTAAACGTTTCTTGTATTTTCTCCATTCTATTTCCAAGATTTTGGATCGTCTTTACTATCATTACTCTGAATTCTTTTTCAGGTAGACTGCCTTTTTCCTCTTCATTTGTTCGGTCTTCTGGGTTTTTACCTTGCTCCTTTAGCTGCTGTGTGTTTCTCTGTCTTCTCATTTTGCTTAAGTTACTGTGTTTTGGGTCTCTGTTTCACAGGCTGCAGGTTTGTAGTTCCCATTGTTTTTGGTGTCTTCCCCCAGTGGCTAAGCTTGGTTCAGTGGGTTGTGTATGCCTCCCAGTAGAGGGGACTGGTGCCTGTGTTCTGGTGGATGAGGTTGGATCTTGTCTTTCTGGTGGGCAGGACCACATCTGGTCATGTGTTTTGGGGTGTCTGTGACCTTATTATGATTATTATGATTTTAGGCAGCCTCTCTGTTAATGGGTGGGGTTGTGTTCCTGTCTTGCTAGTTGATTGGCATTGGGTGTCCAGCACTGTAGCTTGCTGGTTGTTGAGTGGAGCTTGATCTTAGCGTTGAGATGGAGATCTCTGGAAGAGCTTTTGCCGTTTGATATTACATGGAGCCGGGAGGTCTCTGGCGGACCAATATCCTGAACTCGGCTCTCCCACCTCAGAGGCACAGGCCTGACACCTGGCTGGAGCACTAAGACCCTGTCAGCCACACGGCCCCTACTATCCTATGAAATTGTAAATCGGGGGAATTCCCTGCTGGTCCAGTTGTTAAGACTCTGTGCTGCAACTGCAGGGGGTGTGGGTTCTATCCCTGGTTGGGGAATCTGTAGTTTTTGGGCAGTCGTTCAGGCGACAACCCCATCAGCTCACATCCAGCCTCCCTCTTTCATCTTCTCCGACTTGTGGGCTAGGTAGGAGTTTAATATTGTGACGAAGGGCACAAGCTTCTTTTGCAGATCGCCTGAATTATCAGTGTTAGGTGACTGGATGATTGGAGGCTACTAGTTTTGGAGGATCTCCTGCAGAGGCGGGGGCTGCAGTGCCTCAGTCTGGGGACAAGGACACTGGTCTCTTTCTTATTTCTTCATGGAAAATAATTTTGGAGGGTATTTTTCCTCTCCCTTAGAAACACCAGAAAGACTTTCAGAAAAGAAGTACTTTAGATTTATCAGATCTTTCAAACCAGATGCTGCTTTTCTGCTTTTGATTCCAAAATATGCTGTTTCTGCAGCTGGGAAGCACATGACAAGTAAAAGAAAGGACTCCTGAAAGCCTGTTTATTCATCCAGTAAATGTGAACAGCTCAAATATTAGCCTTAGGAACACCCAAAAGGTAGCATCAGAGGGACAGGCGAAGCTGGTGATTTTGTCATCTTGGCAGCTACATATTTGGGTGTAAAGACTGATCATAAACTTTTTGTTGTCTCATAGGCCAGTATTCTCAAATTTTAATGTGCACATAAATCACCTGGGGGGTCTTATTAAAATACAGCTTCAGATTCAGTAGGTCTGGCCTGGGGCTGAGATTCTATAGTCCTAACCATCTTTTGGGTATTGCCCATCCTATTAGTTCCCAGACTACACTTTTTTTTTTTTTTTAAACATCATTATTGGGGTATAATTGCTTTACAATGGTGTGTTAGTTTCTGCTTTATAACAAAGTGAATCAGCTATACATATACATACGTTCCCATATGTCTTCCCTCTTGCGTCTCCCTCCCTCCCACTCTCCCCATCCCACCCTTCCAGGCTGTCACAACAGACTACACTTTGAGTAACAAATTTCCCATTCTAACAGAGGCCTGGGGAAGGCAGTTTTCTTGAGTGGCTGGTAGGGACACCCTCAGATAACCCAGAAATGACAGTAGGAAAAAAAAGACTGTTTAATGAACTAAAAGAACATGGCACAAGATAAACCACAAGGTTAGGGTACATGAAATAATATTCCGTTAATTATGAAAAGTATACACAGAACACATAAGAAGCAGATTGTAAGAAAGGCAGTCCATGAGCAGGTCAGCCATTCTCCCCTTGTCTATCATTTCCTCTGTAGAGATTACATGGGGAGGAGGGTGGACCATTTCCATTGGGATAAAATTCTGCTGAGATGTACTTAAACAGCAATTACTGTGTACTCAGAGTAAAAAGCAACTTAAACCAGGTGATGAGGAGAATGTAGAATTCATTAGCTTTCTGCCCACAGCCCCTCTATGAGAAAAAAATCTGATTGCTTACAAAAATTGATTTAAAAAACAGCAGGTGGTGATACTTTTAGGTGCATATTTACAAAGCTACCCCCAACATACCACCCTGCTATGAAAGAGTTTCTATTTTTTCTCCAAAGAATTAACATAAACTCAAAAGACTGCCTTGTTCAGGGTCTCTGGGAGGTGAAGTGTGCTACTATGGCTTCTAGGTGAGACTCAGCTCTGTCCTCAGATTGCCCCAGGCATCACATCCCCTGAAACACTGATCAGGTCCTGTTCATCAAAGATAACTGCATATACTGGGAGGCTTGGAGGACATGACTGAAAATACAACAAAATCACACCAGCTACAGTATCATGAAGTTTCTGAGTCACTGCAGAACTCAGAATAAAATGAAATTACCAGGGTAGAACATGTTTAAAACATGCACAAAATGACTCTGGATTTTAACATAATATTCCCTAAGGAGAAAAAAAAACATAGATTGTGACCAAGACTAATCATGCAGCTTTTCCTCTAATTTCCTGTAGTAGAAGTTAAAAGCCAAGAACTGTTACTGAACTTGCATCCTCCGAATTCACAGATGAGCCAAACCCTCCTCGGCTCATTCCTGTCCTAACCCCAAGAGACCTCCAAAGAGCAGGGCTGAGCCTCTAATGCCTGATGTGCCTCTGCGTAGAGCTTGGAGCTTTTGTTGACCATGGAAACACCATGAATTGTTGCTCTATCTCATATTTTGGTACTCCGTTATTGCTGTTGTACATTTTAGTTTGTTTTGCAGTTTAGGAATGTTTTAATTTTAGGAAGGCAATCTGTTGTGCATTTTCAATGCAATTAGAGATATTCTGCCAAGATAAATAAATATCCTTCGTACAAGTAACTCTCTTTCCAGATATTCCACAGTCATCCTTTGCAGGTTTTAAATCACGTTCATTCTCAAGGAAACTTGCAAAATAATTTATTCACTCATATTTCTCAGTAAGTTTCCCTTGACTGCCTGCTCCATATTGGCAGAGAAGGTGTGAAGGGGATGACCTGCACTGCTATTTAAGACCCAAAGAGCACTGTCCAGCATTTCATCCTTTTTTTTTTTTTTTTTTTTTTTTTTTTTGCGGTACGCGGGCCTTTCACTGCTGTGGCCTCTCCCGTTGCGGAGCACAGTCTCCGGACGCGCAGGCTCAGCGGCCATGGCTCACGGGCCCAGCCGCACTGCGGCATGTGGGATCTTCCCGGACCGGGGCATGAACCCGTGTCCCCTGCATCGGCGGGCGGACTCTCAACCACTGTGCCACCAGGTAAGCCCCTATCCATTTTTAATGAATCACGAGGTGGAATTATCTAGGATTATCACACGATTAACTCTGTTGGCTGACTCTGCTTAGATACCCAGAAACGTGGAATGCTCTTCATGTGAATGATCCTGCTTTCTTCCCTATGCCTCTAGAGATCAGTCAGAGGTTAGCAATTCCCTGGGAGAATTGTCAGCTATGTGTTTTTGCCTATGTGTATTTGGTTATAGCTTTTTTCTCCATTCTCTTAATGTTTCCTGTTTAAAAGTACCTAACTTTCTTTGCAAGAAATTCGGTTTCCCTGACCTTCTCTCTCTCTCTCTCTCTTTTTTTTTCTGTTTCTAATGGTCCTTGAAATGAAAATGTTTTCTTGAGTTTCCTTATTTGTACTTGGGCAGCCTACTCAATGACTCACGAGAATAGCTGATGACCTGTGGTTCTCTCTGTTGAAGAGAATGCACATTTTGCAATCTGGCTTCTAAACATAGGGGTAGATTTAAAAATGAAGACATAAATGGTTAATTATCTCCAGCATGGTGTCAAACATTCCTTTAAAGTTAAACCTTGATTTTTAATCTTCCACTTCGGCCTTATGGATGAGTTTGCCTTTCTGAATGCAGTACTGTTTCTTTAAAGGCTGACCTCAAGTCAAATATTTCTTCTTGAAGACTCTCTACTTTGTGCGGTTATTGCTCATAGGAACCAACACTCCTAATGATGATATTTTTGTTGGCTTCAAATTCTGGGTTAACTTTTTAAAATTTTCTCCTAAAATTGTGAATGTGGTTGTGACTGCCTCTTTACTACCATTTGAATATTATTTCCTTATTGGTGTTCTATGAAAGTGTGTACAGTTACAGCCACTTCATCTGGTACCTCTCTTATAGACCGGAAATCTTTCAAATGGTTCTTTGCATGTCATGATCAAACATATTATTATTATAGTCTCAGGACCAAATCTCTCATCCTCTCATATGTGTATGACTCAGTTTTTGATTTCCCAGTTTAGTGCTGCCTGGTTTAGGGTGGATGTAGTTACTGCATTCAGTAATTGCTCTTTGAATATAAATTTACTTGGCAGAAAGCAGCCCAGAATTCTCCTGTTAACATGGCTCTGACTTGTGTCTTAGTCCTTTTGTGTTTCCAAAGGAGTCTATTAATTCTACCAAACAACCCACCATCTGACTGAAAAAAAAAATCTGTCAAACTAGCTACTTGATTAAGCCATTAGATTGAGATTACATTACATTGTATATTCCGGATTCTAGGCATATTAGCATGTAGATCAGATTCTTGTTTCTAGGTTATTACTAGTTTGATGGAATATGTTATTATAGTGGCCCATGCCATGTGTTTGAAATGTGGCTAGGATCTATAGGATAAACAGATATAACTCGGGTAATACACCTACAAAACTCCAATTTAATATGCTGATAATGAATAGATTATAGTATGGCATTGAAGGATGGGAAGCAGAAAGGTTGAGATCTGTCCCAGCTTTGTTGCAACACATCTCTTTTAACTCATCTGGGCTTGAGTTTTCTCATCTGTACAATGAAGGGATTGGACGATAGCTTCTTCTGTCTCTGAAAAGTTAAGACTCTACCCTCCAATGGAGATCAGCCGCCCCTTCTTGACTTTGGAAGATAGTGTAGACCTTTAGAGGATCCTTGTAGAGATTTCTATGTCTTTTTATCTTTGGTTTCAGAATATAGTTTTATTCAATCTTATGGCAGAAAACATTTTTTTTTAAAGTGAAATGAACTACCAATCGCCATGAAACAGGGAATACATGATTAATTTGGTGGAATGACATTAACACATTTAGGTTGCTTTGTTCTTCATTATTTTATTCAACAATTAGCTCATAAGACTGCTAAGAGCCTGTGTACCACACAGACACTAACAGTCTCTCTCCAGGTTCTGGTTCCAGGTGAGAGAGAGATCTCCCACCACGAACAAGTTAATCTCTGTGGCCCATCAGGGAGGTGATGGCCTGGGGAACCGTTCGCCTGTTGAGTGCACACATCTGGAAAATTCTCCTTGGTGGAACAAGCATACTGCTCTAAATTTTTCATCCACATCAATGAGATGTGAGGAGTGGCTCTTCAGCAAGACGCGACCACACAATAACGTAACAAAACCAGCTAACGGCACTTCATTTATTATAGGGCTAAATGCTCATTATTGTTTGTAAAGGATGAATTCATAACCTCTGCAGAGTTATAGTTTATACATGGTAGATTTCCATTTACAAAGAGAGAAAGTCATTGTTTTCTCTAAATGTCAAGCTTTGACTTACAAAACTCCCGTTTTCTTTTAGGTTGTGGTGTGTGTGTGTGTTCAAGAAAATGTTTAGCAACTAGATAGGGGAGAAGGGAAATAAAACTTGAAATGTAGTAGGGAAAGCACACTTCAAAAATTCTAAACAAACAAACAAAACCCCCAAAACTGAGAAGGTTTCATGGAAGGTCTTAACAGAAAAGACCCACACCGTACACTTCTTTTTTAATGTGCTTCCTCCAGGAGCAGAAGGAACTGGAAAAACTGGATTTTTTCCAACAGGAGTGTGAATCTGGAAATTCTTAAACAAAAATTTGTATAATTTCATGCTGCAAAGAGGCACTCTGCTTATGCAATTGAAATAAAAAATAAAGTGCCTACCTGGGTGTTTCCAGAGTAACTGTAAGCAAATAAGACTAATTAGAAGCCTTCACAGTCTCTAATTAAAAGCTAGGAAATAACTCACTCTGCGATACAAGAATCCCTGGATGTTTGGAAGGGTCACTTCCCCAAGGCCAAAGTCCCTGTTCCATGGAGCATACCATTTTGGAAGCAGGGGATCCAGAGCTTGGTACCCATGGATCTAGCCCTGAAATACACATTTGGGACAATGAGTACAGGAAATAGGGAGGGACAATATTTTAGTACCAGTTGTACTTGGAAAATATCGTTTAAAAAGAATGGGAGCTCCCATGGGCAAACAGAGAAGCACTTTCAGTTGAAGTGAGAGGGAAAATTGAGGCACTTTGCTTAAGCTTTGGGGACTTTTAAACACTTAACTTTTTCATGCCCCATGGCCAGATCCTTCTTTGGAATAAAGTTATTATTGGGTGTGGGAGAGAGTGTGAAATCGAGAAAGGAGAGGGGCATGCAATGGGGAAGGGAGGGAGCAGGAAAGTTCACTTTGCTGAATAAAGAATCTTTTAAAATATAGGTCTGCCACATTCTCTCCCCAATCAGTTTGACTGAAAAGCAGAAATACTACTCTCTTAAACACAGTTCATTTGCAATTTTCCATCACAATATAATGTGGAAAAAAATAAGGCTACCTATCAACGTAAGCATATCTGGGGTGAATCTTAGGCAAAAAATGTGGACCTGCAATAATTCAGATGGTGTTTTCTTTCAATCAGTTTCAAAAATTATGGCTCCATATATTTCCAAAAGTTTCAGCATTTTCTTGTATCTCCTTACAGTCAGGCATTCAGAGGTACGTGTTGGTTTTAATAGCTTTGGTAGAAACATGCTGAAATAGGAATGGATATAAAACCCTTTGTCTTTAGGCTAATTTGGTGTGGATTTATAAGGCCTGAGTAAACTGGTAAATTAGTAAATTTCTTAAAATAATACAAATGAATGTAAGACACATAGTAGAACAGCAGATTCAGGAAAAAAAAAAGGTTAGTATTGTATTCCCATGTTTTGTAAAAGACATCAAGTAAGGCTACCAATACAGGAACCGAGTTCTTTTTTTTGTTTTTCCTGTGATGATTTCCTATCAGCTTCATGTTCTTGGAGGAGGCGATGAAAAAATGCAAGATGGCCTTTGACTTTGTTTCCTACGTGGTCAGCAGTGGCACTGGCTGGAATCCGGGCTCAGCATTCTCGTAGAGTGTGCAACGTGGATGCTTCTGGCTGGTAGGGAGGATGTGGCAGTTAGCTGATAGTGTGCCGTGTTTGGGAGGGTTCACAGGGCGGGGGAGCAAGCCTCGGTGTCAGAGACTTCCTCTCTGGTCATGCCCTCCTTTTGGCTTGAGCTGGGTCTCAGAGGTTGGCTGCCATTCTTACCCTTAGATGGGGTGGAGGTGGGTCTCAAGCTACCTCAGATAATTAAACAGCAGCTGTGACACTTGGAGCAGTGTTTCTTCTTTTTCTTGGGATGGAAAATGGTGAGGATCGCTTCATCAAAAACGGCTTTGAGACCTTTCTGAGTCAGGGCCGAGCATTCCAAGTAGCACTGTGCTCCAATCTTAAACACAAAAGAGAGAAAGGCATGAGGGGAGAAGAAGAGAGGAAAGCACAGTGGTGTCTGCCCTCCGCGCAGCCAATGCTGCTGCTGCTTGTCTCACAAACAGCCTGGGGGATGGTTTGGATCACGTCTTTTTCTTCAGCATTTCAATTTGCATGTGCTCTCCTGATTTTTGGTATTTTTATATTTTTTGCTTTCTGATATTAATAATAAATGATTGTGGAGTGCTTTCAATAAGCAGCAAATTCTGAAAGTGATCCATAACCATTTATTCCTAAATATAAGAATATAAATAATATAAAAATTGAGAGGATTCAAACCAGTGATATGGTTTAAATATATATTGTGAACAACAGGGTACATGATGTTGTTTTTAGTACCTCATTTGTATGCGGAACATGTAAATCTGGTGCGAGTGAAACATATTCCCTTCTGTATATAGTAGGGCAAGGTGTCAACTTGGTTAATAAAGCACATAGAGAGTGGGTGATACGGTTTTATAGGTCATTCTTGATTAAAATGCTCTTCTGACAAAAGGTATCTCTCGGCAAAGTAATATCTGATTGGTCATATTATTCAGTTTTAAGATACATTAAAAGGCATATTTTTAAGCAGTTAAACTCCAAAACACTAAAAATAAAAATCATAAAATGCATTTACTGACACAGACACCCTCCTTATCAGTATACAGTCTATGTGTATTTAAATGAGGAAATATTTTGTGCTTGCTTAGGGCTTTGTTTCAAAGCTTTTGATGATTTCATATTATGATGTATTTGATAATCACAAGATCCCTATGAGAAATATAAAAATTCAGGCCAGAGCCATAGATTCTCATTAAAAATATTGCAGGGTAGAGCAGACCAGAAGTTGGCAATCAACTTCATGAGATAATTCATGTGAGGGAGACCCGGGGTTTTAATTGCTCCCAAGCTCAATATGAGCTAACAGTTTGATGTGGACCTTTTAATATTAAGGATATCTGGAGAAATGCTTCTATTATATGCTTTATATTATAAGAATAACTTTGAAAAATTAAAGTGTATTCAGAAGAGGATGGCTGGATGGTGAGCTCCTGGAAACCAACAACAGATAAATGACTAAAACAGGGTAACAAAATCACATGCCGATTAGGGCCAGTAGCTTATGTAACTGAGTAAAGCAGGGCTGGTGCCAGACAACAGGGAGAGGTAGAGTCTGTGGTGGCCTGTGAAGTAAACACCCCCTCCAGAGCTGTAGTCTACTCGGCTTAGGCAACTGTTGCCAGGCAGGAACGTTGGTTCATCATTGCCAGCTCTGTATTTTTCAAGAGGACTTGGACATTTGGATTTTAGCTAATATTTACCAATTGAAAAACACTCTGTGGGTCAAGCAAGATGCTGATGTGGGATGTCTTTGGCAGCAACCAGCCAGTTTGCAATGTGTGGATTAAAGGGACTGGTGACTTAGCTTAGAATAGAGTGGGAACAGCCCCAGAAGGTGAAATGTATTGTTTAAGGACATCCAACTAGAAAGTAAATGATCTAGACCTAGAATCTGTGTCACTTGATGTGTGTTCTTTTCCTAGTTCCATGATGGAAACTGTGACGCTCGTCACTCAACACTGCAAGAAGCTGGTCAAGCTGACAGTTAATGAAATGAAGCTGCCCTCTTGTTTGAAAGTCCACAGATAAGAAAGCTAAGCATGAGGTAAAACTCTTCTGGTGGCATCCAGATATTAGGCACTTGCTTTTTTCCTGTATGGTTAATGGTTACTGTATGAGCCAAAGGAAAATACTCAAAGAAAAGATGTTAGATATTGATAACTTATTTTATGGTTTCGTTTTGACCATGGTCTGGATTAGAATATGGCTTTTTTATATAATTAAAAACAATTGAATGCAAGAGAGGGATAAAGGATAGAGAAATTTTTCCTAATAATGTTCTGAAATGTCATCTGTTACATTTTGGGATTGTGTTCAGTATTCAATACGAACACATGTGAAAAGCACACTAATCTAGTGAATGTGTCAACTGAATGAGTGCTTGTAATGTGCTGGCTCTTGTCAGTCGTCTTGAAAAAATACACAGAAAGCACTGTGGGGCTGTTCTATCGGGAATACCTCCCCACTAATGATCACAAGCCTCAGTTGATTCTGGAAATTACAGGAGAGCTGGGCTGATCTGGGCTCACACGTGGAGTGCTGGACTGTCTGGTCCTGCAAGATGGGCGAGCACACTCTCTCCTCATCCTGTCCCCTCTCCCCACCCCCTCACTCCCCCACCCCACCTCGGCCTCCCCCTCCCCCGCCCTCTCCCTCCACCCCACAGTGCTGCTGACCGCGTGTCAGAGTTTGTCTTTTGATGGTGCAGGAGGAGTCCAAACTTGTCTTTCCCAATTCAGACATTTCTGAAGATAATGAAACAGCGGAGCAAGGCATTATTGTGTAACTGGGTTAATATAACATTATTTTGTACTGATAGTTCCAGGAAAAGTAGCAAACAGATTTTGGGTGTGATTTGGGAAATATGTGTGAGAACCAGAACCCAGTTGTGAGGTGAATATTGTTAACCATGGTGCAAGGGCTCTGAGGGTCAGAGAGGAGAATTTATTCAGGTTCAGGGAAAAGGCACAGCCATGTTATAGGGACTGCTGAAGAAAAAATGTGTGGCCTCAAAGATGCAAAATGGAAAACCATCCCAAGGAAATACAGCCTCTCTTACAGCAGCAACTTCATCTGCCTTTTGGAGCAAAGTGGTCTACACAGTCAAATATTTAGAACACGTCTGTATGCGCTCAGGATTCACAGATCTTTGTTTAAATACACATGCTAGCAGTCTGGGACATGCTTTACCAAAATGATATGTTTTCAAGAACAAACTGCAGATTGAGAAATGTAAACTGAGAGAACACTTCCCTGCTAACTTTATAATAGCTAAAACTTATTGTCTCAAATGCTGGGAAATTTTTCAGAGGTGTAGAGAACATTTTGAGTCCGACAAGAAGAAATTAGAAAACAGGCAAACGAATTCACAATGACCAATCAAGTGGAAGAAAACCTAGTATTTCTTCCAGATGGTCCTCACGGAGGTGGGACACGTTCTAGAACAAGATAAGGTATAACTGGAAAGAGTAAAGGTGGAGAGGTCTTCCCAGCTGCAGACGTGTCTGAATGGACACAGTTTCAACAACTCTAGCTTGCTGAGCTAGATCTCACGGTACATTGGCTCATTCAATCAGGAGGTAAGTCTGTCACCATTCTCCTTTGCAGCTCGGATAACTGATGTCCAGAGAGGTTAGGTAAACTCTCTAAGTCCTCACAACTAAGAAAATGGCAGAGATTTGAATTTGTCTGTCTCTTGAGCCAGAGTCTTAACCATTCTGTTGTGCTCTCTCTAGCAAGTGTAAAGAAATATGTTTGAAAGAGCAAAACTAACGAACAAATGGAGATGCTGTTATGGGCTGAGTGACGGTAGTGAGAGAAGCAGAGAAGGAAAAGTAAGGCAGTTCCTGTAAATGGAGAGAAGACATGTCAGTAGGATGAATAGAGTGGGCTTGTATCTTAAGGAATGGCTAGTAGCAGAGAAGTTCCTTATTTCTTATTTAAGAACTAGGAAGCGTACACGCAGCGAGAGGGCAACTTGAGAGCCAGGCAAAGGAAAAGGAGCCAAATAGCTTGTGAGAGAATTTCCATCTCAACAAATCAACATTATGACCAAATTGCTGAAAGAGGAGAAGGGTTTCCAGGCTGCGTGCATTTGCTGCTGATGTGTTTTTCAAGAACTGGCAGAATTCGCCAATCCAAGGGTGGATAATGTGAGTGCACTGCTTGAGTGTAGGTTATTATGGAGTGGTGGGGACTGTGGCTTACTGAAGGGTATATACGTTGTTTAAAAGACTGTTGAAAAGTTGCAGTTGATGAGGAAATGCTGGATAGTGCTGCTGGATGTACTGATTTTTTTTTAAAGAAGCTAGAAATGTGTACATTTACATAAAGTTTCCAAATTGTTCAATGTTGACCACTAAATCACATCAAAAATACCTGTGTGTGTTGATCAAAACATTTGTGGGTGAAATTTGGCCCATTACTTGCATGTATTGGTCTCCCTATCTGGAATTTCGTCTCCCCAGTCCCCTAACTTTGTCCACGTGACAAACCTGTTCCTATCCTGTAAACCTGGCTCAGTTCTCAACTACTCCAAGAAATCGTCTCTGAGCCCTCCTCCCCTGAATGTGTCCATCACTCTCTCCTCTCTGTTACCTCAGCCCTTTGCACACCTTTCTGTTGTATTTGTTCAGTTGGTGTACTTTTGTTTGTCTGTCTCTCTCATCTTCTGGCCTGTGGGTCTCTTGAGGGCAGGGGCTATCTGTCTCTCACCTCTGTAGCCCAGACCCCAGCGGTGAAGTGGCTGATTTCTAATGACCATGGGAGAAAGAGGAAATGGCCGGCACACAAAACAAGGAAGGTAGTGGTGACTCTTGCGGTCAGGGGGAGGGTACTAAAGACTCCATGAGCATGGATGACAGGATTTTTGCGGCAGTTTTGCTGCTTTTTGGTGCAAGTTAAAAATCCAGGGGGAAACAGGTGCTAAGACAAAGAGTGGGAACAGCAATAAAAAAGGCACAGGGTGGGCTTCCCTGGTGGCGCAGTGGTTGAGAGTCCGCCTGCCGATGCAGGGGACACGGGTTCGTGCCCCGGTCCGGGAAGATCTCACATGCCGCGGAGCGGCTGGGCCCGTGAGCCATGGCCGCTGAGCCTGCGCATCCGGAGCCTGTGCTCCGCAACGGGAGAGGCCACAACAGTGAGAGGACCGCGTACCGCACAAAAATAAATAAATAAATTAAAAAGGCACAGGGTGAAGAAGATGGCAGGAGAGGCCCAAAAGAGGCCAAAGACCAAAAAAAGGAAAGATGGTCAGGTGTTTTATCAAGAAATACCTTAGGAAGTCTGAGCTTAGAAAATCATGTTTAGGTTGTATCCAATGGAATTGGGAAAGAGAATGCACAAAAGTATCATCTTAGAGCTAAAGTGACACATATTAGGTATCAGTTATTGCCAAATAAGTCCAGCGGCAGTATGGACATACACAAATGAGAAAAGCATGGGGAAAGTAGGCTGAAGATTAAAAAATACAATAATGAAGAGAAGAGGGAGGATAAAACAAGTAAAGGGATAACAATGAATATTTATTATAAATTGGTATAAAACATTTACGTAAATGTAGTTGACTTTGGAGTGTAAAGAGCTGGAAATATGTACAATATGAAAATGTCCTTTATAAATAAAATGTCCTTTGAGACCAAAAAGAGATGATAGATAAAAAATGTTTTGGAAATTGAAAACTACTGAACAAAAAGATATAAAAAATCTGAACTTGCAAAGCCTTTAAGCTATGGGGAGAACATACACATAAAAATACGGGGCTTCAGTCTATAAACAAAGAAGCCCCTACCTAAGGGTTTCTTTTCAGATTGTAGGAGGGAAGCAGAAGAGCATGGTGGTTAAAGCACAGTTTCATATCCTGGCTCTGCTACTTTCAAGCGGTGTGACTTTAGCCTCTCTGAGCCTCAGTTTCCTCTAGGAAAGTGGAGGTAATAATATATACACCTCAGGGGGTTGCTGTGAGGATTAATTAAGACAAAGCGTGTAAAGCGCTTGGCATGAAAGCCAGCCCACTGCAAACACACCATAAATGTTAGCTGTTATTATAAACTACTTGACAGGAAAGTCAGGGAGCAGAGAAACTTAAAGCAGCTCTATAATTACATGAATTGTGATGAAACAAGTTAAACTCTTGCTTGGTTTTCTTCTAAATTGGATTTTGTAAGCTAAACATGATTTTCTCAGTATCTGAGAGCAGTTGCTAGGAGAAACTGGCAAAAGGCAACGAAGTGGTGAACTCAGCCATTGTTCCTAAAATAAATATGAAATGAGATGGGAGGCTTTGGAACAACTTCTCAGAGGGAAGAAACGACTTCCCAAATGAGAAGTCAATCTAGGACACTGACAGGATGGTGGTGAGAGAGAGGCCAGAAGCAAGAGACACAGAAAACAAGCTCCTGCAAAAAGGAGGCCTCCGGGACCTCCTTGTTGTGAAAAATGCCTAGTTGGGAATCACATACAATCATTTATGGAATGGAGCTATATATTTAGGGAGAGAATGGAAGCTGGATGTGTGAAGAAAAGGTAGAAGAATGTATAGATGTATGCCCATCTTATAGGAGGAAAAACAAATGGATGGAGGAGAGTTTACACAAGGTCAGGTGCATGGGGATGACATCCACAGAGCTGGCTTAGAGTTGTTTTACTGTGTTATTATCAGCTGTATGAATCAAACGTGTTCATCTCCCTAAGATTCTGTTCCCTCACCTGTAAGAGGAGACCAGGACTATGTGCCTAAGAGGGTGAGCATGAAGCTGAAATAGACAGAGCTTGTAAAGTGCTTAGTGAGAACGCAATGGATGGCTCACACTGCTGGTTCTGACATTACTATCCATAGAAGTAGGAAGCGTTAACTTTATCAAGTATTTGTAAAATGTTCTCATATATTGCATCCATAAAACATAACTTTAACCCATTTCTATTCGAGTGTATCACTTAATTTTGTTGCCTATAAGAAAGTTTTAATAAGAGAAATGCATGCATTTTTATTCACAAAGAATCAGTAGTTAATGTTATTCTTGACTTATTTAAAAGAGGGACCCCTAACTCTGCCCCAGGGCATACATTTGCAGGGTTAGTTACTTGAGAAAGTAAAAGAGAAATTTCTGAAACCTCTGGCAGGGCTTGATGGGTTTGTGAGTAAATCAATGAGGAGGTTATGGAAATATGATTTATAAACCTCCTCTTGCATATGGTACCTCAGCCTCTTATGTGCATTTTAGTGTCTGCCTTTGTACACATCTTGGTGGTAAATGGGAGACAAAGACTTGGTCTGAATCATTTGCCCAACAAAATCACTGTGAAGCTCTTAGGAATGAAGAAAGGTCTGTGGAAATGGTTCCACCTGTGAGCAAGTAGCTATTACCTGTCGAATAGCCACTTGGATTCTCCAACTAGTTACCTTTTGGTCTGTGTTACTCTTTTAAGATGCTGTTTGTGACATAATCCAGCCTCTCTAAGTGGCTGTTCATTATAGGGTGAGAACTACTGAACAAATATAACCCTGCCAGATGCAAATCGAAGTCTCTCCCGGGAAAATCACAAAATGCCTTTTATGAAGTCATTTAAATGAGTCACACGGATAGTAAGCAATGAAATTTACAAATATGTATCTAATGATTCCCATTATTCATACTTAATATGGCAAATGGATAATTTTAGAGGTTGCTAAATCAGATGATAAGTGCTTCAGCTGTTCAAATTCACCAAATTTCTTAATGAAAAACAGACAGTGCTGGCTGACAAGAATGCTAACCAAATGGTCCCTTGCAGCCTGACTAGAATAGAGGGGAGAGTATAAAGCAGAGAGATGACTCTGAACACATTGTATTTTAAAGCAAAAGCCGATGTCGTTCTTCCATTCCAAAGCATACGCAAACTCTTCTCTCAGCATCCATTTAAAATGAAATTCAAATCGGTACCGCTTTTGCAAGCTTCACACCATGCTCATAAGTGAGAGGTTTCTCTTTCATATACAGCAAACGGGCCAAGGTTTTAGGGTCATCTCGGAGATCAATCTGGCAAAAAACACACATGTGATACACTTATTTATTTTTTCAGGCCTCACCAGATGTTTAAAACTGTCACATAATAGAGATGTCTTTCCCCTTGACACCTATGAATTTTCTTTAAGGAAGCACATACACATGGCCGTATTATGTCTAAAACTTAGAGTGAGTTCTCTGTAAATGTATACACCAGGCTTTCCTTATAGTTTCCCCTTCAAAGCTATTACCCTGGGAGCTGATTCGAATGATTCTGTAGCTGTTTCAAATGTTTTTGAAATTTCCTGTTTATTTCTAGGTCCCACTTATAGGATATACAAAATAATCAATGGGTCCTACTACTGTACGGTGATGCCTCATTTGATCCCTGGTTATACTACTCATTATCTAATAGTTTATTTCCTGGCTCTGAATATATATATATATATATATATATATATATATATATATATATATATATATATTTTTTTTTTTTTTTTGGCAGGGGGACAGTTTCTAAACCAAATCTTCACCCTCAAAGGGATGAAGATTTGCCACCTGTGAGGGTATTCTAACAAATGTGCTGCAGGCTCTGAAGGCAAGTCCTAAAAAGGGCTTGCTCAAGGAATAAGCATTAATCTTTTCAAAGGCAGAACTACTTCGAAAATAGCATCTATGTTTGGATTAGGGTTGATAATTTAATTAAATATTTAAGTTGCTTTAAAATCTCACTGTGTGTGTGAACCCATGCATACGTACATGGGTGTAAATGTGGGCACATAAAGGCTTGTGTTGTAAAGGAAAAATAATATATTCATATATTAGGGTCCCGTAACCACGTGTCTCAGCGTTACTAATTTGTGTGTGGGGGCATTTTTTTATTTTGGGCCTTAGTTTTTCAACTTAGTGCCCACCAGTTATAAAAAGGATTCAAATCATACAAAGATGTTGACATGTCCCATCACATATTTTCCCGCCAAATGGTCAAACATTATCATCTGGAGTTAAGGCAGAAGATTTCAATTAAACAAACTAATAATTATCTTTCAGAGCAGAAGCATTCATCGTATTCTGATTTATGGATGTATTAGTTATCTGTCCATACACTCTCTAGGAAATGTTTTCCTTTCTTTTACTTTTTTAAAAATTTCTCTTTGTGAAGCACAATGTAAAATGAGAAATAGAAAGCAGCAGCATATGAAACGGATAATAAAGCTCTTTGCTATCATTACATTTCCATATGTCTTTGGGATAGTAATTTGGGTTTTAACATAGCAAAGAACAAAATCTATTTAAAACTATAAAAAGCTGGAACAATCTTTAATGCATTTGTGCAACTGCTGGAGATTCAAACTATGGAACTTTATTAGCTTTCAAAACACTTTAAAGGCTTTTACAATCACAGCTTTATCTGGCATATATCTGTTTTAATGTTTTTTTAAGATCTGAGAGATCGGGGGCTTAAGGGGAATAGAGAGCAATGAATTTCTGTCTTCCTTTTCAAGGGCTGTTCCTGAAGAGTTTTTGTCATAATGAGCCAGTTCTGATTGCTGCGGTCATTTTGACATTCACACCTATTTCGTGACTTTCAAACAATAATGGATTTTAGATATAAAAAATATTAGATAATAAGTGTAATTGACATCTGCACCTCATTCCTCTGGCTCAGGACTGGAGAAGGTTGTCTATTTAAAAAATTACTTTGTTATTTAAAAGAAAAAAGCGGAGAGATTAATTTTTAAAGGCCTTAACAAAGCTTCCTTTTTCATATTAAATAGCTTTACTGTCTTTTCAACCATGGGCTAAATAATCATTCGGTTCTCAATAAAGGCTGTTCATAGGATTAATGTATCTGAGACACTCTTCCATAGTGTTTGATAGAACAGGATGTTCAGGAGTTGCGAAAGGTTCTTTTCTTTTTCACAAACCCTCCACCGACCGACCCTCCCTGCCATGCCCGCCTTCGAACCTGGGTCCCTATGAGGACGTAAGGCACGTGAGGCATGCAGTCCTTCAGCTCCGGGACCCACTCCTCTTGGACGTTGTGATAAGAGGCAGGATTTACGACGGAGAAGCAGATCAAAAACACATCCGTGTTGGGGTAGGAGAGCGGCCTCAGCTGGTTGTAATCCTCCTGCGGGAAGAGCAAAGAGTTTGTGCTTTTGTACAGCCGGGGTGAGGTGTGGCCACGTGGTTCCAGGGAGTGCCTCGGGAAAGGTTCCACCGCCGTGCCCTTCGACCCCATTCCTTCCCTGACCCTGGAATCTGGTGGTTCCCTATATTACAAGAAGTAAAGGAGCCATCAATCCGGAAAACACCTGTTTGTTCTGTATAAAGATTATGAATTGCCTCCGTTTAAGATGAACTAAAAAAAAAAAAAAACCTAAAAAAAGTTTTTTAAATAGCTTTAGTGAGGTAATTTACATACCGTGAAGTTCATCCATTTAATGTGTATAACTCAGTAAGAATTACTGCAATTCTGTCCCTTGGGAATTGTGTTGTATTGAATATGGATTTAAATTAGTGGGCCATTGGCCAAGGCACAGAAATTCTCTCCTTATATAATTGAAAAAATTGCATTGAAATTTAATTTAGAATAAGCTAACTCGAATGCAAAGCAGAGTTGTTGCCAAATCATACACCACGATATTTGAATAAATATATTGTCTGAGGGTTTAGAGCTAAGAATTTGGGGATTTGTTTCTAAATCTACCTAAAAGCCATACTGTGACCTAATAAATAAAATGCCAGATTAATGACTTTTCCCCAAAGACTTTTCAGACCAGAATATGCTCTAGTTGAAGAGCTCCTGTTTGCATAAGATGTTTATGTATATGCTGTTTTAGTGGGAGGTGACAGAGACAAAGAAAAACATTGGATCATCTCAACTTTGGGAAAATGTCAGCAAGCACCTTTTATTGTATGTAAAATGTTTTAGGAGGTTCCAAGGTAAAATCTGCTATTTCATTAGAAGGTTTAATCTATTTTCATAGAATTTGGTAACACATAAGCCCAAAGTAACTTTATGTGTGTGTATACTTTACATGTATATACTATGTATACACACATGTTCTCGCATACCACAATATGACAAAATGTTCATACACACTATGTGTAATTTATATACATATACACACTACATACAGGCACACATTATACATACATAGGTGCAATCAAATCTATATGTTCACACTTATACATGTGTACATAGACATGGGCAACATATCAATTCATTTATTAGGGTCTGTCCTTAGTACTCTTCCTAACACTTAAAAAAGTTACAAAATTTATATATGCTCTTTGCAAAAATTCAAACATTACAGAAGTACATAGGGTAGAAGTAAAACTTTGTTCCCATCCTGCACTTGATCTCTAAGAGTTTTTCCTCTCTTCCCAGAGGAAGCAGCTATGTAACAGTATCCTTCTGAACTTTTAATATTTATTTACGTATATAACATACACATGTTTATTTAAAAAAGAAATCGATTATATAGCTCATATTGTTGTGACACTTGTCTTTTTCAACTTAATAGGTCATGGATATTTAAAAATATTGACCTCACTATCTGTTGACCCTAATAATGTCTATAAAAAGGGGGTGCACACAGCCACGTACATGTATGCCCCTTCCAAGGCGAGGAAGCCCCTTGGAATGTCAAAGGTGGTCATCTCTGGCTGGTAGCCGTGCATTTATCTATCATTTACTCAAGGTGCCCAGCACACAGGGACCCAGTATGCATGGCTGGCACTATTACTGCTTTTAATACTAACAAAATCTAAGCAATTTCAATGCAAGCTGGCAAGGATGCTGAAAAATCCTAAAATCCTAAAAAGTGAACTAAAAGAACACACAAAACAGTCAGTCACTGTGGTTGAGTACATTGCTTAAAAACTGATTGGGCCAGGCCTATGATTGTATCTCAGCCAAGTTGTGCCCATGGCTATGTGTGTGTGTGTGTGTGTGTGTGTGTGTGAGCCTGCGTGGCGGGGGTGGGAGTGTGGGAGGGGACAGCTTGTCTCTTGTCAGTGACTCTTCCTCTTTCCACAGCTAGCCCTGAAAGCCAAATCTGTCCCACAGTCTCTCTGCCTCTCTCCTTTCTCTCTGGGACTTTCTCTCTCACAGTAGCTGTGAAGCCCACAAGCCAAGAGCTCTCCTTCCCAGCCCATAATCTACAGCTGTTCATGATACCACCTGCTCCCTGCCACTTCATCCTCTCATCTGCATTGTCATAACTGGAGTAGGAGCCGTGTTGTTTTTTTCGCATGCCCCACTTGTACTCTGTCCATAGCAAATATTCCATAAAGGCTGTTGACCGATTTTGATGACACCCGGTCTGCAGTGACCTGCAGATGAACACATGGTTTTTCTGTCTATCATTTACTGCAGTAGCTTTCATTAGAATCATCCGGGGAGCTTTAGAAACATCCTAATGCCCTGCTAACCAACTACCTGCCTCTACCTTCCCTACTCTGGGACCAGTGAAATCAGAATCTCTGGAGAGTGGGCTTGGGTATCTGGGTATTCTGATTTCATTGGTCTGAGGTTGGCATGGAGTTGAGAACAACTGATTTACATCATCTTCAATGTCAACAGAGGATGTATCAGGGGCTTATTACTAAGGGCCAGGCACTCTTTCAAGCTCTTACATGCATTATCTAGTTGAATCCTCACACTAGCACTGAAAAGATGGTACCGTCAACATCTGAGTTTCATAGAAGAGGAAGTTAAGGTTTAGAGAAATTCAGCACTGGACCAATGTTACAGAGCTATTAAGCACCAGGATGGGGGTATTTAGCCTGAATCCAGCTCTAGCTCTTAATTGTGACCACATGATTTGCTTCAGCCCGGAATTTTAAGGGACAGGTTAAGCATTTTCTTGAAAATTCATTTATCCAGGAATCTTAATATGGGTTCATACTTTACCCAAGGATCTAGGAAAAGAAATGTTAGAGACCATGGGGTGGGTATAGTATCTATTTCTACAGAGCTATAGAGAGGCATATCTCTAGGCCTGCATCTACCAGAAATTACCACCAGATGGCAGCAGACACTGTATATTTAAAACCTCAACGCTTAAAAAAGCACAAATGAGAGAAATGTCAGAACTAGGTAAGTTGGGTCACAACTAGATAAGCAAATAACTGGTAGTCTGAAAGGATCATGTTTACTTGATTCTTTACCTAGAAGCTCTCAAAGGAATTCTGCTCACATTATGGAAAAGTTAGGCAGACCCCTGGTTGCTGGATTAACTGTAGGTGGGAAGGTGAAAAGAATTTGGTTTTTCGATAATTTACCCTCCTGGTAGGTCCAGCTGAGTGACTTCTGACTGTGTCCTTCATTGGGCTTTATCCTGCTCTGTATTCTGGATCTCTCTTCTGTGGAAACCTTAGTCCTGCTGTATAATTCCATTTAAAAAGATTTATTAATTGCCTACTGAATGTCTAGCATACAGCAGTCAGGATGCTATATGAACTATATAAGGTGAAAAGAATTGGGGAAAAGCTAGTGGGGGAAAAAAATGAAAATATGGGAAACAATTCGATTTATGTGAAAATGAGACAGGTGAAGTTTCTCTTGCTTTTAGTAAGCTCTCTGATAATAGAATAATGTAGAATAGTTATTTGACTGAATTGGGAAAATACAATTTCAAGGCTAGAAGAGGTCTTAGAGTTAAGTTAGTGCAGTGGCTCCCAAAGTAGGGTCCCGACTCGCAGCATGGGCATCACCTGCGAGCTTGCTAGGGGTGCACATTCCCCGGTGCCACCCAGCCTTCCTGAAGCTGAGGCTCTGGGGGAGGGGTTGCTCCACCTGTGTCCTAACAAGCCCTCCAGGTGACTGTCATAGCTCAAGTCTAGACACTGAATGATTTAATCAGGACTACAGAGCAAACGTACCTCTAAAGAAGGCTCACACCTAGGCTGGTCGGGCTCGTTTCAGCCCCCGTTTGCCACTGGCTGCAGCTATGACACACGGCAGTGGGTTCGGGATTAATAAAAGTAAGTGTCCCCTCAGACTGAGGCCTGGGTGCTGGGAGTTTGGGGGACTTGAATTTGTACCAGCTGATAACTCGGGTGATTTTTTTTTTTTTTTTTGCAATGGGGCACGTTTTGGGTCTTGGTTGGATGCGCACATGTTGAGATGATATAAAGGGGCTCTGAGGATTGGGTCGGTGGTTTATTTTGTATTTGAGGCCCGTTCCAATGTTGAAACTGAGAATGGAAGACTATAAGAGTGACTCAAAGGGGGCTTCAAGGGCTAAAGTAGACAAACAGGCTGGGCAGGGTATGGGGGTGGAGGGAAGGGTGGGATTTGGTCAAGGTAGGCTTTTTTTTTTTTTTTTTTTTTTTTTTGGGGTACGCGGGCCTCTCACTGTCGTGGCCTCTCCCGTTGCGGAGCACAGGCTCCGGACCTGCAGGCCCAGTGGCCATGGCTCACAGGCCCAGCCGCTCCGCGGCATGTGGGATCTTCCCGGACCGGGGCACGAACCCGTGTCCCCTGCATCGGCAGGCGGACTCTCAACCACTGCGCCACCAGGGAAGCCCAAAGTAGGCTTTTGAGTGCTTTCCACCCAACTTCACTCCAAAGGCAGGAGAGTGTTTTGTCTTAAGGCAATCTGGTGTTCTGGGGTAACTGTGGGTGATTATCAAACAAGAAAAGTTCAGGGACCGCCTCAGCCTCAGACGGGCCGAACACCTTGGGCTCGAAATATGCCTGGAACAGCCGCATCATGATGGCACAGTGGTGAGCAAGTGAAGCCATCAGACCAGCCCTTCTCAAGCTTTACGCACATTTAAATCGCCTGGGGATCCTGTTCAAACGCACATTCTTATTCAGCAGCGGGCCTGGGATGAAGTCTGAGAATCTGCGTTTGTAACAGGTTTCCAGGTGGTGCTGATACTGCTGGTCCGGGGACCACACTTGGAGAGGCTAGGAGCGTTGCACTGAGCATCCCCTCCCCCGCTCCTCACCCCCATACCTATGTTAAATTGGAAATGGAATTCTGCTTCCAAGCCCTGTTGGTTTAATGGTATTTACCCCAGATTTTCAACACATTCTCACTCTCATATTCTCCCATAAGTACACTCATATCTGTCAGGCTTGGTTTGGAAGATGTGGACACAGCACACGTAGGGCAGGAGTGCGGCAGAGTGTTTAAGAACATGGGCTAGGGAGACGTATTCTCTGGGTTCAAATCCAGATGGCCTATTGGGTCAGCCGATAGCAAAGAGGAAGGCTCCTGTCCTTCCAGGTTGCCATTAATGAACCCCAGGTGTACTTGGCCTCCCTGCCTGGTCCTTATGTCTCTCTCTTCAGCCCTTGCGGGGGCAGGGGGCAGGGAGAAGGGGAGGAGAAGGGTTTCAGAATCCAGGACAGGTGAAGACGTGTGGTGTGCAGCCCTGGCTGAGTGAGGGGTACAGCTGATGGCCTTCCTGCTTCCCAATTTTCATGGTCACCAGTGACAGCTGGGCTGCTGTGGTCCTCAGTGACAGACACCATTCTGTGCTTGGCCGCCAGCAGACGGCCCCTGATCCAGCAGTGCTTGTGTGCAGAGAGCTCAGGGGTTTATCCTGCTGAGAAGCCAGGCTCCTGACACCAGGAGATTCTCATTCCTCCCTGGTACCGCTGCTAACTGCCACTTTTGCAAATGTTGCTTTTGAGATACGTCCATCCTGGAGTTTGGCCTGAGAGGCCACAATCACAGCAGGGTTTTACCCACATTGCTCCTGGAGGCCAGGGCCCACGAGAGAAAGAGACAAGGTGTCTTAGTACCGGGAGTGGTTCCAGTCTAGGTGGTCGGCTGAGGGGTGGGAGGATGCCTGGTTCAAGGCCGTGACCTGGGAAACGCCCCTCTCCCACTCTGGCATTCCTTAGCTGGCCAGTACCCAGGCTTGCGGCAGTATCCCCACCCCAGCTTCCTGCTCTCCCTCGTGACACACTCTAAAGAAACTGGCCTGCAATCACATCATTTAAAAGTCGGCTCTCAGACTCTCTGTAGTCAAGCCAAAGATCTGAGCTCTAGAAATCCCTTTCAGAGAGACTCTCCGTAATGCACTTAGGAGGGGCAAGAGTCACACAGGCTGGGTTGGCAGGACCTATATAGATCTGGTTTACAGACCAGGCCTTATTGCCTCCCCACTGTGAGCTGAGTGGGTACCATGCCGAGTCACCCTGTACAAAAACCCCTCACTTCATTGCCTAACCGACTGTTTGGAATTCTACCCAACAGATGAAGCAGAGTTCTGAAGGCTCTTTGTCTTCAAAAGACTCCACTCAAAGTCCAAGTATCAGTTTGTTTCAGGGGCCTGGGGAGAGAGCTAATGCTTAATAGCAGCTGCCACGTGCTGGCCGTGTTTGCACGTGAACTTCATTATAACCTGCCTTCAGCAGATGCTTGGCTGGCTCGTGCAGTGCTGCAAGCGTGTGTCAGGCGAGGCTGGCGGGGCTGCAGTGATGCCTGAGGTGACCAGGTGTGGCGAAGTGGAGGGAACCAGGTCGAGTGATTTTGTCCAGGGCTGGCTTTGAGGGTAGAAATAACGAGCTCCTATCAGTTTATCTTTCCGAACACATGTGCTTCTTGAAGTTGTTTTTGTTAACTCTGAGCCACAGTTAGCTCAGGACAAAGATGAGGGGCACTGCTCCTTGATTTGTTCATGCGAGAAAATCTAATTATTCACAGCAAGATGGAACCCTATAGCCAGATTCAGAGACTTATTTCTTTTTTTGTGGCTCAGGGATTAATCAATTGGTTTTGAGGTCGCTGCTCTTCCTTGTTAGTAATTCTGACCAGATGAGTAATTTTGAATTAGTATAGATCTTCCTTAGCCATGTGACCTCAGCAACATTTGTTCGAATATAACTGAGGAGGCTAGATCATCCTCCTTGAGGCTGGCAATGGAAATGTTGGGACAATGCTTCTAAATTAAATTTGTCACTGAGACTTATTGGTAGAGTTGTAGAACCATGGGAATCAACTTGGGTAATGGTTATTTTCCACCCCATCCTCCTAACATTAGGAACAATGTTTCAACCACCAAAGACTCTGAGGGTCATGATTCTTAAATTTTAATGTGCATACGAATCACCTGGAGATCTTCTTCAACTGCATCTTCAGATTCAGTAGGCTGGGGACAGAGCCTGAGATTCTGCATTTCTAATAAGGTCCCTGGCAATGCTGCTGGTTGGTGGACCAGACTCTGAGTGGTAAGGTTCTAGAACCGTGGTTCTCAAAGTATGGTATACAGACCAGCAACAGCATCACTGGGAAACCTGTCAGAAATGTAAGTATTAATACTTAGGCACCATCCCAGACGTGTAGAATCAGCAACACTGCAGGTGGGGCCCAGTGACTCGGTTTTAACAAGCCCTACAGGTGATTCTGATCCCTGCTCAAGCTTGAGAACCACTGTTCCACAAAATGAATTATTCATATGCGTCATCCTTCAGTGGAATGCATCCCAATACCCAACAGTCCTTTACTGCTGAGAGGTCTCCCTTAGGTCTAGCCTCAAGTTGTTTTGCTTAATTATTCCGGTTCTTTTAGGCATTCTCAAGGTCATTTTTAAGGGTCCTAATCATAGAATTTTAGTCCTATAAGGAGCTTTAAGATGTGTTCTGATTTCTTTTCCCCGTGCTTTACGCTCCCCTATGAACCTTGTCCACCTCTGGGCTTTCAGAGTAGCTGGTGGAAAGCATTAAAGTGAAAGTTAAATTGAAGAAATATCTATAAACCATTTGTTGTTATATTCTATCGGTGCTCATCACTTTCTTCTGTGTCAGAGGTTTGGGTCAATTTGGAGTTTAAAGATATTTTTTCCTCTGCCTTAGAGTCTCAACTCCTATACTAGTATTATTAAATTTTTCTAAGGACAGAGCAGTGGGAAAGAATAATTAAACTGCTTTTATGCAGTTTTATTGGATTCAAAATTAAATAGAGGCCAGGGAGGCTGTTCTGGGGGCAATTAACGCACAGAAGCAAACAATTGCGGTGGATTGCTGTAGAACTGGGGAGAACTGCGTGGGCACGAGGGGCACGGAGAGCAGTTTTAGAAGGCAAGGGAAACAGAAAGAGATTTCAGAATCAGGCAATAATCCTTGCTGTATTGAATTTTTCAAACTGGATTATATTAATAAAATATGATTATGGAGGACAAGGGTATAAGCTCTTTTTTCAGGCTGTGAGTCCCTGATGGATGGGGACACCCCAATGACTGTGTGATTGAATGAGGGTAGGCAACTCCAGCCTGAAGAGCAGTCTCCCTCTATTGCTGGAACGATTTCTGGTGGAGGGGCAGTCAAGCATGAGCTGCACTGAAGCCCTGTACCTTAGCTCAAAGGAGCCAAATCACCTTTCCAATCTGGGCATCTGTGGGCATCCTTTTCTAGTCGTGTGTCTCGGTATTGATGTGAGAGGTCTCCTCTATTCTCCAGTTCCTGAGAGCTAAAACACCCATCAGCCAGCGAGGGGAAACTGGAGGCTTTTAAGAGCCTTGAGTCTGGTGCTAGATTTTCCAAGTTCTCCACTGCCTGGGCCTGCCCAACATCTGACTTTCATGTTCCACAGGCATTGATACAGTGGTTCTTGCAAATGCACACAGAAATCCTAAAGAGAATTTTATTTATTATGATTTTTTTTTTTTAGTATAGAGGTATCAAATTGAGCAAAAAGACATATCTCCAGATAATTGTGAAAAAAATCTAGACAAATGCATAACTACAAAGAACAGTTACCAGGAAACTCACAGTGGGAATAAGCATGGTCTAATGTTCGCTCCAAAGGACTTAAGATGTATGAATTTGGACAGACTGAACAACCTGCTGATTTTGACCTAAATAAATGACCCAGGATGTATGGTACCAAAAGTTCTGTCAAAGAAATTGGGCCATAACCATCAGTTGCTTAACCGCTTCCCCTCTAGCCCATGAACTTGTAACATTAGAAACTTTTTTGTAGTGGAGCGTGGGATGCAAGGAAAAAAAAGATAAAGCAGCAATTTCAGCCAAGCAGAGCATGTGCTAACTGAGGGTTCTGGTCCATTGCCTTAACATTATTGTCTGGCCAGGTTCTCCAACTTGAAGAAATATTTCTGACAGAATGAGCATATTTCAGGAATCTTGGAGAATTTAGAGTTAACCCCAGTTATTCAGGGGTTGACCCTCACTTTGGGAAAACATCCAGGATCCTGGATTTTCTTCCTTCTAACACTTAATCCATCTTCTTCCTACTCCTTGATCCCCATCTCCTATCTCTTTTTGTACCTTTCCACAGCTTGTTAGGCAATTCAAATAAAGAGCAGGCAAAGAATATAACATTAAAAAAAAATAATGGGTGAAACTAAAATTTATGAAATTGACTCAGTAATCCTGGATCTGGAATTGGTATGGGTAGGAAGAAATTGGAACTCTTGGCCAAATATGGTATTTTGGTTAGTGGTCGTCAATCAATAAATGAATGGTTATTTGCCTGTCAACACCTTGAATCCTACAATGATTTAGTTTTCTGTAATTGAAAATTTTAAGATATTCAAAATATTTTGGTTGTCATTTAGGTAGACAATAAATTTGCCCCAAGTGATCAGAGGAGGTAATATCTGTACCGTGAGTTCCCATATGCCTGGCCAAATGGATCATTCTTCCTGCCCCGCCCCCCCCCCAAAAAAAACTCTTAATGAATCAAGGTAAGAAAAATGTACCTGTCCTGCGGTGTCATACAGTCCGAGCAAGTGTTGCTTGCCTCCCACTGTCACAGTAACTAGGGGAGAAGAGAAAAGAGGAGAGTCTGTAAATGCAAGCTTCAATCAGGAGTCTTCACGTTTCTCTATGCCAGCATCTCCTTGGGCAGCAAGGACAAGCATATGCCTCACCCGTGTATATTCGAAACCAAGTTGACAGCATGCTTGCCAAATGAAAGGCAACCTTGGGCTGCAGTGAGAGCAGATGGGCTGAGCCAAGTCCAAATGTCTCAACCGAGGTGAATACTATTGGTGCCACTAGGCCGGCTGTTCATTGATCCTGATTAGGCCCTGTAATGTCAAGCTCCTGAAGGGAAAGGATGCTGGACTCTTTCTTGGTTAGTTTATTTTCTTCTTTCATTTGGTTTGAGCCGCCTTTCGGGATATAGACTCGTGTAAACAACCTTTCTGTTAGAAATCTCTCGGCTTTTATTTGTCATCAAAATATTCAAAGACCCTGAAAACAAAGGATATTAACCCACCTGCCTATGTTATAGTCTATAAGGCAAAGCTAATAATGAAATGCGAAGGGCTTAACATTTATTTCAAAAAGTGTTTTTATTAAATATCTCTGTGCTTTAGCTCAACTGATTCATTACAGTTTGAACCTTAGTTGCAGAAGGAGGTGTGGTATATGGGTTTCATCTCACATAACTGAAGGGCATATATAGAGTGCAAAGTAGAGAGTTTGATTTACTCAGCAGGCTTATTGCCTTGCCAAGCAACGACGTCCAAAAGTGGGAGGTAATAGAGGGATACCAGCTGCTCTTTACATGGCTGGAAATGAAATAAAGGCTCAACTTGAAACTAAACTGAGATTGAACAAATCGAAGGCAAGAGTAATATGATTCTCCTGGTGAATGGAAAGAGCAGATTTAAATTTCCACAGAAATTTAATCTCTTTTTGGAAAAAGAAAGTAAAATATGAAGGAGAATGTGATTTTTCCTAGTTGATTAAAAAATGTACAAATGCAGGGATTCACATTCACTATCTTATAATAACCTATAATGAAATATAATCAGAAAAAATAACTGAATCACTACACTGTTCCCCTAAAACTAACACGTTATTGTGAGTCGACCATATTTCAATACAAATGTGCAAGTCCAACATAAAAATGATGTCTGATTTCCCACCATTAGCTGTGCAGGAAACGAAAGATACATGGAATAGCAACCTTTTATAACCATATCTCTAAAACATGCCAGCCAAATCCTCTAGTCTACTGCTCGGAGCTTTGGTACTGATCTGACTTTTATTTGTTTTCAGGTTCAGGGCCTACATGTATGCAAGTGCTTCTTAATGGCTCTTTCTTTGAAAAGCACTTGTTTAAAAGCACTGCCTTCCCAGACACTGGGAACAAGTTTTCTAATCTACTCAGATCAACGTGTGTTCAGCTTGATAACATGGCAGCAGCTGCACAGATGAGCTTTTACATGTGTTTTTAAGGGGTGAACCCGGCTCCATCCAACGCTAGTGACAACACCGAAGAGGGGCGTCTAAACATTTTTCCTTCCTTTCATAAGCCAGGCTAGCAATGGAAATGAAGGTGAGATGGCGCAGCCCCGATCTCTTCGCCCTGTTATAATTTCCTCTTCCTGCACACTTGGAACCCAGTCAGATGTTCCTGAAGTCTGCCTAAATTGTTTCTTTAATGGCTAATTCACCACCTAGACATGGATCAGGAATGAGGGGAAGAAAGCCAGCCATTACAACATGGAATTTCCTGCCTCTAGTGAGCCCAGTACTTACAGGTTAGGGGCAGCAGTTCCGGAGACCCCCTTGGATGGTCTCCCGACTTAGAGGCGCAGGGCCATCTGTGGAGCGAGTACTAGAAGCTGACTCACCCTCACGGCCCCACTGGGCGCTGCAGAATTTCCAAAGCGATGGCTCTGACCTTTGTCACTGGAGCCCTGAAGCTCTTGTTTGAGTTTTCTCAGAGAACAAACATTCCTTCCAGCCTGCTTTTCCTCAGGCCTCGCCCTTTTCTCCCTTGGCAGCTCTGACTGCAGAGAATTGTTCCAGGCCTGAGGCGAGTGCCAGCCCGGGAAAGGTGGCCGTCGGGCTGAGAGTCTGAGCCCAGCCTTCCCTTACTTCTGTCCTTCCCTTCCTCAAGAGTTTCTTGGGTTCCGGGACTGCCCTCAGTGTTGGGAGCGTAAAGGCCAGATACAGCTCGTCCTGTCACGGAGCATGGAGAGGAGGGTACAAGGCAGTGCAGTGAGCACTTTGCTGGTGGCAATGCGGATGGGTGGGGGAGCATGCAGAAGGGGCACCACTGCACGTGCACACGCGCCCTGCTGGAGTGTGGTCAGAGAAGGCTTTCTGGAGGACATGTCCGAGCTGCGTCCCGAGGATGGCCAAGAATTACCCAGGGTGCACTGGGGGAGATGGGGCATGTAGGCTTAGGCCCAACCCGACTCACTAATACAGCCTTTATTCTGAAGGCTTTGTTAAACTATGAAAGTCCTGAATTATTCTTGTTCCCAAAGAAAGCGAAAGAGAAGGAACTAAATTTACTTGCGTTAAGGCAAAATGGTGAGAGGAGGGAGGATGAGGTTTTTGGGGTGGAAGCCAGGTCAGCTTTCAGCTTTGCTGCCTACTCTGTTGGACCAGCCCTGCTGGAGGAATCCTGAGGGAACAGGGCAGCGCCCTCATGCCCCCATCTCTGGAAATCACTTTTATTCTCTCTTCTCTGCCCTTTGATTCTCCCATTTTATCAGAAGGAAGATAAATGGATCACACAGTTGATGACTGAGAACATCAAGGGACAGACAGCCAGAGACAGATCCAAGCATCACTCACATATTGTGGAATATGCAAATGGCTTTGTGAGTCCTTATCTTGGGCTAGCAATGGATGCCTTATTGCTTGCCAACCTGGGCTCTTTGAGGCTTCTCAGTTTGGAAATGAATTAGGTCAGCATAGAAGGAAGGTTTGCTCTAAAAATGATCATAGGAAATGTAGAGACGTTGAGAGAGCGGGATATTTTAAGTCAGATGGTTCTGCGTTTGAATCCCATCTTTGCTATTCACTGTATGTATGACCTTGGGAAAGTCACCTAACACCTCTGAGCCCCACTTTCCCTATTTGTTAAAAATGGGGGGAACGTCACCCATCAAAGAGAATACTTGTGAGGAGAACGTTAAATGAGAAAATGCCTGGCCCACAGCCTGGCCCACAGTAGGTGCTGAGAAGTTGTTATTTCCCCTCCTTCAACAAATGCTTATTGCACTTCTTCTAAGACCAGGGACAGTCTGTCTTGCTCTCCCCTGTATACCCAGTGCACGTGAAATGGCACAACAAATTTATAATATTTGTGAATTACCGGTCACTTTCTACGCTAAATGGTAGCTATTTAGATCAATGTCTTGTGTCTCTGAATGGACAGGTAGGCCCTTGAGGACACAATCTCCATACCCCATACCCCACACAGTACACAGCACAGTTCTTGGCATACGTAGTCGTTGCTGAATCCACAGAACAGAAATGAAGCCCCAGGGGCAACTCAGGCAGAAGGAGGTCCTTCGAAATGTGCAGAGCTTCAGCTTGAAGCATCCTGGCAAGACGCTAACTGCTGGGAAGTACCTGCAGCCAGCAAACTTGCCCCGCAGACAGTGGTCAGGCTAAAATCCCAGGTCACCTTCTATTCTCCAAGCTGTTAGAGTGTTTTGTTTTGAGCTTAGAGAGGTTTTAAAGAGAGTGGGTCAAATGACCTGCTAATGGCTCAGAGGGTTCTCTCAATAAAGCGTGAAAAGTTGTCAGCGGCTTGTTAAGTATGTAAACCGAAAGCCTTCCTCTCCAAATCCATTTAGCTCTTGGCTTCCTTGTGTTTGTTCTTGATGCAGATTGGATGGTTAATTTTATGAGTTGGAGTGAGGTGCTAATGAAGTAGAAGTCGTGGGTTTGCTCTCCTGAGAGTCAGTTGCTTTCACCCAGAGAGAAAGTGTTCCGGCAGGACGTGAGCCTGCCCCCGCCCCACCCCCTCTCAGCATTTCAGTCACCTCATGAAACTGCATGTCATTTGCAAACCTGGATGAGGAAGTGTTGGTCATTCCCTGTAAGCCAGCTCAGACCGTTAAGTCCAGCCATTAGCAGCACTAGGAACCTGGTTCACAGCCCCTGCCTTGTTGGTCATCTCATCCGCCAAGAGCAATCTTTTGGAGCCGATGTGATGAATATCTGATGAATCCCGAGAACTGGCATGGTGGAAATGCCCAGTGCCCCTCCGTTCCCAGCACATAGCCAGCTGTCTGCATCACTCATGTCAAATGTACTGTATTTGTCAGGTAGGATGAGGCATACCTGACTATGTCTCATCCTAAATGTATTAGGATGGTACTAAAGGTACTAATAGTACCTTTAGTACCATCCTAGGCACTATTTTGGAGGAAGAAACACTAGATTTATAGACATAGCAAGAAATACAATTTTAATTAAGTTAAAAACATGGCCCCATGCAAATATAGAATGATGTTATGTCAAAGATTTATTAACTCATTAATGAGAGAATCAGTAAGATGATAAATCTTGTTCAAAGAGCATTTTGAAGAACTGGGCATTTATAGGTACTTCAAAAGCAAAATGTTAGAATAAGATGGCTAAGTTCAATGGAAAACTGGTTGTTGTCCTATGGAAAAGATAAGCTTTGGTGTTCTCCTTTCTACTAAACAGGAATTATTTGCATCTTGACCCAACAAGATTTACAAGTTAACATGTAACTTCAGAGAATCTAAGCTTTCAGTTAATAGCAGAATCAGACAAAGGCAAGTTACCCTAGATTACTAAGCCTTGGGGGAAGGGTGTTGAACACTGCCTTAGCATGGACAGTTGCATGTTCTCGGCCTTATATCCAAGTTCCAGATAATTTTTCTTCACGTCCGAATTCAAGTCCATACTTAGCTATCTACTCATTTGGTGAGATGTTGGGTAGGTCAGTAGGTTTCCCCCTCACCTGGAAGATAGACACATTGTCTTTACCCTAAAGGGGTATAAAAACTCTTTATTAGCTATTCCAGAGTCAAGGGTAATCACCACTACAGTTTGTCTATGTCTGGGGTGCTGCAAAAAAAGGAGAGTTTAAATGAAAAATCTCAATTCTGACCCTCGTCATGCTTGCTGACTATCTTCAGCAGTGTTCGCTGACCTTTTCCCTCTCTGAACTGACTCTCATCCCCAGCTCCTCCTCCTTTCTAGAAGATCCCATCTGGGACTGTGACTCACCTAGCACCAGAGTCCGCTCTTAGGAGCTGCTTGTGTGTGTTGTGACGTGGGTTAAGCCTCACAAACGTGCATGTTCATTTTATAAGGAAGCAACTCAGAGGCATCTGGGATGACATTTCCCTCAAATTAAAATAAGCTAGAAAACAGAATGAAACTAGAAATAGATAATACACTTTCATAAATATGAATGGTGGTGAATTCCTTCCTGGTGGGGTTTCATCCTTCCAACTTAACGTGTTCCTGTTAAGGCGGCTTGAAAACCTCATCCATCTACACTGGCCCCCCTCAGCCAGCTCATTTCCTTTCTTTGCAGAGAATGCCTCTTGTTTCCTAAGCATCAGCCTGTGTGTGTGTGAAATAAAAGTTGTTCAGGCAAGTCTCTTATTTGAGGTACTGGTGTGAGGTCCTGTTTCCACAGAATAAAGACTGAGGGGAAAACCAAACAGTCTCCCCGAGAATCCATTAGGACACTGAGCTGAGGGTTTTCTTTCGTTAGGTGTGTATATTCCTCCTACAGTAACAAGAGTTCCTTTTGAACAGGGGAGCGTACCTCTGCCATGCATCTCCATCCCTGGTCATGTTTCTTTTCTCCTTTAGGTATGGCTATTGCAACAGGGGATTTAGTTTGTAGTTGTTTGTTTAGTCTGTAGTGTAACCACCCCAGATTTTAAGGCAGAAGGACTGGCTGGAGGCCTGAACTCACTGTGAACAAACTCTGGGATACTGAGCAAGTTACAGCTTCCCTATGTTCTCAGTTCTTACTGGAAGTTTGAGGAGAAAAGAAGATCATGACTATAAAAATTGTGTACAAGAAAGCTAACACGAATACAAGGTGACATCAGGGAGCAAATGGCTTCTTAACAGTACTTCTGGGAACAGAGCTTGCTGGAATGAAGTTGGGTATGGGGGGGGGGTGTTCAGGAAAGGTCTACCCTTGTCAGTACTTGTTTGATGAGGGAGGAGAGGGAGGAGGAAAAGGAAGGGGGGTGAAAGGCAAGAGGAAGGGGAAGGAGATTGTGCAGTTCCAGGACCTTTGGAACTGGCTGGGGATGAGGCCAAACCAAAGACAGAGCCACGATTCCATGACATTCACATCCTGGGATTTTAGAGTCTTGCTTGGCCTCACCCTTCCTTCCCCAACATTCATTTGGTCTCTACATCCTGCCAATTCTACCTGCTAAGTATCTCTAGATACTCGGACTCATCTTTACCATCTGTGTAACTGTCCTCATGCAACCCCCAACCTTGTCAATTGCAAAAGTCTCCTAATCAACATTCATTTCTCCAGGCTCATTCATTTCTCAGGCTTAACATAGCTGTGGCTCTCAATCATCTCCGAGATAAAATTCAAATACTTTCCAAGAGTGTACAATGTCCTTGTAACCTGGCCTCTGGTTTACCTTTCCAGATCTCTCCTATTATTTTACCCTCCCACAATCCAAACTTCTTGCAATCTGTTTTTGTTTCTTTTTCTTTTTTTTTTTTTTGTGTTACATGGGCCTCTCACTGCTGTGGCCTCTCCCGTTGCAGAGCACGGGCTCCGGATGCGCAGGCTCAGCAGCCATGGCTCACGGGCCCAGCCGCTCCGCGGCATGTGGGATCTTCCCGGACTGGGGCACGAACCCGAGTCCCCTGCATCTGCAGGCAGACTCTCAACCACTGCGCCACCAGGGAAGCCCTTGCAGTCTGTTATACTCACAATGCCTTTGCTCAAGTTGTTCCCTCTGAAAATCTGGAAAAGAAATTCTGGAATGCTTTCCCCACACCTGTCAGCCTGGAAAACTTCCATAACCTGGAAAGCTCACTTTTGTAACGCCTCCTTGATGTCCTCCAACTACCTTAAGTGTCTTTCCATGCTTACTTGCCCATTGGGCCTTAAAGTGCTGTGTGCTGTTTATCTTCATGTACCAAGATCTAGCACGGGCCTGGCATGTGGCTCCATAAATATTGGTTGAGTGACGGAAAAGTGAATTAAATTCCAACTAAAGCGGAGGTTTTCTCTGAGGCATATATTTTCTCCAGATGAGTCTTTGGCCTTTCCCAAAGGGTCACCATGAGCATTTATGGGTGGTAGTAGTAGTGGTAGGATGAGTTCATCAGCAGTGGTGTCCTACGCTAAAGCTGGCCTGCCTTTTATGAGGGGATGCCATGGAAATGTGGCTCCCCTGGGTGGGATCAGTGTTTGGGGTACTCTGCCACTTTTCCAGGCAACTTTCACCAGCTACAGGGCTGCCAGACTCCGTCAGTGGGGCAGGACCACTGGCAAGGTGTCCTGAGGTTCACTGTGGCCATATAAGCCATAGTAGCCTGGCTCCCCGGCATGAGCTACAGAGTACAGGGGAGCTGTCTTTTGATTAGGACTTTGGGAAGCAGTGACTGAATTATAAGTGAAGCCTGCACATTGAGGTGTGTGGTCTGCAAACCAGGGTGTGCTTTTTGCATGATCCTCTGTATAAAGAGATACTTAAAAAAAAAAAAGCCAGCTCCTTCAGTGACATTCATACATTACTAGAAACCCATAATAATTAAGCTGCCAACCTTACAATGGAGGTATGGTGGAATCAATACCTAATTTAGAGGCAGAAACTTTTATTTTCAGCCTTGACCTTGACTTGGTGAAATCGATGTTTCACGGGAGTCACCAGGGGAAGCTAGTTTTTTTTTTTAATTTTAGAATTTTATTTATTTTTTTATACAGCAGGTTCTTATTAGTTATCCATTTTATACACATCACTGTATACATGTCAATCCCAATCTCCCAATTCATCCCACCCCCACCCCCACCCCCCGCCGCTTTCCCCCCTTGGTGTCCATACGTTTGTTCTCTACATCTGTGCCTCTATTTCTGCCCTGCAAACCGGTTCATCTGTACCATTTTTCTAGGTTCCATATATATGCGCTAACATACGATATTTGTTTTTCTCTTTCTGACTTACTTCACTCTGTATGACAGTCTCTAGACCCATCCACGTCTCTACAAATGACCCAATTTCGTTCCTTTTTATGGCTGAGTAATATTCCATTGTATGTATGTACCACAACTTCTGTATCCATTCGTCTGTCGATGGGCATTTAGGTTGGGGAAGCTAGTTTTAAGTTGGGGAAGCTAATTTAAAAAACACAGAGTCCCTGGTTTCACATCTCACCCCTAGATTCCAAGGAAGTAGGTCTGGGGTGGGGCCCAGAAGTCTGCATTTTTATCAGACTCTCAAGTGAGTGATTCAGATCTGAATTTCAGTTTTCTCATCTTTAAGATGAGAAGAATAATAAGCTCGATTACTCTAGAGCATCCTGTCCACTTTAGATGGTTTTGTGAATAACAGATGAGGTAATATAAGTGAAAAAAAGTTAAAATTTATAAAATGCTACACAGATATTATCTGATCCTATCTGACACACAATACAGGCACAAGATGGTCTGTGTGTAGCAGCAGTCCTTTCCCCTCCTTGTCTAGAAATAGTCACTAAGGAAATTCAAACACCTAGGTGATGATAAAAGTGGAATAGTGTGGGGGCTTCCCTGGTAGCACAGTGGTTGAGAGTCTGCCTGCCGATGCAGGGCACACAGGTTCGTGCCCCGGGCCGGGAAGATCCCACATGCCGCGGAGCGGCTGGGCCCGTGAGCCATGGCCGCTGAGCCTGCGCGTCCGGAGCCTGTGCTCCGCAACGGGAGAGGCCACAACAGTGAGAGGCCCGCGTACCGCAAAAAAAAAAAAAAAAAAAAAAAAAAAAAAAGTGGAATAGTGTGTTCCTGTGAAGAGTATTCAATGAATTATTAGGCTCATAAAAGTTCTATCAGGTACCAGCTGTAACTACTTAGAAAATATCCTTTTCACAAGGACAACACAAACTATAAAGTGTCTAGTAATGGGAAGACCTTTATGAAAAAGGGTCTTCCCATTACTTGCTGAGAAACATAAAAGAAGAAAAATGGGGAAACAGCTCATGGTTTAGGGTGGGAAGCTCTGTATCGTAGATGTTAGATCTTCTCAATTTAATATGTTTATAGTAATTCCAATAGAATTTTTGAATTGGGAACATGACAGAGTGATTATAGCAGTTATATTCAAAATTTAGTTGGGGAGAATAGCTAATAATTAAAAAAGAATGACAGGATAATTGTGCTAATGTATGTTAGCATGTATTATAAAGTTATTAAAGCAGTATAACATCAGCACAAGAATCAATGATCCAGAACAGGAATCTCAGCCACTGAACCTATGCTACATATGTAAGGATTTAGTATATGGTAAATGGCAATGGGGAAAGATGAAGTAGTCAATATATGGCATTTAGATAGTTGGTTACTGTTTGGAAATAAAAAAGACCCTGAAAATATAAAAGCAAATGAAAAAAACCATAAAGAAAATGATTGATATATTGACTAAAAAAGTCACATATGTTCACATATATTGTGAAAAATGGTCAAGAAGTTTATTATTTTTTATGCATAAGGGTGCTTTCTGATTAACAAGAATAATAATTAAAACAAAAGAAAATATATAAAGAGTATAGAAAATTTACAAGTAAATAAAGGGCCAATGAATATTGGAGTAAAAAAAATCAAATTAAACAAGATGCAATCTTTGGCTTGTCAAATTGGCAAAGATGAAGAGAATGACACCCAGAGCTGGTGAATACATAAAGAGGTGGCATGTATATGCTGCTGGAGGATATGTAAATTGATTCAATTTTTCTGTCAAGTCGTTTGGCAGTACAGATCAAAAGTCTAACCAGGGGTCTCCCTCTGACTCGGCAATCCTGTTTCTGCGGTGTATCCTCAGGCAAAATCATACAAGTGGGCAAGAATATACACGTATAAGAGACTATATATCACCAATGGTTTATAATAGTAACAGTTGGAAACAACCTAAATGTTCAGCAGTTGGGGATTGGCCCTTATCAGTTATGGAACAACCTTACAATGGAAACATTGAAAGAACAGTGAGGTAAAATATTTAGGATATAATGCCTAGGGAGTAGGAGATAAAATTCTATATTGAATAGGTAAAAATATTTATAGGAAATACTTTTTATTTTTTCCATACTTGATTACCATGAACATGTAAATCAGAAAAAAAAAAGATATTTGGGTGCTTAAAAATTGTGTTTATTTTGTTGTTCTTATTACTGTTATATGTAGATTGGAGTCAACGTCATCTAAATTGTCTCCCATCACGGAAGTTCTACCATTTCTTCTTGGCTGACTCTCTAATTTTGTTTTAGGCTTATCCAGATTTACTTTAGGTTGTAGGACCAAGCTTATATTTTTATGAGGAGGAACATGTGATGAATAGGTCTACCGCAGTGGAGGTTTATGAACTGTGTATTACAGAGCAGCTCATCATTTTCAGAGAATTATGATGAACCACTAATGCTCTACCTATATTTGCATTTCGTAGGTACCAAGAAAATACTGTGCATTTGAGGATGTTGGAATCTGCCAAATGTATTTGTTGCAAACCAAAAGAAATATATGAGCTGTAAAGACAACAGCAGTAAATTGGTTCTAAATATAGAACACTGTCTAGGCAGAGTGAAATAAACCAGTCAGTCAAGTGAATATTTAGAGCAGTGTGTTTCTGCTCTCAATAACTTCTTCTCCAAAGTATTACAAGATTATTTGGAGAACATTAAGTGGTTTTTCTCTGTTTTCTACTTTCGTGTATGGTTGTTGTCCTGGATTATATTTACTCATTTGCCTCTTTGTTATTCAGGATCCTAGAATTTTATGTACTTGTGGTTTTCTCCCTTTATTTATTTCATTTATCTTAGTCTAATATGGGGTTCTTTACAGGTAGCATATTTATTTTCTAGTTCTTAAGAACTGTCAAGAAATATTAATAGTTGCTGGTTAATTATGATCAAAGGAGGATGTGTAACAATTTGAGATAAACAGTTCTTGGCTCTTTTCTGCAATGAATATCTAAGAGACCGTCTTGTATAACTTTATTAAGTATTTCCTCAGAATTTGCATAGGGTAACATCTACCACTTTTATGTCCTTCTTCACATGTTTTTCCCCAATTGTTTTTCTTCAAACCATCTAAAAAGAAAAGTATAATTTTGGGGATGCTTGTTAGCAATGTAAAGTTCATGGCTAGTCAGTCCCATCAAGGAGATGTTCATAGCCAGTAAAGGGATGCCCCAAATGTCAGCTACCATCAGAACCTGTGGTGTGCATTGTCACCCAAAGCTAGAAAGAGGCTCATGAAAAGCTTGGCACCTGAGGTCAACTGGGTCAGTGGATTAGCAATGTGAGGCTTTGAATTCTTATTCATATTTTTGCTTTTCTGTCAGATTTCAGGTGAGGTACCATTAATTTAGTAGAGTTTCTGTGCATTTTCAAGTATTTAAAAAATGTAACAAATAAGTGGGAAACCATGTGGTATATGGTCTCATGTGGTTTCACATTCAAGGACACACAACACTAACAGCCCAATGTCCTTATAAACCATTCTAACCTTAAGTGAAAGATAAAGATACCAAAGGAGGATTCAAATTATAAACCATAGCACTGCCTCTTAAAATCATCTTTTTCTCAGTACTTTTCTCAACCTACCACAGCCTTGAAGTTTTGCCCCTTCTCTCCGTTCATCACCAGCACACCTTCTGTAAATATCTTGGTCTCTTTCTGCCACACAAGAAAGCCAAGTCTTGATTGGCGCTCTCCTTTGGGCTTTGGAGGAGAGGAAATCTGAGTAGCCAAAGGCACTTTCTCTCTTCAGCAAAAGGGGGAAGGGAAGGATAATAAACATTTATAATATCTGTTCTTGTGTCCCTGACACGTTTATAATTCAGGTATTTGTTTTATAAGTCAAGGGGTTGTTTGCCAGACTCTTAGGATAGTAGCACCATTCTTTCTCCTGGAACCCACAGACAGTCAGCAGTTTAAATAACCACATTGTCAAGGACACCATAGGTAGATGGAAATGCAGACTCTGCTAGACCACAAGGTGAAAGGCTCAAGGGTATAAAGTGGATAGAGAGAAGATGATGGTCCTTCTGAGTCATCACTAACTGGTCAAAAGCAAAAGGAGGTTGTGCCCGTGGAAGCTGTGTGGACACAGGATCAGGACTGCATTGTGGGGGTGTGTGAATACCACAGGCCACTAGCACTGTGGTCTAGAGAATGTGAAGTTAGGCATGCAAGACCTGGTAGGGCAGTGGAGCTGGGGAGGCTTTGCCACTAACTACAGAGAAATTACCATATCAAAGAGAAGAAAAAGAAGTCAAATTTGCTGGGGAGAAAAATGGGGGTGGGAGTGATAAATAAGATGGAGAGGAAGGAAAGAGGACTTGGGAAGGGAGTGGGTTATTCTAATTGGCATCAGTCTTCAGAAGCCCAGTGTGGATCCCACCCCAACGCAGGTCCAGGAGCTGGTTCAGTCTAGATACCTAGGCGGTTTGGGCCTAGCTCAGATATCTCCAGGGTTGCCATAAACCGACCTGGTCACCCAGAGAGCTCTCTGACTTGTGGCTTCTCTGTCCTTCCCTCGGTCTTGACCTTTGACTCTCCGTTGGGAAAACCCACACCTATTCTGAAGGATTATTAAGCTCCTGATTTGAGCTGGCTGTGTCAGGAAGGGCGTATGGGCCTGGGCTCAGTTCTTGAGTGGCTAGCTGTCAGGGGTGCCTAGGACTGGGTGGAGAGAGGGCTGATAAAGAAACTCTTGTCACTTCTGTCTGGCCTGTTCTTTTCTGGATGGAATGACATGCTACTGAGTCCTGTCTTCCATGATGGCACTGATAACGGGACAAAGGTAGACCAAGGATGTTGCTGAAGACCAAAGTGTTGGCATGGTCAGGAAGGCCACACCAACTCATGTCTCTTACCTTTGCTGTGGCTCTGCTGTCCCTACCTTGTGATGCTTGTGCCTCTCCTCTCCTCCCATTATGAATTTCTAATAAGGGCCGTGATGACTGATTTTATGTGTCAACTTGGCTGGACCATGGAATGCCTAGATATTTAGTCAAATATTATTCTGTGTGGGGGTTGTTTTTGGATAAGATTAACATTTTAATCAGTAAAGCAGATTGTCCTCCATAATGTGGGTGGGCCTCATCTAATCATTTGAAGGCCCGTATAGAATGAAAAGACCCACCCTCTCCTGAGTCATAGGGAATTCTCCAACAGAGTGCCTTTGGACTCCACTGGCTCTCCTGGGTCTTAAGCCTACTGGTCCACACTGCAGATATGGAACTCCCAGTCTCTGTACTCACCTGAGCCAATCCCTTATGATAAATCTTTTTCTCTATATATTCACGTCCTATTTGTTCTGTTTCTCTGGAGAACCCTGACTAATACAAGGGCTCTACATTAGGACTGTACAGTCTGATTTACAAGCTCTCAGCTAGAGGACAAGTGTATAGCATAATTGGCCTACCGTGATGATTCAACAAGTGGATAATAAATAAAAGGATATTTTTCGTGACAGAGTTTGTTAGGTGAGAACTGATACCAGTGCCAGTTGGCGTATAGTGTGGCAGGTGAGGGACACAGGGCATGAGCTATAAAAGCATGAGGTTGATAAATAAAGGTACTGATTTGCAAATGACTTGGTCACCAATGACCCAAAGCATCCCTCTATTAATGATGCAGGAGGCATCCTTGGTGAAGTCAAGAAATATAGCTCCAAAAGGGAGATAGAAAAGATAGCACACGGAGCAGGTGGCCCTTCATCTGAGTGTGAGATGGGGAGAGAGAAGCGCAGGAGCTGTTTTTATCCCCTGCTGTCATCAAGAAGTGCACGTGAATCGTGAGGATGTTCGGTGGAGGATGGGGAGGTGGGGTTGGCTGGTAATGATGGCTCTTGTTAATGTGCAAATTCGGATTCAGTCGATCTGGTGAGGCCTGAGAATTTACATTTCTAATGAGCTTCTAGCTGGTGCCCTTGCTACTGCTCTGCAGGCCTCACTTCAAGTGACAAGGCTCTTATTCTCCCCTTAATGGTGTGTGTGTGTGTGTGTGTGTGTGTGTGTGTGTGTGTGTGTATATATTTATATATATATATATATGCATGCAAGTGTACCCCACAAAGGCAATGCAGAAAGGAAGCTGGATCTGGTCCGCAGCTGGAGTAGTCACTCTCACCTGCCCCCTCACTGGGCTTCAGAAATTAAGGGGGTGGGGCATAGTCACCTTATCGGTCCTGCAAAGAGCCCAAAGTGTCTACCATGCGGGAAACCTGACGGGGCTGCCAGTTTCCTCGGTGGGGATTTGAGGCATGGAAGGGACTGCAGCCAAAAAAGAGGACCGTCAAAAGATGCAATTAGAAACAAGTAATCTTGAGGCTTGGAAAATTTTGTCTCACTCCCCTGGATCATCACTGAGGGGAAACTGACCTCAAAGTGTGAGAGCATGAGGAAAGGGAGGGAGGCAAACGATTGGGGCAAATGGGACCACGAAATGGGCTTATTTTCTCAGTCATTTATTTCAATACTTCAGTAGATTATACTCAGAAGCTTGGAGTATAATAAAAAAACAGGGAGCTCAGCTCTGTGCTCTGTGACGACCTAGATGGGTGAGATGTGGGGGGTGGGGGTGGGAGGGAGGTCTAAGACTGAGGGGATACATGTATAAGTACAGCCGATTCACTTCATTGTACAGCAGAAACTAACACAACATTGTAGAGCAATTACACTGCAAAAAACCAGACCAAACCAATGTGCTTTCTTCTATGTGGGGATTTCTGAGTGTCTGTTTGAAGTTCTGTGACCTAATTTACACAAGTGTGTTTCTGGACCTGCGGAAGTAGCTACTATCGCTGTCTGTCTGTCCACTGTAGGGCCTGTGTGGACATGGCTTAACAGGCAGCTGGTGAAATCAGGCAAATTTGTCTTCTCTGGGTGAGCTCCCCTCACCCCACTTCCTCCTCCCTGGCCTAGGAATTGGTATCCTTCTTTCCTCTTCTTTATCAAAATGTATCCTCTTTTCTCCCCCACCCCTCTCCCCAGCACACTGAGGTTCTACAAACACTTAATAACTGAGTAGACTGTGAACTCCTTACAGGCAAAGACAAACTTCTAGGACCCAGCATAGTGTCTTGATTGTGGCATTTGCAGAGACGTGGATGGACCTAGAGACTGTCACACAGAGTGAAATAAGTCAGAAATAGAAAAACAAATATCCTATAATATCACTTATATGTGGAACCTAGAAAAACGATACAGATGATCTTATTTGCAAAGCAGAAATAGAGACACAGATGTAGAGAACAAATTTATGGTTACCAAGGTGGGAGGTGGGAGATGGGATGAATTGGGAGATTGGCATTGACATATATACACTACTATGTATAAAATAGATAACTAATGAGAACCTACTGTATAGCACAGGGAACTTTACTTAATGCTCTGTGGTGACCTAAGTGGGAAGGGAAATCCAAAAAAGACAGGATATATGTTATATGTATAGCTGATTCACTTTGCTGTACAGCAGGAACCAACACAACATTGTAAAGCAACTATACTCTAATAAAAATTAATTAAAAAATAATGGATGTTCAATAAATGGGTATTTGTTGAATAAATGGATAGCTTCAAATCTGCCCTGCCCCCAACAAGAGGGTGTACATTTTAGAGAGGATGGCATCAGGCTGATAAATCTCTAATAGGACCTCAGGAGCATCTGGTATGCAGGAGGGGAGTTTATGTGAGACTGTAGCTTTCCTAGCACTCAGGAAATCACAGCAGGAGGTCCTGGTGATACTTTCTGGTGTGGCTAACAGAGGCAATTGTTGAATTGAAACTGATCAATTCTAGGAAACAAGGAAAGCTCTTGAACCCATGGCTTGGGCACGCTCCAAGCTAGACAGTAATCGGGTGTTTGGCTAGTCTCCAGCACTGACAGTTGAGACAATACTGATCCAGGCTTGTGTGACATAAGGCAGCCTTTGAAGTTCTTAATTTCATAGTCTGGGGGGAGCAGCCGAAACCCTTGACCCTGATCTCTGCCAGGGACTTGTTCTATCATCACCTCAACTCCATGCTTTCCCAGGAGCACTGTGGTGGATGGTGCTAGAGCTGTAGACTCTGCTCCCAAATGTGACTCCCAGTTACGAGGAGGAGAGAAAATAGAAAAGCACACCTGTTGACTACATTACAGATTTTTAAAAAATATAGAATTAATGAGAGTAAATGAACATTAATCATACCTCCTGAGATAAATTCAAACAGTTAAAAAAAACCCATCACATTGGCTGACCCCTCAACTGTCAGCAAAAAGTTTTCTCTTTCAGATTTTGTCCAAGGATCAGGTCTTCTGGCTCTCTGTGAGGTATGGCATTTGTAACTAGCTGTTTTTGTATATGATCTCAAGAAGGGTGAGAAGGGAATAGCCTTCCAAATAAGTGCTGACTTGCTTAAAACTAGAAATGCCTGGAGGAAAGCAGAGATAGGCAAGAAGGGGGCAGTAGCCTACAGCAGTGAAAGAAAATGATTAAAAATATTATCTGGGCTTCCCTGGTGGCGCAGTGGTTGGGAGTCCGCCTGCCGATGCAGGGGACACGGGTTCGTGCCCTGGTCCGGGGAGATCCCACATGCCGCGGAGCGGCTGCGTCCGTGAGCCGTGGCCGCTGGGCCTGCGCGTCCGGAGCCTGTGCTCCGCAGCGGGAGAGGCCACGGCAGTGAGAGGCCCGCATACCGCAAAAAAGAAAAAAAAAAAAATATTATCTGTAACCTACGTGCTTTTGAAGTATTCAGGTGAGTGTATTTCTGGCATATGAAGGAATTAGGAATTGGCACTCACAGGCGAATGATGGCACTCTTGAAAAACATGCATCTATTAACAAATACGCATCTGTTGAATGCCCCTTAGCGTGATACTGCCTTGGGTTCTAAAGGGCTTTCACCTTGAGAATTATAGAGGCATTGACCTTTGCGGGCTTATGAGTAAGTATAAGTGTAAAAGAATAAGGAAAGGCAAGAGAAATAAACTATATATATAACCTAGAGCTAGAAGCAGGGCTAGAAAGATTGTCTAAACATCCAGGCAAATCCTTCTTGAACAATTATGGAGAATTTCCTAATTTCTCTGTTAAATATTATCTCACCTTTACATTCCTGTTCATAAGAGATGCTTCTTATCCCATCTTTATGACGCTGTTGCACTTTGGGAGTGGAGGAATGAAGGAAGGTTAGGAGATGCTAAGAGTAGGGGGTGGAAAGGGCAGAGAGAGTTTGGGAATGGTGAAGTCCAGGCTGGAGGAATAACAAAATAGCCTCTTTCATCACAGCTGCATGCTAGAGAGCTATTAATTGGGAAGGAGTGATTTTTATTTTAGGCTTAAAATCAGCTTAGGCATATATCCCTGAACTACTTTTCCAGGGTGAAAAAGCATTTTATATCTTGTCTTTGGACTGAACTGTTGGAATACATGGATTGGTTTGAATGGATGGTACCGGACACTGGAGACAGTTCTTTAATATGGTTTTAAGCATATCCCAAATTCATACCTTGGGACATCCACAGATATCTATTTAGTGTAACAACTGTAGGCAGAATAATGGTCCCCCAAAGATGCCCACCTCATAACCCCCCAAATCTGTGAATATGTTACCTTATATAGCCAAAGGGACTTTGCAGATTTGATTAAGTTCAGGATTTTGAGTTGGGGAGATTATCCTGGATTACCTGGTGGGCTTGATATAATCACAAGGATCCTTACAAGGGACAGAGAGAGGCAGAAGAGTCAGCGATGTCAGGATGGAAGCAGAGGTTGGAGTGATGCAAAGAGAACCCTGAGCCAAGAAATGAAGGCGACCTCTAGAGGCTGGAAAAGGCAAGGAATGGATTTCCCCCTGTAGCCTGCAGGAATGCAGCTCTGCTGAAACCTTGATTGTATTGGGTTGGCCAGAAAGTTCATTCGGGTTTTTGTGGCATCTTACAGGAAAATCCGAACGAACTTTTTGGCCAACCCAGTAAGTTTAATGAGATACACTTCTGGAGGTCAGAAATAAGATGGTAAGCTTTCAGTAATTTGTTACAGCAGCAATAGGAAACTGATACAGTAACTTTATGTTATAAAATACTAGCTGAAATAAATGTTATAAAGTCAATAATGTTTGGGGAGAAGGGGGAACCTTTCCCTTGGCTTAATGTTTCCATGTGAAGGCATCACTTAGTATTAATACTCTTGGCTTGACTGCCCCCAGGGGAGTGGAGAGAATGATCTGACTGGTAGATATGAGAACGGTAACTAGGTAGGCACTGCTCAGCCCTTCCCCTTTCCGTTTGAGATCTGTCTGACACAGATGTAAAAGCTCTGTTTCTCCTCTCTCTCTCTCTCTCTCGTCCTCCCTCCTTCCCTCCATAAGCCTTTGTTTTCCAATACTGTTTGTGTTGGGTTATGTGCTTAAACCCATTCCGCTCTTTTTCTATTTGACTCCTTTTTCTCTCTCTCAAGCAGGGAAAAGAGGTGTCATTTATTGAAACTCCTGAAACACAACTCATCACATAGATATTCTTTCTCTTTTCATTGAGTAAGTTATTTTTCAGTATTTAATTTATTTACTATGTCTTGCTTAGTTCCAGAGAGTATTTAAGATGGTTTACAAATACATTATAATTAAAAATGAGCTGAGGGGCAATGAAGGACTGATTAGATTAAACTGTAGCAAGGTTAGAATGCAAAATCCGTATCTAGAGTCTCTTCTGGTGCTGGCGGTGGGGGGGGGGTGTTAGGGAGGGTTACAAATGGCTTTGAGCTTCTTATCAGTCAAAGCAAAGAGGAAAGCCTAACTGGTTAATGATTAATAGAATCATTATAGAATCAAAATAGTATGATTTTCGGAATATGGTAGCAAAACACCAACTGGTTACTCAAGAAAAACATAACTATTCCTAGAACTGAAACTAAAAAGCTCTCTCCTATGGCTCTTCATAAAGAGAACACTTATAACAATATAATGTAGTGAACAGGATTCTAAACATCATCTTGGGTAAGTATGGCTATACTTACCTTTAGAAGTTATTTTTTATAATATCCCTCAGTGTAAGTAAATGGTGTAATAAAACACACTTCCTTCATTTACACTGAATATTTATTGAGCATCTGCTATGGGTTGGGGCAATGATTGGTACTGGGACATACATAGGTGAGCAAAACAGAACCACCCTGGTCTTCAGGGAGCTTAGAGTCTAGAGGGGGAGCCAGATACTGTACAAGTAACCCCATCCTAGGAAGATATAAAATCAGGCACTAAGAGAGTATAAAACAGGGGAGTCACTTTATATTAGGGGTCAGGGACAACCTCTTTGAGGAAGTGACATATAAGCTGAGACTATAGGAATAAGTGAGCAGGCAAAGAATGTGTGTATAGTGGGAAAAGATCAGGGGTGTGTGTGTGTGTGTGTGTGTGTGTGTGTACGTATGTATGTGTATAGAGCATTCTAGGCAGAGGGAACAACACACACAGAGGCCCTGCGATTGGAGAGATGTGGAGGAAATGAAAGGTCAGTGTGGCCATCGTGTAATGAATGAGGGGCTGAGCAGACAGTGGCTTGGAGAGCTTGCATATTTTTTAGCGTAAGCAGTGGGAATCCTTTGAAGGTTTTTGAGGAAGGAAGTGACATGTTCTAATTTATATTTTAAGAAGCTCACTCTGGCTGCTCTGTGACAGCAGGTGAGAGAGAACTGGGAGGCTGTTGCCGTGGCCCAGGAAGATGATGGTGGCTTAGACCAGGGGGTGGCAGTAGAGAGGTGGAGATGTGTGTATGGTGATGGGGGCAAAAACAGGCACAGATAGGAGCTTTGCTGTTGATCTAGGGAACATTTCTCCCTATTTCTGAATTTGATTTAATCCTAAATCAACTTCAACTGTTTCTTAACTGATTGGCTCTAGCATCTAAATTAGTTGCATGTGCAAATTGGGCAGGTTTCCTGGGAGACACATAATCATCCCTAACAAGATTTTACTTAGAGCCGTGGTTCTTAACCTTGACCACACCCTGGACCAAAGATAACAGAATTTCTGGGACTGAGACTTAGGCACAGATATATTCTAAAGCCCCCCCAAGTGCTTCCACTGTGTGGCTAAGATTAAGAACCACTGCCATAGAGCATTAGATTAACGATGGGATGTAACGTGAGATTAGAATTAAATCCGATACTTAAGGTTGTAAACAAGGTGGAGAAGGAATATTTTTACTAATGTGAGATTTGAATGGAGCCAACTATTTGCAGTTTTCTCTAACCAGCTCCACATACGAAAATTAAATCATGATTCACTGAGGAAACTAACACCCTTGTAAACACTTTAACTTACACCAGCTCTTGTCAGATTTATCTGAAACCTTGGACTCTTAAATGAAGGTAAATTCTTAGGCACTGCATGAATCAAAGTGTAGGCTAATTGGACACGAAATGTTTCACCTCTGGATCACCGCCAGAGGCCAGCAATTCTGAGCATATGGCTGCTGCTTAGTGTTCGTTTTTAACGGAACAATCAGCCTGCATCCTGTTGCTATGGGAAGACTTCCAGGACTAAACACTTGTTAGTCCTCATGTAACAGAAATGATTCATGCATATACACTGAATTGGTGAGTTCCCATCATCTTGCCCATCCCACAGAGGCTATTAACTCTGCAAGGACTGGGAGTATAGTGGGTGCACCTCGTTCCTTCCGGCATCCGTTTCATACCTTCCTCTGTTTCCTGCAAGTGCTGTGAGGTTCTCAGCATCAGAGCAGTGGGCTCTGACTAGTTCTAAGAGTGAGCTGTGATTACTGTAAGCCCATCACATATCCCATATCCCTGATCACATTGATTGGTTGGGAGTTGGCCCATGACCCAAGTCAGACCAACTGGGACCAACAAGGCTCAATTCCAGGTTCTTTACTTGAGGTATAGGGGAATGGACCCTCTTTTCGACTGAAAGTGAAAGGATAAGGAGGTAGCTGCTGTGGCCATTTTTTGGAGCTGTGAAAAGAAATCTCTTTGAGAATGGAGCCATTCCTGAGAAAGCAGGGCTGAAAGATGTTGTGTTAGTCATGGATAAAGCTTCATCTGAAGCCAGGACTACCTCTGTAACTTGCAATGACATAAGGACTGTGTCTGCCTTGTTCACTGTAGCTCCAGCATGACAGTAAACATTTGTCAAATGAATGAATGGTAAATAGAGGAAAGAGAGCAGTGTTAGGAAATGGAAATCAGTATTGAGTTTATGTAACTGCAGAAGAAAAGACCATTATCTAGGAGGCCAAACTCTCATCATTTTTCTGATTCTGACATCGACTTGAAATAGCAAAATATGGAACTTCTTCTGATTACCTTATAATGGCAAAGGAAGCTTAAATGGAAAAAAGCAGAAATAAATAATAAATTGGGTTGGTTGGGAGGGAGAAAATCCTTTTTCTTCAATACTAGTATCAGGGGAAATCTGACTCAGATTTAAGGCATGTAAGTCAATGAGTTCCCAAACTGATATATTTTATTATTTTTTTTAGCTTTACGAATATTCCACTCAATTTAATCACACTTACTTTGACATAAATTATTAAAATTTTGCCCATATTCAAATTTGTAGAATCACTGTATCATGAAAGGAAGTATGTTCACATGTTTCAGTATACTAATCAAAAGATAAACATATATAATCAGTGATCTACATCATAATTTTTTATGTGATACTTACTCGGGGCTACAAGCATACTTTACATAGGAAATCTATCTCATTTCAGATATAACACATAGGTGAGGAGAGACAAAAGAAAGATTTAGCAGTGACCTCTGTGATGATTTAACCCAAGGACATATTCAAATATGAGAAGGAGACAATTCACTTTTATATTGGAAAAAAGATAGTTTGCATTTGCCAATAGAAGTTTATATAGTTTCCTCCCAGACAAAAAGCAATGAAAATTTTCATCATTTCTTCCCTTCTTGATTTTTTTCTCTAATTTTTTCACCAACTGACTAGACTATACTAGGTTCTAGGCCTACCAGCAAGAGGGAAGTAGAAACAGAAGAGTGATGAAAAGAGGGTAGAGACAGCATAGGTTTTTATATCAAATTTCATGCTTTGGAAAATTCAGATACATTTGGTGAGCTGGTAAGAGCCACTAGAGATGCTGCTCTAGAACTGTGTACTGGCTATAGGATGTACCCTTCCAAGTCCACGGCTCAGGAGACTTGTTGAGGGTCTGCGGAGCCAATACATACTGAGCATGTCTACTGAGAAAGCCTCAGTGTATTATTTCAACACAATTACAAACTTCTGCTTAGTCTTTGATCTGGTTACTCCATTCTTCACTTCATCTAACAATAAGGCCCAAGATCCTTATGTCTCTTAGGATGCTCCCTGATGAGTTAGTTCCACTTCTTTCCGATTCCACCCTTGTTCTGTATCCCCTTCCAATTCTGTCTCCAGACCTGTGACATGGAGCTGGGTAGGAACCCAGGGAATAGTTAAAAGGAATTAATGAGTCAATTTCCACCAAGGGCTGACTCTAAGGTCTTCTCTTATAAACCTGAAAACAGACTGCGATCTGGTTTGTCAAGCTGAATTAGCAACTTGGAATCCAACCTCCCTCCCCACTTCCCCTCATTGTTTAGGTTTCTAGGCTAGCCTATGAGAGCATATAATAAAGCTGAATTCTTATAAATGTATATAAAAAACAGAAGGAAGTTTTCTTACCCCACATACTGTTACAGAAAAAAAAGGTTAAAAATGTATCTTGAATCCTAGTCATCAAAGAAAAGCTAAGTACAAGAAATAGGGGGAGGGTGATAACAGGATTAATAATAGCTAACATTCCCTGCATACCTGCCATGTAGACAACTGTGCTAAGTGCTTTATGTGAATTATCTCATTCAATTTCTCTTTAACAGTTAAGGAAAATGGAGTCTCTTATATGATTTTTCCAAGAACACACTAGTTGTAAGACTCAGAGCTGGGAGTAGAATGTAAATTTGTCTGATTTCAAAGCCCAGGCTTTACCCACTATGTAGTTTCTGTAGAGATTCTGAAGACAGCTTCTGGAAACTTCCCAGGCTCTTGGTGTCACTGGCTTATTATCAAGCCCAATTTTCTTAAACACTCAGGACTGTTTTGATTCTTCATTGTATGTTGTGCTTTTAGCTTACACATGAAATGGAAGAGGAGAGACTGAAAGAGAAATATTTTGAAGACAGAGGGGAAAGGCGGGGACTAGAGATGAGTGGTGAGAAGTAAGAAGAGGAGGAGAAGGGAGGAGGGGGAAGTGAGTACTTGAGAAGGTGATGGAAAACAGACTTGGGGTTGGGCCCTTCCCTGGATGCTGGCCCAGTCCCCTGGGTAGTTGCCAGGAGAAAGCTAGGGGTTGGGGAGGGAAGCATAAGACACTCCTAAACTGGGTCTTTGAAACGTCAGAATCCCTGCACTACGGGGTCTCCTTTGGGTTTATGAAAAGGTAAAAAATCATCTTATAGTAACATTAGCTACACAGTTAATAGGTGACAAAGTCAGGATTAGGATCCAGTCTCTTGGAATTCAAAGCCGGGGCTCTAGCTGTCCCCTTCTTTTATGTTTCTGAAGGTCTGAGCTACTGTGTGTGACTGTGAACGTCTCCTATGGGGTCCCTGCCATAAGTAGGTATGGATTTTTAAATTTTTAATTAATTAATTTTTTTTGCCACACTGTGCGGCATGTGGGATCTTAGTTCCCTGACCAGGGATCGAACCTGCACCCCCTGCAGTGGAAGCGTGGTGCCTTAACCACTGGACTGCCAGGGAAGTCTCGGTAGATAGGGATATTAGAAGTTTTCCAGACCCGTCAGTTTGTAAGCATTTACCCATGAAGAGATCATAGTCCCAGATTTATACATTGGTTTACACTGAGGTCAGATTTGCATAGTTTAAAAAATACATCTTTTTCTAAATAATATACGCTGTGTACTAATGTAGCTAATTGGGTCTTTTGCCTTTCTTTTCAATGAAGCAAAATAATCTTGAACATTTTTCCCTTGTTGGGTTTATACTGTGATAACTCGGAGGTAAGGCTAAGTAATGTTCAGAAGCACCAGCCCTGAAAGGGTTTAGTTTGGTTTAGTACCTTGATGCACACAGAGTTCTGTGGAACTAGATGGAAGCACTTTGGATTTAATATTTCCATAGATGTGATTGAGGTGATGAGGAAATGTTTGGTTTTTTAGTTATTCAGTGACTTGATATTACATTGTACTGGATCCACTATTTATCAATAATTGATAAATTATTCAATTTTGTTCTTTGTGTGTTCAATATTATGCTTTTCCAGAAAGGGTTTAAAGGGCCTTCCAAAACAAATATAAGATTTTCATAAAGTGAAGCAATCAGGGTGAAAAGAAAATTAATGAAGGAAAAACTAAGTGAAGGCAAAGAACATGTTATTATACAAAATGCACGGTGCGGCTTCCCTGGTGGCGCAGTGGTTAAGAATCCACCTGCCAATGCAGGGGACATGGGTTCAAGCCCTGGTCCGGGAAGATCCCACATGCCATGGTGCAACGAAGCCCGTGCGCCACAACTACTGAGCCTGTGCTCTAGGGTCCGTGAGCCACAACTACTGAACCCGTGTGCTACAACTACTGAAGCCCACGCACCTAGAGCTTATGCTCTGCAACAAGAGAAGCCACCGTGATGAGAAGCCCGCACACCGCAATGAAGAGTAGCCCCTGCTCGCCGCAACTAGAGAAAGCCCGCGCGCAGCAACGAAGACCCAACGCAGCCAAAAATAAATAAATAAAATAAATAAATTTATTTAAAAAAAAAAAGGCACGGTGTAAGCTCCTGTATACGGATCCGTGAGAGATAGAATACCGTGAGAGATAGAATTTGGTCCAGCAGTTTCCGCAGCCAATGTGCAGAGGGGTGAAGGATGGATGAGTCACAATGTCCATGAAGTAGACACATCCATTTTGCAGTTAAGGACCCTGACATGCAGAAAGCATCACACAGCCAGTAAACCCTGGGCACTGTATTTAAATTCGTCTGACTCCAAGACTCATGCTGTTCTCAATAAACGCTGCTGCTTTTGTGTACACACAAATGCCCATGTGTGAGTGGTCTCAATCAGAGACAAGTATAATGACATCAGAGCTAAGGCTTTGCTTACCTGAGAACTCCTTTATTTGTTGACAATTAATTTTTATGTAGTTTTATGATCTTGGGCAGATTTTGTTTTAATTGCTGTTGTTGTTGCAGGGGGTCCAAAATAGCTAGTAGTCTAGGCTGACAATTGGCAGTGTCACTTTTGCCACATTCTGTTGGCTGAAGCGAGTCACAAGGCCAGACCAGATTCATGGGTAGGGATCCGTCTTTTGATGACAGTTGCTGCAAAATCACATTGTACAGGATGTGGATACAAGGGGACACGAACAATCATTGGTGATTTTTGTACCTCATCTACTCCAACCTCAGTCTGTAAAACAGAGATGGTAATAATACTTTCTACTTTATAGGTGGATTGTGAAAATTATATGAGATAATGAGGATGTGACCTGGCACTTAAGGAATGTTGGATGTTTGTTATTATTATTTTCTTACTTATCCTCACAACCAACCACATGAAGATGTTGTAATCCTCATTTTACAAATGAAGAAGCTCAGAGAGTTTAAGTAACTTGTTCCTGATCATATAGTTAGTCAGTTGTGGAGCCAGGATTCAAACTAAGTTTTGTTGACTTCAAAGCTTGTAGCAGAGACTTCCTAACTGCTCACCAAATCTGTTTTTTTTTTTTTTTCTGAACACATAAGTAGACTACATTTCTCAGTCTCCTTTGCTGTATGTGTGACTGAATGACATCGGCCATAAAAGAGGAGCAATGCTGCTCAGAAAGGAAAGAATCTGGATCTCTGGATCTCTGAATCTGCACATGAAAGAGAAATGCCTGCAGATTAGAAACACTGATTTTGGATTTTAGTGAGCTGGAAATACTCTTTTGTGAATAGCCAACGAATTGCTGGAGTTTGCTATAGCAGTTACAAACAAACTACTACAGTTTAGTTGTTAACTAGCTAGCTCTACAAACTAACACTAGCTGTAACAAACGAATACTAGCAATAACAAACTAGCTAGTTATATGATGACTAGCTGTAAAACCTTGGGCAAATGAATATATTTGAGTTTCAGTTTCCTTGTTTTTGAAATTGGGATCTTAATACCTTTGTGGAATTTGAAGGATTAAAGATAATGTATATCTACCTATCTCACTAATATTATATTACTTGAGGTTTGACAGCTGTTCCAAATAAAGAAGCCATTATTAATTTCCAAAGCTGATCGTTCTCAATCAGGCATTACTTTGGTTTGATAACGTCCCTGATGTTTTCACAAACAACAACAATAGCAATCATAGCTCAAATTTATTGCCTTCTTGCAATGTACAAACTGCCAAGCACTTCTTATGAGCACATCCACTGCACATATACCTCCCCCCAAACCGATGAAATCAGAGCTCTACCATCCCCATCTTAGAGAGGATGAGACTGAGGAAGAAAAATTAATAGAAGTATCTGTTTCGGAAATGGATATTGTATTAATACATGTTCTGAGTAGGAATAGGTGCTGTTACTCAATTGATAGTCAGTTGTAGGAGTTCACCTGTAAAAGGTGCTGGTCATGATGCTGCTCTTTTAGCATCACATCAGAGATAGTGCCCTTTGCGCAACTATGGAAATGACGGCCGTTTGTCTTGGGGAAGAGTGTATGGCTCTCACAGCCTAATTCAAAAGATCAGCTCTCCAGAGTAGTTAACGTGTTCCCTACATCATGTTTAACGGAGCCATGAGTTAAGCCTTCCTCAATTGCTGAGGGGCTGTTTCATGGTACTACTCCTCAGGCTATCCTTACCTTTTAGGCAAAATATAATGTGGGTCATTGGGTCAAATCCTTTGCTGGCGCTTCAGAAATACCAAGTTTCAAGCCAGCGTCTCATTGTGCAGGGCAGGGGGATAGGAGGATCTAGCCTTGGTGCTCATTGGTGGATCAGTCCAATTGAGAGAACAGTTAATGATACCATCTGGGTTACCTCGAGACATAACAGGGGAGAAATACTTTTCTTTCCTTGGCTTTTGGAGGGGCTTATTCAGATTGGGAGTTGAGAGAGCCTGAAGGTATATGTTATCACTTTTTTCCCTTGGGAGTTTTTCTTTAATTTGTTTTTTGTTTAAATAAATAAATAAAAAATAGAAGGTACAAGTACTATAGTTCTCCATTTGGCCACCCTATCGTTTTGAATATCTTGATGCCCACAATATACATTCCCATGCCCCCTGGAATCTGGTGGGTTCCTTGTATTTCGTGATGGGGTCGACACAGTATATACCCTCTATCGATTTGAACTGTAAAACTCAATAGAAAATGAACCTTTATTTTTGAACTGTTTGTTAGAGTGTTTCATTTATATAAAAATACTGCATGTAGCAAATAATTGTGGTTATTTCATTTTACGTCTCTGAGTTATCTCCTTTGTATAACTGTACGACATAACTGCTTACATTGGTCTGTGGATAGTTGCGTTTAGTTTGGATAAGAGCTTATGTCTTTTTCTCATAAAATGGGAGTGGGGACTGGCTTATTTAAGGAGAATTATGGCAAAGGAACTTATTGGGATTGCTAATATGTGCCTTTCCATAAGACCAGCCTTCCCAAACTGTGTTTGAGTTAATGAGGCACAAAGAGAAAAGGGGAGCTTCTTTCCGCAACATCAACTCCCCCAAAACAACCAAATAACAACACTTCGTTTTCACATTAAAACAAAGAAGGATATATTATGAACACCAAATTCATAAGGAGATTAAAGATAAAACATAGAACTTCAAAGGAATTTTCCACTTGCCATTGTTGGATGTACTCCCCTACATCCCCCTTCCCCCCACAGTGTTTCCAGCCTGCACTTTTCCTCTTCAGCTGTCAACAGCATAACTAACTGCTCTGCAAAGTTAACTGGATATCGATGTCCCTGTCATCTGCAAAGCTGCAGAAAGCACATAACGGTAGTTAATGTGAGTGTCTTTGGCTTGTACTTTCTTTCCATCATGTCAATAAATCCTAAATCTTCCCTTGAAGTCACCAAAAACTACTGGCAAGTCATTCTTCTGAATGTGTGCCCAGAGACAGGGGGAACAAGCATTTGTTTAAAACATAAAACTATCTAGGCATGTGCAGCCGAGCAGGCAGGGCTCTCTTTCCACCTTGTTCCCCATCTAGGGATGTGGTTTCACTCTGGGAGGGGCAGGCCACCAGCACTTCTCATCCCCAGCCTGTAGTTCCATCTTGCAGAAGCACTGTTCCAGACACACATAGCCAAGAGAACCTGTCTCCTTTTCTGACACATCTCCCACTCAGAAAAGAAACTCTTATCCAGGGACAGTAGGCTGAGAATATTGAATCTTAAATTCTTCTGCCCAAGCTCACTTACAGGGCAAAGACTCCAGACCAGGAGGAACAAATCGAGAAGATGAGGGTCTACTGTCCCCACTCAGAGCTTCACTCATAGGCCAGGGGTATCACTCTGGGAGAAGTGGGCCTCCGTCTTGGCTGCAATTCCAGTGCAAAAGCACAGAAACTTTGCTTGGAGGGATTGGAATATTAAAGAGCAAAGAGCACTACTCTGCTTAAGGTAACTGACTTTATTTGAACAGAGAATGGGGAAGTTCATGCCTAACGTTGTTGTGGAAAACAATTGGGATCTTGGTTGTGAGCAATTAAGAGGAGGCTGGTAGCTCCGTGTGGGAAACAAGCTATAGAGTAGACAACCTAGAAGTTTAACAGGGCGAACCAGAGAAAGAGACAATTAAGGAGAGAACTAGAGGGTTGAAACAAACCTTAAAGAGTCTCCCCAAAGACAACCCCTGCAAAGAGGACCAAATTTATTGGATCAGGCTGTGGAAAAATTTAGGTACCAAGGTGTTATCAAAAACAATAGTGCAATCAGCCATCAGTGAGTGGCGGCTAGCAGCAACTTGGGGTATCAACAGAGGTAGTCAGCTAATAGAGAAATCAGGAAAAGAAAGCCCTGCAAAATCCATTCTCATCCAAGGATGATCATACACATGCCAATGCACTGACCTCAGCGGAGTGACGTCAGAGGCTGCCCACAGAAGGGGAAATAGACTGCCCTAAAATAATCCACCCAAGTCACAAAACAGACAACAAAAATAACAAGCCCCAGAGTGGGGGAGGGAAATCAGTACCTACAGTTGCTATAATATGTCACCTAAAATGTCCAGTTTTTTTTCAAGGGAGTGGGGAGGGAGAGGGATGGACTGGGAGTTTGGGGTTGGTAAATGTAAACTATTACATTTAGAATGGATAAACAACAAGGTCCTAATGTATAGCACGGGGAACTATATTCAACATCCTGTGATAAACCATAATGGAAAAGAATATAAAATGGCCTGTTTTTAATCAAATATTATGAGACATGCAAAGAAACAGGAAAATGTGATCCATGCATGGGGGAAAAAAGGCAAGAAAAAAAAAAAAGAAAAAGAGAGCTGGCAAGTCATTGATGGGATTAGAAATCTCTTCTTTCCTTCTTTCTCTTGTATATTTATGGCTGTATCAAAGACTAAGGAGGAAGCAAAATTTTTTGGTCTTTGCTTTCCCAGAAAGCTTAGAGGATAGATGATTAATACTACTAGGATGGCATTGCATTTTTGACTCACTGCTTCAAATCCACGTTAAAAAAATGTGTATCTCCAAGGACCATGGAACAAACACATGTATAGTGCCCCCCATCCTCCCCCGCTGTGCTCAACTTATCTCTGAGAAGAGTTTTGTGAGACACTCTAGAACTGATAATAACTTCAAAGGAACTTTCCTGAGCAATGTCTTTGATATCTATACTTTATATTAGTCATTATTTCTCACAAGTGCTCTGGGAAGAAAGCAAGTGAAATATTGGGAGAGGACTGGCCATGGATTTGAAATTGAAATCATTGAATTTGAAATCAAAATCTTGAGATACTTAGTCTGCTGTTGAACACATTCTTAGCAAAATAGAATTTTCATATCATGGAACCATTATCAGAAATGAGAAAATGAAAACAGTGGATTCTGGTTACAAATGTCTTAGTTACATTAAATGAATTGAATAATTTTCCTTGAATAATCTATTACAAGGCAGAAAATCCTGACACAACTTGATTTCATTACGTTTTTACTTGTTCTATAAAGTCAGTAGGTGTTTATGGAGTATCCACTGTGAAACTTAATAACACGATGATTATAAGATGGTCCTATAGTTTGTGGGCTTGATTGATTTTCTTGACAGCTTGTGCTGGGCATGGATCATCTATTCTCTCCCTCACTGCTTCTGCCACATACTCAATGTAAATATTCCAGTATCTTTCTATTTACTCACTATTTCTCTTCTGCTGCCTGGACCCCTCTGCATCTTTATCCATATCATTTTTTTTCCGCCTCTGAGATCAATCAACCAAACAAGTATTTTTTTATATTGTTGCTGTAACAGGCTTTGCAGGAATTAAGCTATAATTCCTAAAGGAAAGGGTAAGATTTCTGTCCAAATTGCTCCACATAGCCACTAATGTAGTAATATTTCATGCCAAAAAGTACTTAATGGTTTGGATGACAATAATAAATATATACCTTAGAGAAGAATGGGATTTGGGGACTTCGCTGGTGGCGCAGCGGTTAAGAATCCGCCTGCCAATGCATGGGACAGGGGTTCGATCCCTGGTCTGGGGAGATCCCACATGCCACGGAGCAACAAAGCCTGTGAGCCACAACTACTGAGCCTGTGCTCTAGAGCCCGCGAGCCACAACTACTGAGCCTGTGTCCCGCAACTACTGAAGCCTGCGCACCTAGAGCCCGTGCACCACGGTGAGAAGCCCACGCACCAAAACAAAGAGTAGCCCCTGCTCACCACAACTAGAAAAAGCCTGCGCGCAGCAATGAAGACCCTGTGCAGCTAAAAATAAATAAAATAAATAAATTTGTAAAAAAGAAAAAGGGATTTTTAGTTTCTTTCTTTTAAACACAACTATGCTTAGACTATTCCAGAAGGTGTATTCACATACTCTTTTCCTTTTTTTTTTAAAGGGACTCTATTGGTTTTTATTTATTTAAATATTTATGTACAATTGACATACATTATGTTAGTTTCAGGTGTGCAACATAATGATTAGATATTTGTATATATTGTGAAGTGATCACCACAATAAGTCTAGTTAACATCTGTCACCATACATAGTTACAAAAAACTATGTATGTATGTATGTAACTTTTTTTTTCTTAGGATGAGGGCTTTTAATATTGAGTCTTCTAGCAACTTTCAAATATGCAAAACATTATAGTTAACTAGAGTTGCTATGCATACGTAACATCCCCAGGACTTATTCATTTTATAGCTGGAAGTTTGTACCTTTTGACTTCCTTCACCCCCCAACCCTTAGTCCCCCACAACCATCAATCTGTTTTCTGTATCTATGAATTTGGTTATTTTTAGATTCCACATATAAGTGAGACCATATGATATTTGCCTTCCTCTCTCTGACTTATTTCACTTAGCATAATGCCTTCAAGGTCCATCCATGTTGTCACAATTGGCAAGATTTCATACACATACTCTTATTATTAAAACTTTTTATATTTTTGTTTAACCATGAGTCACCTCCCAGCCTTTGCTTCTTCCTATTAACCAAACGCAACTCCTTTAGGCCCTCAGCTCTCAAAGGCCCTATTTTCAATATTATAAATTATTCATCTTATCATTCTAACATATTTACAGAGTATTTACCATACAGAATAAAATATAAAATTCTGTGACTCTTTATAAAGGAAATGCAAGTCAGAGACATTGCTCCTGAGGACTGGAGAGATTCAGGTAGACACAAAGGTTTCTATTTCAGTTGTTCAGAATTTCATCTCTGGTCTTTTAGCATAGAGTTGACTTGCTTGATAGTCTCCCCTTTTCACTGTCCTTAATTCCAGAAAATATCATACACACTTATTAAAGAAACCTCTCTTTCCCCTCCTCTGCTCATCTTGAGAGAAGTCTGCTTTCATGTTTCCCTGTCCTGCAGGTAAATGGCAGTGACCATCACAAAATTACAGCCAAGGCACTCTGAGCTGACTCTCTTAACCCCTGAAATAGAGAAGAAGCCCTTGGCAAGTGCAGAGGGTTGGTCAGGTCAGGTTCTGACAACAAAATTTATAGTTCTACTCAAAGCAACTTTCAGAAACAACTTGAAGCCATTTAAATTTCCCCAAAGAGTCAATGAAAGTATCAGTACTTGGACTTGCTGATTCTAATGTTCTTAGAATGACATGGGAACCATGGAAAGTCTATGAGGCTACTACCCCCAAGTTTTTCTGGTAACATGGGTCACCTTTGTTGAAGAATTCTCATTTTTATTTCCACTTTTAAATGATTTGCTATTCATTTGAATAAATTATGCTCGTCAGTATGTAAGCACCTAGAAAGATCATGGGCTGAATTTAGGCTCCTGATTTGCCTAGCACCCAGCCTACGGTGTGACAAGGTGATGTGGATTTATGGTTATGAGTATGGAATGAAGTAGCAACTCTGCTGCTTGCTTATGTGTGATGTGACCAGGGGCACGTTTCTTAATTGTGTTGCATCGTCCTCATCTCCAGAAATGGAGAAATCACAGATACCTCCCAGGATCACCATGAAAATGTACTGATATACATCAAAGTCTTCATCACAGTTCCTGAAGCGTGAGCAGTGTTCCATGAATTCTATGCCGACTGTATTATATTCCTAAGCGTAACTAAAAGCACACAGCTCAAGACTTTCCCTGACCCTGATTTTTGAAAAGTTAATTTTATACTATGCTGATGATGACTATTTCTTTAACAATTTCCACAGCTTCCTAAAAGTGGTCTGGCCTGAACTGTATTTTTTTCCCCGTGCCTGAGGGAAACAAAGAAACAAGCAAGCAACATATTGGAGTTACATTTAATAACATTTCTAAGATGGATTTGACAGTGTTCTAAATACACCTGAAATCTACAACTCCCCCCCCACCTCATCTCTCACTTCTGAGTTACCAAGGAAAATTTTTTCTCTACATGAAAGATTTGCCATGTTAGGCCACGATCTACTGCTGGTGGAAACCAAGGCCAAGAGGTGAATGCGTTAGAATAAATCTGAAATGAGTTGAATATGGTCTGAAGCTTGCCAATTCTTGGCTGCTGCAGGACCAGCAGGACAGAGCAGGGTGGGAGAACAGCCAGGCTGAAGTGGCAAGGAAAATTCCTTTCACACCTAAGTTGTACTTCCTAAAGAATAAGAAGCATGTGAAAAATCCCTTGATCTCAGTGTGCTGTGATAACAAGAACAGGAGTGATGGAGATCATCCAATGATACACGTCAATTAATGCGGTCTAACCTTCAAATACAGTAGAAATTCGCAATAAAATCGAACTTACAAAATGTATACCTACATTTTCATCAGCATTTCTCAGTTATATTTCTTGTTTCTACCACATTTAGATACCCTTTGGAAAATGGAACAAGAAATTACCCCTTGGAGGCATAATTAAACTGAAGATTAACAGGTGCGTAATTGGAGTTTTTGACGAGTAGCTAACAGAATGCCATGTTATGCACCCTCTCGTGTTATTGGCCTAAGAGGGAAATGAGGAGGATTTAAGAAATAATAATGACTCTCAAGAGAAGATGTGTTTTAATGCTTAAAATTAAATTTTTCCGGAGACCGATATTGATCTGACATTAAAACTGTTCCAACTGTTGTGTGGAGTACTTGGGAAACAAAAGAAAATTATTCTTTTTAAGTTTAAATTTTTTTTTCTCACGAGATTAAACTGAGCTGGTCAGTGTTTTGTCAGATCGTGCTTTCTAGGTTATGTCATCTTGTTTCCTGCTAGTGCTGAGCTGTTTAATAATAGAGAAACTCTGATTTTTTTCTCTTGCTCATATTTTCTCTTAATCTCTATAGGCAAAGTACATCTCATGAAACACCCTCTTTTGTCTACTCTAAGTCTATTGAAATAGTTTCCCACTCATGTGTGTGTGTGTGTGTGTGTGTGTGTGTGTGTGTTTGCATGTATGGCTTTCTGGAGTCAGAGTAAGAACAAAGGATGTAGAAGGGGAGATTTGATCTATAGATCTGTAGAAAAACGCAGAAACAGTTTAAATTCCTTGTGAGTGCTGTGTTTAGCTTTTAGAACATTGAAAAAATGAAGAAATGTATTTACAAAGGAGAATTTCTTCCATGTGTCCCATATGCACATTTTTCTCTTGGGGAAATATTTATCCAAGTGAAAAAAAGTATTTATTAAGGAAAGTCATCCATTTGCATTTTGATATTTCCTCTCTGGGAGAAAATAATTCTAACCTCAAGTCTTTTGGTAGGTTCTAAATTAGGATTAGAGAATTTAACCTTCTGATTTCAGCACAGTTCCAAAGTTAATAATCAGAGACAAGCACTGCCATCAATTCTAACAAAAGGCTTACTTATTTCTAAAACCAAATGACCATCTCAGTTTGAAAAAGTGTGTGTTGTAGCATAGGGCACAATTATCATTTTTTAAAAAAATCTTCCTTTAAAGAGGATTTTTTCTCAATTTTTTATTTCAAAAAATTTGAAACATACTAAAAAGTTGAAAGGATGATGTGAACACCTTCTACCCTCCACCTAGATTTAACAATGTTATCATTTTGCCACATATGCTTTGTCTCTTATGTACATAATTTTTTCCCTCTGAACCATTTGAAAGTGAATTGCAGACATGGTGACATTTGACCCATAACTACTTTAGCAGCATTTCCTAAAAAAGGACATTCTTCTACAGAACCACAATATTGTTATTATACCCAAGAATATCGACATTATTTCCTAATATAATCTGAATTATTCCATATTACAGTTTCCTTAATTGTCCACGAATATCTTCAATAGCTTTTTTTTTGGTACAAAATCAGGATCCAATCAGATTAAAACTTCGCATTTAATCTAGAGGGGTCTGTTCATCTTTTTCTCCCCCTTGCTATGTTATCGATGTTTTTAAAAGAGTCCAAGACAGTTTTCTTGTGGAATACATCACATTCTGGAACTAGTAATAGTTTTGATATGACTTTTGACAATTTAGAATCACAAAAGAAGCAGCCTAAGAACTTAGTTTAGTATATTAGTAAAGAGATAGTTACCAAAGTGGTGAATACTTTCATATTAATATAGAAACCCCAGGAGATTTAGATCGGACAGAATGAATTTGGCAGGAAACATAATAGTATTTTGGGAGCACAATGTGTCTGAGTTTACTGGTTTTTAGATATTCTAAAATCAAAAGGAAGGGAACTGATTTCTTTAACATATCATCATTCTTCCATGGATATGTTTAGCAAATGGTTGGGAATGCTGGTTTGGGGCTTATAAGAGAAAGTGTGGTTAAACAAAGAAAAGTTATCTCTTCCAAAAAATAGAAGAGGAGGGAACACTTCCAAACTCATTTGATTAGGGTAACATTATCCTGATACCAAAACCAGACAAGGACAACACAAGAAAAGAAAATTACAGGAATATCTCTGAAGAACATACATGCAAAACTCCTCACCAAAATATTAACAAACTGAATTCAACAATCCATAAAAAGGATCATACACCATAATCAGGTGGGATTTATCCCAGAGATGCAAGGATGGTTCAATACCTGCAAATCAATGTGATACACCACATTAACAAAATGAAGTATAAAAATCATATGATCATCTCAATAGATGCAGCAAAAGCATTTGAAAAGATTCAACATCCATTCATGATAAAAGCTCTCAAAAAAATGGGTATAGTGGGAATGTAACTCAACATAATAAAGGCCATATATGACAAGCCCTTGGTGAACATAATACTCAGTGATGAAGAGCTGAAAGCTTTTCCCCTAAGATCAGGACTAAGACACTCTCACCACTTTTATTCAACAGAGTGTTGGAAGTCCTCGCCAGAACAATGAGGCAAGAAAAATAAATCCTTTGAGAATATCTCCCTCCCCAGTCTGTAGAGTTCTAGAGAAGGTAAAATTGCTTAGAGCTGTATAAGAGGTCAGATACAGATACATACTTTTTCAGTAATGATGCTACTTTTAAATTATCACAACAATATATAATGATATTTTCATGCATTGAACACTTGTGAGATGCTTTATGTATTTCAGTTTATTTATTCCTTACAACACATCCATGAGATAGGTATTTAACTCCTTTACAAGTGAGGAAATTAAGAGTTAGGCCAGAAATTCCTTATTTCATATTTCACTCTGTACTAGCTCAAAAGCCATGCTCTTGACTGCTGTATAAGAATACAAAGCACCCTATTTTTTTTATTCCCTGGTAACTTTCCCATTGCTTTTTTATATGCCACTTTTCAGGATCTTCACATTTTCCTCAACTTTGAATGGTTCACCTATTCTTTGGCTACTGGCCTCAGCTTTTGAAGAGTTAAGAAAACGCATGAAAATATGTCTTTCCTAACAGATGACAGGTCTGAGAATTTCACTGTTTCCCCATCCTTCAGCTGGGGTTGGGAGTAAACTCCACTGTGAAAATGGGTCAAGATGTTAACTGTTTAATCACTTAACCAAATGGTTCAGACTCACTAATTGAGAAATATAGGTGTTTATATAATTGTTATATTTATAGGAATCATGTTTTATCTATTATTGCCTCTCAATGTTGTACGAGAAACGTGATAATCTGACTTAATGTTAATCCAACTATGGTTTACTGTGTTTGAATATAGACTGTGCAGTGAAGAGCTCCCTGCAGGGGCAACTCTGCATCAGCTGTAGTCTCCATATTCTGGCAAAGTTCCTTTAGTGAAGTGGCTCTAAGAAATAAATTGTGTTTTTTTTTTCCTATTACCTACTTCCCAGGCACCCCAACATACATTTCTCCCTAGTGCTGTTGTTCAAATCCTCCTTGAGTTATTGTATCAGCAAAGTGTAGTTTTGGGGAAGGAAGACAGCTTTTCCTACCCTGAATTTAAATTCAACAGGACTTGTGAAAAGTAATCTTTTCAAGTGTCAGAAAGGAAGAAAGTATGCCTGAATACACAAGAATGCAAGAATTTACTTGAGGGTGGCACTAATGATTCTCTAGTTGAAAATGATTTGACAAAACCCACAGTGTGGGGAGGCGTTACCACGAAAAATAAAATGTGGGTCTAGAAGGGACCCCAGTAAGTCATTTCATAACTGTCTCAGACATGTTAGTGTCCTAAACACACAAGTACCATGATTGTCTGTTCTCTTTATGAAGAGATCTTCATATATGTGTACTCCATAACTCCTCAGCTCATTTCAGTGTCTTATGAACCAAACCAACCAACATTAATCTATGTTGGATTACTCTATGGGCTTTTGTGTTGTTTACTTTTCCCTGGGTGTTGGAAACTAACAATAGGGAAAATACAGTCTCTGAGGTCAGGTGTTACATAAGGACAAAGAAGCTGGGTCAGGTATCTCTCACACATGAACAAAAACAACAATAGAAAAGCCACTGACATTTACTAAACATTGTTACATATATTGATACATTGGTTCACTTAATCCTCATATTTCCTAGGTGAAATATATCTTTTTATATCCTCATTTTACAAATGAAGAAACTGGTTTAGAGAGTTTAAGTGACTTGTTGAGGATCAAACTACCACTGAATGACACAGCTGAGTGTCTAATTTAGGGCTGCTTGGTCCAAAGCACATCTTCTTGATTACTCTACGTGTGAGTATGTCCATTCCTAACATGGCTATACAACATAATTTTAAGATGGAATTTTTCAAAAGCGTGACTAGTTCTTTGCCCACATAACCAGGAAAAATAATAGTTCAAGCACAGCATGTTATAAAGAAAGTAATTTTGATTTATTTGACTAGCTGTTAATATTACACAGCAAGATAGTTGGATTCACTGAATTATGGAGCTGGTCAGTTTTTCTGTGCTTATGCATAAGTATAATTTAATATTTTCTATAAAGGACCCGTAAAATCTGAGGGAAAAGATAGAGATGGATACAAATAATTGTTGGAATTAAGGAAGAACCAACATATTAAAGAAAAACTAGAAAGTGAAGGCACTGTATCCTTGTAAACATACATTTGTTCACTCAGAAGATGTTTACTGAGTGCCAAGCATTCTTCTAAATGCCAGAGATACGGCCTATCACCTTAATAGCTAGATGATAAAGAAATGTAGTATGTGAGTGCATGTATATATGCATGCAATATATTAGGTGGTGACAAAGGCTACAGAAAAATAAAGCAGGGTAAGTGGAGAGTAGTTCATTATTATATAGTGTGACTGGGGAAGGCCTTGTTGATAAAGTGACATTTGAGTGGATTCCTGAAGGAAGTGAGCAAGCCAGTCATATGGCTTTTGGGAACGGAAGTGCCAGGCAGTGGGAACAGCAAGAGCAAAATCTCTAAAGGGGAAACTTCCTTTCAAGGAACAGCAAAGAGTATAGAATGAATGGAGGGGAGAGAGTAAGTTTAAAAAAATACCTCTAATACTTTTCTCTTATCCAAGTGCATCATCTTGTACTTTCTATAAAATGTTAAGTAATAATGTTAGTATGGGAACCCTTGCTTCATTCCTGACTTTGTTGGAAATATTTATAGCTTTTTCCCATTAAGCATTACCCTGGCTTTTTGACTAAGACAGATTTTTATAAACAAAATACCCATGTGTTTAAGTTGTCTATTGTTGCATAAACAGCTATACCAAAATTTAGTGACTTAAAACAATACTTATTTCATTATCTCATGTTTCTATGGGTTGACTGGGCTTGGCTGGGCAGTTTTTCTGCTTAATAATATGTCATTTTGGGCTGCAGTTGTCTGGGGGCTTGACTAGGTTGAAGCTTCCAAAATGACTCATTCACAGTTGGTGGCAGTTGGTGTTGATTTGTCTGGGAGCTCAGCCGGGCCTATGGACCAGAGTACCTTAGTTCCTCTCATTGTGGTCTTTCCATATAGCTTAGCTTCATAGCATTGACAGCTAAGCTCTAAGAGGAAGGAAATCCTGGGCTCTGGTATACCAGAAAATCAATTTTTCTTCACTCTCTTGGTCAAGATACTCATAGGACCAGTTAAGATTCAAGGGTTGAGGAATAAACTCCACCTCTTGATGGAAGAGTGACATATTTATAGAGGAAGGGAAAATGAGCGTGGTCATCTTTGGAGGCTATCATATCATCAATTCCCTATTTTATTGTTGTTATTTAAATCAAATTTTCATTATTAAATTTTATCATGCTTTTTCAATCTCCATGAAGGTGATAATACTACTTTTCTCCTTAGACCTATTAATATGATAAATTTTATTAATAAATTTTCTAATCTTGAGCTACTCTTAAGTACTTGGAATAAACCTCTCTTGTACGTGGCTTTATCTGTATGACTCTTCATGAGGTCCTTAGCTTCTATGATCTGAATTAGATGTATGCACTCTTCTAAAACCTTCAAATTATTCTCTTTTCCGCATTGCTTTATATACATGGGATATAGTTCTTTTCCCTTCCAGATATGTCCCTTACCTTCAAAAATTATATTTTTGTTGGCAGTTTTTGAGACCCATCATGACTGGGCTCTGTCTCCTCAGCTTCTATTTCCTTCCTTTGTTTCTTCTGTGAATTCTGCTGTTTTTGGTGCCCTTTTCAAAATATTTTGGAATCTATGTCCTAGTTTTACTGAAAATATAGTTTGTATTTTTGCTTTCCAGTTTTTCTTTTGGATGGTTTCAGGAAGAGGAGAAAACTGGATTTATGTAATAACGGTCATGTCAGAAGTCCCAATGAAATGCTATTATTTTTATAGAAGTAAACATCAAAATATTAAATTGATCTTCACAGACTCTCAATAGACATTTTAGAGGTGAAATTGCTTGAGAAGTAAAAGATTTCAATATTTTGGGGGATAGAGATGAGATTATTACAAGTTAATTATTTATCTTCTTTTCTTTGGTGGCAAATACAGCCCTCTCCTGGAAAGCTAGAGGTAATTTATATTGCTCCAAGGATAAATTTTTCTCCTCCATCAACCTCCAACTATACCTTAAAAATGTATAAATGAGGGCTTCCCTGGTGGCGCAGTGGTTGAGAGTCCGCCTGCCGATGCAGGGGACACGGGTTCGTGCCCCGGTCCGGGAGGATCCCACATGCCGCGGAGCGGCTGGGCCCGTGAGCCATGGCCGCTGGGCTTGTGCGTCCGGAGCCTGTGCTCCACAACGGGAGAGGCCACAACAGTGAGAGGCCCGCGCACAGCAAAAAAAAAAAAAAAAAAAAAAAAAAAAAAAAAAAATGTATAAATGATAGTTGTATAAATGATAGAGGTTAAGTGATAGTTGGATGCAATTGGGAAAAATGCTCTTCCTTGAAGATTGATCTCAGTTACTTCCAAAATCGTGATGGGGTTGAGGAGCTGAGGAACAAGCCTGGGAGTTATCGAGGGGTCTCCAGCCTGGGGGTGTGGGATAAGGGTGAGCATTAACTTCAGAAGTCAGAGAATGCTAGGGAAGTAAAGAAAAATACAAACAAAACCTTCCAAACAGCAAACTTCTGGATCTGTCCCAGTAGGGACTAATTGCGCTTATTAACTACTCTGTGAATTTGATATGAAGTAGGCCCTGATTTTCCACTAGGCAATAAATTGTTTGAGGTATACTATCAACAGTAAACAGTGCAATTACAATTATGTCTTTAGAATAGAGTGTTTTAATATCCCAATGTTCTTATTGTGAGTCTTTTTAAGGTCATAAGAATGGATTTACATGCTTGGTTAGAAACAGTTCTTCTGGTACTGCAGCTGGGTGATCTGGGCTATGGAGACCAGCCCCTCCCCACACCTGCTGCTGAGATAATGCCAACAGTTCTGAGGCATTTCCATCCATAAAAGGCACAAGCAGGCCGTGTGCACGAGTTACAGGGTGCAAAGCAGAGACCTCTGGTTCTGAGCCCTATTTCTGGCACTCATGCATCCATATGGCTTATGCATGTGTGAAGGAACAAATAAGGGCTAACTGCATTCTTAGAGATGTAGACCTGGGGAAAGAGGATGTGTTCCTTTTTCATGCTTTTGCTGTACTTTGTGTCTAATTACATTTTATGTCGTTCTACACTCATGGAATGTTTAATAAATAAAGTGATTTGTTACTAATAAGCAACAATAACATTTGATAGTGTTTTCCAGCACACAAAATGCTTTCATGTACATTATATAATTTATAATTTGTTGAGGATGTTTGGCTAATACAGATTAGTTGCCTAGGGACCTCTATAATATTGTGTTATCAAGAAGACAGGTTACTTCTTAGATACCTTGTTTCAATGTAAAATTACACGTTGGAGAGAGTTATAATTTGGAGAGAGTTGGAGAGAGTAATAATTTGCTTAACAAGTATTTTTAGAGACTCTCAGGGTAGAGAAAAATTGGACTATGAAATGAGATTATAGAAACTTTTAAAGGGCTTTTATGGATAAGACCATTTTTTCTTAAAAACAAATAAAGCATGTTGAAGTCATCTTGTAGGGATGAGATTGAACACTAATCTGGAAAAGCAGAGTTGCATAGGGGCCATACCTGAGGAGTAGATCAATATATATCTTTCTTTCTCTTTTTCTACTAAGAGAGTTGGGGCTTCTCTGTCTCTGTCTCTCTGTATCTCTTTCAATCACACACAGTCAAGATCAACAGTGAATTGGATGGCACTTGTTTCAGTCTTCCAGAGGTGTCCATGAAATTAAAGATTAGAATGCTTATATCGAAACCATTGCTGCCAGCACTGAGCTGATAAAATAGGTTTGGAAGTTACCTTCTATGAATATCTCACAACTTTCTTATGAAACTCTGCAGATAGTGACCTTCTTGCAAGGAAAACACTGATCTGGGTGTGATAGAATGAGGCTTTTGGGCAATAAGCAACTCACTGAATGTCCCCGCCCTTCCCTCCCTTTTCTGTGCCCTTCCGTGGATCACTTAGGATGATAGCAGAGTAGGGCCGCTGTTAAAAATGTCACGCGTAAATGCAGAACTTGGTTGGAGATGATCTGTAACACTGAGGAAGAGCATCTGTCAATGCTGGGAGTTCTGCACAGAGAAGATGCAGTGGGGCCTTAGAGACAACAGGACTATAGGATCTCTTCCTTACACTGATAGGTCCTGCTCTAGCAATAGTCCAGATGGCTCACCAGAATTTCCTATTTTTCACTATACCCAACAGCGTGAATAAGACCTGGAAGTGCCACCAAGATGGAATCTTCACAAATGGCTTTTAGCTGTGAATTCTGTGAAAATCAAACCTAAGGTCCACTCCTCTACCCACAAGCCCTAAGTTCTACTCTTCTTCATTCTTGTCACTTGTCATTCAACAATGATAGATGAGCTCAGAGCAGGAGGAACCAGTCTACATCCTTCCTTTTCCTCTCCATACCTCCTTTGTGTTCTCCAGATATACAGAGGGGAGGTGAGCAAGAAATAAAACATCTTTTAAAGTAGTTGCACTTCTTTGCCTTTGTTCTCTTGACCTTTGGACCCAACACAACGTCAGGCTGCTCCCTTTATGAAGTGGGTTCATTCACAGTGAAATAATCTCAGATTCTCTGAAGGGGAAGATGCCAAAATTACTTTGGAAGTTGTACAACAATGTCATATTTGAACCTGTCTAGACTAAATCCCTCATTTTGAAGTTTAAGATGATTTCTTTAGGCATGTCCATGAGAGATGTATAATATAATGCAATTCTCATCCCTGGGGCATCAGTTTGTGTTCCTGACACTGGAAAAGGTGTTACGTCCTTTATCACCATTCTCTGGTGTTGGAAATAAAATCGCCGCTTATGACCTGGTACTTACTGTAAGCCCAAGTGTGATAGGGGGATAGAGGTTTGCCTCCCTGGGAGGAGCAGCCTGGCAGAAAGGGATAAAAGCAGCTATTTTAAAAATTAAAGTTGTAATTGAAGTATAGTTGATTAACAATGTTGCTTTACTTTCTGGTGTACAGCAAAGTGATTCATATATATATATATATATATATATATTCTTTTCAGATTCTTTTCCCTTCTGGATTATTACAAGATATGGAGTATAGTTCCCTGGTTCCCTGTGCCATACAGCAGGACCTTGTTGTTTATCTATTTTATATATAGTAGTCTGTAGATGTTAATCCCAATCTCCTAATTTATCCCTGCCTCACCTCTTTCCCCTTTGGTAACCATAAATTTGTTTTCTGTGTCTGTGAGTCTAATTCTGCTTTGTAAATAAATTCATTTGTATCATTTTTTTTAAGATTCCACATATAAGTGATATCATATGGTATCTTTCTCTCTCTGACTTCACTTAATATGATAATCTCTAGGTCCATCCATGTTGCTGCAAATGGCATTATTTCATTCTTTTTTTATGGCTGAGTACTATTCCATATCTTTTTTTTTTTTGTGGTACGCGGGCCTCTCACTGCTGTGGCCTCTCCCATTGCGGAGCACAGGCTCCGGACGCGCAGGCTCAGCAGCCATGGCTCACGGGCCCAGCCACTCCGCGGCATGTGGGATCTTCCCGGACTGGGGCACGAACCTGCGTCCCCTGCATCGGCAGGCGGACTCTCAACCACTGCGCCACCAGGGAAGCCCTGTACCATATCTTCTTTATCCATTCATCTGTCGATGGACATATAGGTTGCTTCCATTTCTTGGCTATTGTAAACAGTGAAAAGCAGCTATTTTATGGGAGGTATTCACACAGCTGAGAGACAACAGAGGAGGGGGAGTAGGAAAGCTTTGGGGATCTCATTGCCTCAAGAGACTAAGCACAACAATATAAATATTTAGAGATAGGGCATAATGCCAGATTCTTTAGTACAAAATTCTAGTTCTGCTGTTTGAATTTCTACAGCTTTAGCCATTGAGCCATAATGTGTATAAAGGAAGAAGGCATTTGGGAAGTCAAGTTAAAACCACAATCGTCTATAATTCAAGAACCTTTGGATCTTTGCTAAGATCATCCAGCTGTCTCATGCTATGGGCCCACTCTGATCTAACGGAACAGGACTCCCGGCGGGTCCTGTTTGCAAACAGCACCTCTCTTGGGGAGTGAGGTGGAGTTACCTAGTCAGGCATTCCAGGGAATAGGAGTTTCCTGTGCTAGTCTTCATCCCTAGAATACAAGAATCTTTTTGTCTCTGTGACTTGATATTAAAATGAGGAAAAAAAGGAGAAACTTGGAGATTAATAGAGCAAGATCACTGTAGAAAGGATCCTAATGGACCCTAGTGGAAAAATTACCAAGGATTTGGGGCTGAAAGAACCTTGTCATTGAAGAATCACAGAGAAAAATTTTACTTTATTTTCTCTTTCCATAGATTTCAGACATTGCTCAGGGGTAGATTTGGCATTATTCCTTCTGAATCACCGATTAATTCACCAAGGAAGAAATACACAGGTCTTCCTCGTTCCTTTTGCATCAGGGTGTAATTTCCATAACTGAATTTCTATAATGATCACATATACCATTTAAATATTTCTTAAGTATTTTTTCCTTAATAAAGGATAAAATTTAAATAGTATTAGCATGAAGTTTGGCTTATCAGGAGCTGCTTGTCAAGTTAATATACCACTGCCTTTCTCTTAGAAGATGTACATTCCCTTTCCTGTAGAAGTCACCAGATGGAGGTACTTCAGAAGGGGAGGAAAAACTTCTAATGCACATACCAAAGAAAGTTTAGGGTCTTTTAAAAAAAAGTAGGAGAATATGAAGAGACTAAATAAGAACAAAAACAATCTCTATGAGGCTCTTTTTTGAGTATGTCATATATCTTTCGATAGACGATTATTGATTTTTAAGAACCATGAAAAGAAATAAAATGTGCATTAAGTCCTCTAAAGTCACCATTTTCAGTTACTTTGTTCAAAGGTTGTTGATGCCCATTTACAAAGAAATAGAATAATGCTAACAATTTTTAATGGACAAATGGATCATTCTGTGGGTTGATCCTTCTCATCTTCAAAATGCTTCACCTGGTGCTCTTTTTCTCTAGGCTTTGAGTGATTTTCAGGGTTTGTGGGAGTAACCAGATGTTGGCTGTAAAAGTAGAGCTAAGTGTCTCTGTCAGTGGAATAGAACTTCTCTTCCTCATTTCACGGGAACAGGCTTCTAAACTGTTGGTGACATGGTAAAAGATAGGGAAGCTGAAGCAGTGATATCAGATAAGAAAACAATTATGGGTTTAGCAGCTCCTTGTGACATTGAACACAAATAAAATGTGTTTTTCCAAATGTTGTGTGGATGCATTGAAAGCTATGCATCTATTAATCTAATTCCCAACCCCCTTTCAGTCCTTCCCCACCATCATAAATTCCCACACTTGGATATCAGTAGAAATTTTGGAAATCACTTGAGGACCCACATATATAAATAAACACAATGTGAAGTAAGATTAATTGATGATGTGGTAGGGTCCAAAATAACTCATGATCTCTTGTAGGTACTTCAGGGTTTGTTTGTAGCTCAGAGCTTAAGATTTCTTCCTGTGTCCAGAAAAATCTAGATTACCCTGGGACAGAATGTCTTTTGTGAAACTGGAGTTAAATCTGTGGTAATCGCTGAGGTTGTTAAATAGGATGTTTGTCTGATGTACACTACCCTAAAAAAGCTTTTAATGTGTTCACTGGTAGAAAGTGAATGAAGCCTAAAAATGCCTCAGGATGATTTGTAATATACTACATACTAAATCCTAGTAAGAGTAACATATCTGTTACAATGATAGAGTATCCAGTGCTCTAAAATACAGTGATCTATGGTCCACAGGGACAAAAATGTCTCCTACAATACCAAAGAATGTGTCAACCGAAGGACACATTATTTCCCTAATAACAAGGAAAAAAACCCCAAACAAAAATAGGGACTTCCCTGGCGGTCTAGTGGTAAAGACACCTCGCTTCCACTGCAGGGGGTGCCGGCTCAATCCCCATTTCGGGAACTAAGATCCTGCATGCCTTGCAGTGAGGCCAAAAAATAGAAAAAAAAAACCAAAACAAGCAAACAAAAAAATAAAACAAAAACAGGGCTTCCCTGGTGGCGCAGTGGTTGAGAGTCCGCCTGCCGATGCAGGGGACGCGGGTCAGCGCCCCGGTCCGGGAGGATCCCACATGCCGCGTAGCGGCTGGGCCAGTGAGCCATGGCCGCTGAGCCTGCGCATCCGGAGCCTGTGCTCCGCAACGGGAGAGGCCACAGCAGTGAGAGGCCCGTGTACCGCAAAAACAAAAACAAACAAAGAAAACAAAGACAGAGGTGATCAAAAAGATTATTTAGTCTAGATTTCTACATCCTGTTAGGACTGCACTTAACCATGTTGACGAGATATCCATTACTACCAAAAAATTACAAAAGCTACTTACTGTGTGCTGCCCACAGATCTGAAATGAAAGTTGAAAGGAATTCATGAGAAGTTGCCCATTAAAAATGGTGAAAGAATAGGTCAAATATCTATGAAGGGAGTTGGAAAGATCTGGGTATATTGTCTGAGGATGATAGGGATGAAAATTTCCTTGGTTTTCAAATAGGTTAAAAGTCATTATTCTGAGGATGACAATGAGGATTTCTCCATCTTTGCTAACTTGAGAGGAAATGGCTTTTATCTACAGCCTGAAAGGTTCAGTTTATCTAAAGGGAAGGACTTGGTGGGGAGAGTTATCAGGAGGGTAAGTGAACGAAATAAACAGAGTACAACCTCTACAGCAAAGTTTATGCCTAATATTGACACTTAAGATTTAACATTCACTCTCTGTCTCTTGTGAAAAGTTTGGTTAAAAACATGTTTACTATTGAAAATTCTTAAAGCTCTTATTTACCAGCCTGAACTATTGTAAATGTCATATGAAATTCATTTTAGTGGAGGAAAGAAGCTCTTAAGGCTCACAGTGCAAACTTATCCAATATGAACAGAGAGGAGGCTTGAGGAGAGGGAGCACAGCCACTTTTCTCCTAATAACTCCTCTTATAACAGGGGTAAAGTGCCCACTTATTTATATATATGTTCACTACATTTCTTACTGGCTGAAAATTAGTATGCTTTCTAGCAAATGAATGGTTGCATTTTACAAACCTCATTCACAATTTTTAGAAAGTTTGCACCTGGCATACATTAAGGAGATTATTGACTTATTGTTTTCCTCATTATTAATCTAGTTACTTGAAAAAAAAGTTATACGGTACATACTTTAGGGAATTAAATTTTTCTTTTTGCCTCTAGGATATAGCATCCAAAAAACAGATCCTTAGTATAATTAGGAAAACAATTTTTACGTAGTGAAATCACTCAACTCAGAAGTTTGAAATTTGGCTGGAAGCAAAAGCTTTTGAAATTTTTTTTCCTAGAAGAATAAAATTGTTTTACAACTTTTAAACAAAGCCAATACACTATTTTTGAATGTATGCTCCTGATGCTTAGGACATATACTTTTAGGATGTTGGAGGATCAAATTTCAACATAGAAAATTATCCTGACTGTTTACATGGGGTACTAACTTCAGTGTAGAGCAGTGGTTAAAACTGTGGGACTCTTGGATGTGATTCATTCACTCAGTCATTCAATAGACATTTCTGGGTGTCTGTTGTGTTGTAGGCTAATTCCAGGCGTTGGAGACATAAGAATAAATGAAACAGAAAGAAACTTGCCTTCATGAACTGTACATTCTAGAGTGAGGCAAGCAGTGGACAAGTGAATAAACAGATCGGATAATAACTATAGAGAAAACAAACAGGTTTTGAAAGGGTGGTCAATTTAATCAGGGTGGTTTGGTTTGGCCTCCTGAAGAGGTAACATTTGAGCTGACAGATTTTAATCCCAATTCTGTCACTTCCTCGTCCTGTGACATTGGACTGGTTACTTCTCTGACTTCCAATTTTCTCTCCTGTTAAATGAAGATACCTACCACCAGAGATAATATGAGGCTCAGAGAAGATAGCAAAGTAACACAGGGCTTGGTACGTATTAAATACTTAGCTAATTAATATTAGTTACTTACTATTTTATTAATAAACTATAAACATTACTCCAAAAGGACCAGGAAGCAAGTTTTTCATTATGATACATTCTGCTCAGACCACACAGGGAATTGTTTCTCTCTCGTTGGCAAATTGAATCACATTCTGAGGCCTGACTGACTAATCTGTATTAAAACAGCTTGAGAGACTCCAAAGGCCTGGTCCCCACTAGCGGGAGTGCTGGTCAATTGGTTGTCCAGATAAGGGTGCCTAAATCCCAGTTACAACATTTCTGCCTCTCCCAGAATTTATGTCCTATCTCTTTCAGGAACCAGATTCTAGCCTAAGTAGAAGCTTTTTTGGACTCTGAGAATAGAATTTTAGGCAACTTTCCATTTTTGTTTTTTTTTTTTTCCTCCTTTTCTCCAAATGTCAAGGTCAAAGTGTGAAGAAGCACAGAAAGATCTGCAGAGGGGAAACAGATGTTTATGTTCATTTCACAGTCATAGGGCTGGGTGGATATGGTAGAGCAAGAACAGCATCCAGGACAGAGCTGTACCACAACCACCCCAAGGATCCCAGGCTCTTTCTTATTTTTTTAAGACTCCTTGGTTTCTTCCCATGAGAGTAGGTGTTTTCTAAGTTTTCCTCAGTGACCCCTCCGAAGGTCTCACAGTCATGTTGATTATCGTTTTGCTGGCAGCAGGCTCAGTGAACAGCGATTAACACTGTGCAGCTTTGCCGATCATGCCTGAGGCTTTGCTCCCATCTGCTGGTGCTTGGTGCACCCAAGTTTGCCTAATTAATCTTCTCTCCACTCTGTTTTACAACTCCCGTTCTTCCCTGTTCTTAGTCTCCGAGGCTTTTCCCTTCCCTCCAAGGCACCAGCCTTCTCCCAACATTTCCTGATTCTCAGACTTGTGGATTTCCTTTCTTCCAGGGTCTCTCTATGTCCCAGCCATGGGCACAGGTCTTTTTAAAAAGCACTCTGGTTTCTCATTTATGAATTTACTAGCTGTTTCTGAGAGGCTCTAAAGGCCTCTTCTGTCTTAAACAATTTCTCCTGTTAGAAACTACCAGGTCAAGGAATTATATATACACATACCTATTTTTAACTTGCTTTTTACTGATTGATGGTTGGTTATAGAATTGTTCTTCTTAATTTCTAGGCATCTTGATAGCATAAAGAAGGGTTTTCTGAACTTTCTAAATTACATTAGATTGAACTATATGAACTTATGATATTCAAATGGTTTTGAACTGCAAAATGGTCATTTCATAGGTCCACCTAATAAGAAATGCCTAGGATGCCTGTTGAAATGTATATTTACAGCTTTTTCTCTTAGGGGATCTGGTATAGAAGCTCTGGGGTGGACCAAAGAATCTGCACTTTTTCCTTTTTTAAATTGAAGTATAGTTTTCCTTTTTAAAGTTGAAATATCATGGAATATACCCAGATATTTATACAGATTATAATATATTCAGATTTTTTATACATATATGTATATTCAGATTATTTTCCATTATATGTTATTACAAGATCTTGAATATTATTCCATGTGTTATACAGTAAATTCTTGTTGCTTATGTATTTTATGTATAGTAGTATATGTCTGTTAATCCCATACTTCTAATTTATCCCTCCCCCACTGCCTTTCCCCTTTGGTAACCATATGTTTGTTTTCTATGTCTGTGAGTCTATTCCTATTTTGTGTATAGATTCATTTGTATCATTTTTTTAGATTCCCTACATAAGTGATATCATATAATATTTGTCTTTGTCTTACTTCATTTAGTATGTTATTCTCTAGGTCCATCCATTTTGCTGCTAATGACAATATTTCATTCTTTTTTATGGCTGAGTAATATTCTATTCTCTCTCTCTCTCTCTCTCTCTCTCTCTCTCTCTATATATATATATATATATATATATATATATATATATTACATCTTTTTAAACCAATCATCTGTTGATCGGCGTTTGGGTGGTTCCCATGTTTTGGCTATCATAAATAGTGCTGCTATAAACATTGGGGTGTATGTGTCTTTTTGAATTAGTGTTTTCATCTTTTCCAGATATATGCCTATGAGTGGGATTGCTGGATCATATGGTAGCTCTATATTTAGTTTTTTAAAGAACCTCCATACTGTTTTCCATAGTGGCTGCACCAATTTACAGAATCTGCATTTTTGACAAGCAGGTTTATCTGATGACCAGGCAAATTTGGGAAATATAGGTATATCATTTGTAGTTGAATAAATGTCTAATTAAATATGGTATGTAGGGCAATTTACATTGTTTATGAGTCTATTGTATTTGATGTAAGAAAGTTTGACTTAGTGAGTGTGATGATGATTACTAAGAGTCCTTTAAAATCTGTTCGTGCTGTCTTTGGGAATATAGCTAACCTCTCTTACAATAATGTATGGCCTAGGGTTTAACTTCTCTCCAAAGAAATGTGAAGAGAACTCATACCTGACACTTGTGGACCTGGCCCGGACCACTACTCCTTGCCCTCCGTATCCTCTCATCTTCTCCTGTCTAGTGCTCCTGTCTAGAGCCCTCAAAGTCCTACCCAACAGCAGAGTCACAAGATGGAAAAAAGTAGATCCTTGGATGACTACATGGAGTAGTATCACCTCTCCGACCTGAACACTTGCCCAAGTCTGTTCTCTGAGCAAAAAAAAAAAAAAAAAAAAAATTCTAACAGTTTGAATCATTATATATTTGAGGCTATTTGTTCTAGCATCCTAACTTATCTAGCATGGTGCCATCATTACAAAATGCCAAAAAAAGTGTGCTGTTAGCTTAACTGTTAAGTGGCAGGTAGTAAAAAAACAGAACAGACTAGAAAGATGAAGATCCACATTATACCATGGCAAAACATTTGTAAAACTATTGTCTGTGAAACCTGGAAGGTAAACCTAGTTCTTACTGAGTCTATTATGCTCAAAGAAAAGATTGGGAAAAGTCAGAATATTAGAGTATATTAATTGTTACTGTGTTTAACTAGGTGTTACAAGAGAGAAAAGAGTTGAATTGGTTGTGTTTAAGCAGAGATTGATAGAACACGAATATTAATGTCCTTAATTAATAGTTGGAAAATTGATTATTTTGGGATTTCCCCAAAGAAGACACAGTTAAATAAGGATCTGAGCAACAAATGTCCATTTCTCTGTTAAAACAGGGAATCAGCTCTGTGTCAAAGAGAAGAGCCAGGGTGTCCCCTTCCCATTTAAGTCTTTTGCTTCATACAGCCTCTACGTAGCTATTGTTAATTTGAGAGCAAAAGGCATTGGCTGGATGAAGCAGACAAATAAAGTATTTTTAAGAAGCATGTCTAGGAAAGACATTCTTTGGCCTTGGATGTGGCTACTGGTACATGGAACTTACCAGAAGCCTAATAAATTTTTGAGAGAATTGTATTTCCAAAGAAACCCCAAGCTTGGACTAAATAGTCTTCTGACTATAAAACAACACTTGAGTCTCGAGACTGGACAAGCCAGAAGCAGGCTATGAAATTTGTGCAGCTCCTGAGAAAGGCAGAGTCCCTGAGGCCTGATTCAGATGTGTGTCATGGAGGAAAATGGATGAGGAAGAAGAACTCCCCAGAGACCCAAGCCAGGGGAAGTTGAGAATAATGGATGAAGAAATTCCTCCCAGAGAACAGCATAAGGGTCAATTCAAGAAACTTCCCCCACTGCTAGGGCAGGAAGTCTTTCTAACATTTGCCCTCAGAATTCTGTTATTGCTATGTCTCTCCTATTCTTTACTTTTCTGAAAGGGGGTTTAGATATTTTGGTTATCCCATCCCTGTTCTATCATTGTCTAAGGGGTGATTGTATATATGGAGGAGATAATGAGTCTTCTACTGGACCACAAAGAGCCATGTCTCCATCAAATGGAAAGGACCAGGCATCACCTGCATGGCTGAACGTTAACCTGTTTCAGTGAAAGACTGGGGCTCTGGGTGGTCCCTCTTGGGAAAAAAGTTTGTTTTACATGTGGGAAAAAGTGTGTAGGGATATTTGGTGACTACAGAGTCTGACACAAACAGAGATGGCTAGTTTCCATTAAAATCTGTCCTTCCCTCTTCTGGGCATGTAGGTGGTTTTATTTCCCAGCTTCCCTTAGACCGAGGTGTGGCCTCGTGACTAAGTTATCTTCTCTGAAGTTTGACTGGAAATGATGTCCGTCACTTCCAGGCCTGGCCCATAAAACTTTCCATTCAGGTTTCTCCACACTCTTTCTCATTAGTCTGGTTGGATGCGGACAACTATGAGATCTTAAGGGATGGCAGTGTCACAAGATGCAAAGAACCTGGGTCCCTAAATGACTAAATGGAGGAAAGCAGCCCCACTGACTTGAATACATGTTCAGGAACATAAATTAGCAAGGAACGTCCTGTCGTGGTGTTAATCCCTTACATGTTTAGGTCTGTTTGTTATAGCAGGTTAGCATACCCTAACTCAGTGGTCCCCAACCTTTTTGGCACTGGGGACTGGTTTCGTGGAAGACAATTTTTCCACGGACCAGGGTGGGGGATGCTTTCAGGATGATTCATGCTCATTACATTTATTGTGTACTTTATTTCTATTATTATTACGTTGTAATATATAATGAAATACTTATACAACTCACCATAATGCTGACAGGAGGCAGAGCTCAGGCGGTAACATGAGCCATGGGGTGCGGCTGTAAGTACAGATGAAGCTTTGCTTGCTTTCCTGCTCTTGCTGTGTGGGCTGGTTCCTAATAGGCCTCGGACCGGTACTGGTCCGTGGCCCGGAGGTTGGGGACCCCTGCCCTAACTAACGGTGGCTTTTTGATTAATTTATTAGCTATAAACCTACACACTGCTTACATTATTTATTTACTGTTTTGTGGCCTCTACTTACTCCATTACAGGTTATTTAACCTTGGGCAAATTGGTTAATAACTTTGCAACTTGGTTTCCTCATCAGTCAAAATTAGGAAAATAATAACACCTCATAGTCATTGTGAGGAGGCAATGAATCGATGTATGAAAATATCTCAAATATGCTCATAGCAAGAACTTTGTATAGCTACTGTTATTGTTGTCAGTACATATTCTAGTGGTGTTTGAGTTTCGTCATTAAATACTACCACACTGCTTGTAGGATCACATGTGGCCGTAATGAAATTCACACTGAGACTGCAAATGAAGGACTTCATAAATAAAAGCTGTATTGTGAACCATTACAAAATGCTAAATGAATACACATGAATCAGGTCCTTTTGCCTTGTGAAAATTAAGCATATCCAAAAAGCTGGTGGACTTCAGAGTATTCAGGAACGATCCCAGGCCACTCTATGATTCACAGTGGGTGAATTCCCTTTTGAATTCACGGTGGAATTAATCCTGACTGAGTTATACCTGGAAAATTAACTGTTTGGATTCTGCTAACACACCCAAGGGGTGGCATGGGTTTTTGTTTATGGGAAAGTACATTTTCAGCCTTATCAGGACCTGTGTCCTTACACAGAGGGTAGGGCCTCTGTCGATCCTTGTGATTTTGTGCTCAGGATTGGTGAGGGAGATCATTTCTGTTGAGTTTTCCTACCTGTCCTTTACGTTAGTTGCCTTATGTTAGTTGCCCACCTTCATGTTGCCTTTGTAGAACAGGCCGACTAGATCCCAAAACAAAGATGTCCAATGTACTGAGCCATCTCTGAGCCAACTTTGCTGTTTGCCCCAAAAGAAGAGGTAGTGATGGCAGATTCTGAAAACGTTATCCTGGAAATAAAGTACTGTTTACCTGAAGCCCAACATCGTTGGGCAGTTAGGTAGTAAAATTTATGAAGGATTTCCTAGCTTGGACAGTGAAAGGAGCCAGGCCTTGTGGAACTAAAAGTCTTGGTCACAGGGAGTCTGTCCACTGAAGCCTGAATCGGTCACAGGCCTTGGTCTGTTGCCAGATGAAGCTGGAATGCAGGAGGGTTATGAGCTGCAGATGTAGTTTCTAATCCTGGGAGCATGATTTTTCTTGGGTCGCTCTGGTCACAGATACTTAATTTTCTTTTTCCCTCTTCTATTCTTTCTTCCTCCTAAGAGGTGAAGCTCACAGTCTCCCTCTCCGCAGTGTGCTTTGGCTTTCTGAGCGTAATTTCTACCCCTGGAGCCTCTGAATGTGCTCACGCTCATAGGCATCACAGTAGACTGTGGAAGGACCTGTCTATACAATTCCTGTTACTGCACCTTTGATATGGCCTCCAAGAGTCCAAAACAAGTATCAGACGCGCATCACACTGCCTCAAAAAGAGATATTGGAGGGTTGAATACCTACAAGGCATTGGGTTTTTGAGCATCATGGCATTTAGAAGGAACAGAGCAAGTCAACTGGCCCATTCATTTCTCCTCTTTCACATACTTCCTTTATATTTTTGCCTAAGGTTAAAAACCTGGTGATTTATTTCATAGACCCATGAGAGGTGTGTTAGGTTTTCTTTTGGCTTACAAAAATGAATCTCATCCATTCTCCAGAGACTCTTGGGTGTCTTTAGAAAGAACAAAAGAGAAACTCCTGAGTAAATATTCCCAAATGGGCAGAACTATGTCATAATACTACATAAGCCTGGGGCTTTGTTTTTATTCACTATTATTTTATGTTGTTTTTTCCCTTGTGGATTGGACATAGTTTCCCCCTTGCTCTGGTCATTAGGGTTATGATGGAATCTACATTGGACTAATCATCATTTAATTAGGTGGAAAAAGTTTAGAATTGACTTTCAGCTCTCTGTGAAAACAACTCCTTTTACATCTCACTCAGCTGATAGAGCAACTAGATTTTTTCCCCCCTTTCCACAAATTGTGTTAATTTCCTGCATAGGCAGCCTGGGTTTGCAAATAGTGACTTATCTAAGTTTTTAAATACAGGTGGTTTTCATAGAAAAAGGAGCCATAGACACGACCAATTCTTTTTTGTGTGTGTGTGTTACGCGGGCCTCTCACTGTTGTGGCCTCTCCCGTTGCGGAGCACAGGCTCCGGATGTGCAGGTCCAGCGGCCATGGCTCATGGGCCTAGCCGCTCCGCGGCATGTGGGATCTTCCCAGACCGGGGCATGAACTGGTGTCCCCTGCATCTGCAGGTGGACTCTCAACCACTGCGCCACCAGGGAAGCCCACGACCAATTCTTATACAGAGGATGATGGTAATGGTGAATGAGGTACGTCATGCAAAGGCTTCAACTTGAATGGGATTATTTTACACAGCCATGCACATAAACAGACAAACCATGGGCACTACCTACCTCAACATGCAATCTAACTAAACTAGAAATGGAAGTGTTATCCTTATGTCATATGTCGTGTGAAACATTAATTGATACTACTTTATCAGTGAGATGTCTGCCACAAAACTCAAAGCTAAAGATAAGATGAAGACAGGATGGGAGAAGACATGATGGTTGTTCCATGGTAAGCTGTGAAATCTCTAAAGGTTGTTGGGACATCTTGAGTCATCCCTGGAAGGGAGTAGGAAGAAGTGCCCGGAGATGTTTCTCAGGCATACTTGTAAAAAGTGTCAGTTTTTATCTTCCTTCTACTGCCCCCAATTTTAGACCTAGCCCATAGTTGAACTTGGGGTTACTCTGGAACATGCGTTTTTATGAAGAACTATAAACAAGTGAGCCACTCAAAATTTAGCTAAGCTTTTGAATATAACGCAAATGGAGGAATTTGAGTACATCCCATCTGTTTCCAAATGAAATTTATACATTGTATATTTATATTATTCAATAGATGTGACATTGGCTGGTTGGGTCAGGAAAATTCTATGCTGTATTATGATCCTGGTAGAGATAAAATGATTATTTAAAATACAAGCAAACTAGTTGAAAAATATAATACATTTAATAAATATTTTATATGTTCATTCCTAAAGAGACATCTGTCGGACCAACAACTTGTTCATTTATTCCTCAAAGTTTTAATGGACCAGGAATTATCTATGCGCTGGAAGGACAGAGATGCATCAAACATATTAATTAATTAATTCAGTAACAATCTATTGAGAGCATACTAGATGTTGAGTTCTGTTTTAGAAGATGGAGATAGAGCAGTGAACAAGACAAAGCCCTTGCCCTCATGGGGTTTACATCCCAGTGTAGGATAAAAATGGTAAGCGAATAAATATAATGTGAAGTAGTGTTAAACCTTATGAGGAAAGATGAAGCAGGAGAAAAATTAAAGAGTGACTGTATGCATGTGTGTGTTAATGCATTAAACAATGTGATCAATTGATGCTGAGGAAGATGGGGGGGATAAGGTAAGGTTGGGGGAAAAGCAAATGCAAAATCTTCAAGGAAGGAAGGAGTTTGGTGTGTTTGAGGAATATGAAGATGGCTGAGAGCAGAAATACTGCAGAGCAGAGAGTTAGGAGAGGAGGTTGGAGGGATAATGGGGACTAAGTCATGGAGTACCTTGTAGACTGTGATAAATGATGGTGCCTCAGGGTGAAGGGATTTGACTGATGGATTTGGGCTGTGGATAGTCCTTCTGTCGCGAGTGTGAAGAACTGAACTGTACGGGATACGACTGGAAGCAGGGAGCTGGGAGGTGATTACAGTAGTTTGGATGAGAAATGGTGGTGGCTTGGATGAGAGTGAAAACAATGGAGGTGGTGAGAACTGATCAGATTTGAGATGTATTTTGAATGTTGGCCTGATTGGTAGTAGGAAGGGATAATAACTAGTGGTTTGGATGGAGAGGGATGGGAAGTATTGTCAAAGGAAGAAAGGAGTTAAGGATAATACCAAAGTTTTTGTTTTGAGCTACTGGGTGGAAGACAGTGGTCATATAATTCTATGGGGAACACTAGGGGAGGTGTAGACTGAGGCAATTAAAAAATTCTGTTTTGGACAGGTTAAGTTTGAGATGCCTATTAGATATCCAAATGGACAGTTGAATATATGAGTCTGGGTCAGTTTTTTTTTTTTTTTTGTGGTAGAGATACACATTTTGGAGTCATCAGTGTATAAATCATATTTAAAGCCATGAGACTAGATACTGTCAACCAGAGCATGAGCATAAATAGAGAAGGGGACTGAGAGACTGAACCCTGAAGTATGCCAATGTATAGTGGTAGGGAAAGAGATGGAGAAAGCAGCAGAGGAGATGGAGAGAGACTTGCCAGTAGGGGAATAAAAACCAGGAGAATGTGACATCCCAGGAGCAAAGAAAGTGTTTCAGGAAGGAGAGTATAAACCGTAAGAAAAGCCTCCAAGAGATCAAGTAAGACGAGGACTGAGAATTGAACACTGGTTTTGGCAAGACATGACCCTTCCCCTCAGGAGCTTATCGTACAGTGGGGACTGGGGAAATAAGGAGACAAATACATTGCTATACAATGGTGCAAGTTGCGTTCTAGCAATGTTAACACATTTCTGGGGATGGGCTGGAGATGGAGCAAGGAATTCTCCTTGTGGGGTCAAGGAAAGCTGCATCGAGCAGATGTACGTTTGGATCCTGATAGGTAGGAGGGAGGGAAAATAACCAAGGTTTATAAAACTTCAAAACTTTTTTTTCTAGTTGGTTGTTGATTTTTCTACAATCACTCATGCAGAACTAATATTTCCTCTCCAGTGAATATCCCACTACTATTACTCCATGTAGAAATATTTATCAATTATCAGTAAACACGATAACTATATCATCAGGACAATACACACACTCTATCACACCCTACTCTGTTTGAAAGATACTCTTGTAGTTATATTTTTCCTTGTTGTAGCCTTTATATTTTAATTACATTTTAATTCCCTTTCATAGCTGTGTGCCACTGTAGAGACCCTATTCTTTTTTTAATTGAAGTATAGTTGATTTACAATGTTGTGTTAATTTCTGCTATATAGCAAAGTGATTCAGTTATACATATCTATCTCTATATATTATTTTTTATATTATTTTCCATTATGGTTTATCACAGGATATCAAATTTAGTTCCCTGTGCTATACAGTAGGACCTTGTTGTTTATTCATTCTGTATGTAAGAGACCCTATTCTTAATCACAATAGCTACTATTACCTAGTACTTGTCATGTGTAAGGTGCTGTTCTAAGAACTACATGTATTAATTTATTTTGCTCTCATGATCTTAATACCTCTATTGTCCCTTAAAAAAATTCATGACAACTGAGGCACAGAGAAGTTGAGCAACTTGCTGAAGACCACACAGTAATGGCAGAGCCAGTATTAGAACTGGGCTGTCCAGCTTCAGAGCTCACTATCTTGAGCTCACTATCTTAAGTATTTCCGTCCTTACTATTATATCTTTACCTTCCTAGGATGGGTAGCTATTAGGGAAAAATCTTCTTCAAGGGATAGGCTCTCTTTGACTTGAACTTTTCTAAATTCTTTGACTGCAATTTTCCAAAGACTCAGTAAACTATTTGCAGGTTGTCATTTCAGAATGAGCCAGTAGGACCAGGGACTGGATACTGGATATTTCTCCACGTGGAGAAGAGAGCATGAGTTCTTTTACAATTGACTGTAGATTCTCATGTGACTGTGTAAGGGTTTATGTTCAATCAGTTCATGTATGAGGAGCGTGGTGGTAAAAAGAGTTAGGGTCGTCGTGATGGAGAAGATCCCTCTACAAATGGAAATGTTCACTTCATTGTGCTCCTAGATGTATGTGGCTTACACCTTCATTTCCCTTACAACCTAACTACAAATGCATGAGATGACTGTGTACTTAAAAAAAATACAAAGTATAAATCAAAGTAACAATGTTTGGGAATGCCTACTATGTACAAAGTATTGCTTTGAGTACAGTTGCTGTGATTTCTTGAGAGCTAAAACAAGGAATAGCCAAAATCTAAGATGCTTTGTTGCTCAAATAACAGCAAGTATGTACACAACTGAAACATAAAACAAATTGATCTTAGTGGAATCTAGCGGTGGTCCAGCCTTTGTTTGTACTGTAATTGCTTCACCCAATAGTTGGGGATGGGATATGTAATTTTTAAAAGCACTTGAAACCTCTCCCTTTAGTAGATTGTGGGTTCCATTTTTGATCTAAAAGTTTTTGAAATTAGGTACCAGCCAGTTCCCTATCCTGGCAGAAAGAGGGTGTAGAATAAATAACTTTTGCTAAGATGTTTACAGGTCAGGATCCCAATAATTTTCTTAAGTTGCAGACCTAATTTTACAATTACTTTTTTTTTCCCCCTCAGGATGAAAGTCTACCTGTACTTCTCTTCATTCTGTTCTCATTAAAATGTTCTTCTCTGGGCACAGAAAAGCTTAAGAGAGCCAGTGTTCAAATTCGCTCTTAATTTCTACAAATATAGAAAAACCTGCTAGAAAGTGGATACTATTTTCACTGTGGTTCTCTCCCTGTCTGCTATGTAATAGTGTCATAAATCATGTACGTGTAGTAGTAGGAGCAGACGTAGGTGATTGTTTAGCTGCGGAAAAGAAGCTGCTTCCTACAGAAAGGATTTCAAATGACCTCACAGCAAAGCCAACAGGTTTCCTGTGGGCCATTTCCCCTTCGCTACTCTGGACCCAAAGCTAGAGTGAAGAAGAGAAATTTTCCTCTCACAAAATCTCAAATCTCTGGTAACTCAAGCTGATCTCATAGTGAGCAAGTGGATCATCGTATTCCAAAAAGTTATAAAATCTAGGCTATTGTCAACCTGAAGCATTTTATGAATTTGCTTTTAAGAAATTTAATAAAATTTGTTTTGGAGATTAAGAGAAAAAATAAGAGTCAAAATGGAAAAATTTAAATAAGCTATCACACAACAAACTTCAGAACACTCGAAAAAATATACCTGAAAGAATTAAGTTGTGACTACAGTATCTTAACTGTCAGATCTTAAAGTATTTTATGCCATATTTCGTGCTTTGGGGACATATGTTGAAATAAGTAAAATTTTATTTTTATTTTTACCTTTAAAACATATTGATTAAAAATTTCTCTTTTAATTCAAGATACAGATTGCCTAGGAGATATTTAAAATCTTTCAGTACTTTTCCTTCAATCTACCTCCACAGGAAAATGAAAGTACATTAGGACAGCACCAATTATTATAGAAAAACGAATGTTCTAATATTACTAATCTCAGCATTTCCTTTATAAATGGCATGTGGTGAATATATGAGAAGTGGCAAGAACACTTCTTTCACCAGTTGTGTGGTTAGTGTCGTTGTTGTTTTTTAAAGAACTGTGATGCAATTACGCTACCTTTTAAAAAGTTCACATTAAAGAAAGTTGATGAATCTTCAGGCAAATGTTAAGTAAAATCCCTAGCCGCAAAGCTTAGAGGACGGTTCAGGGTATTTCCCCAGTGTTATTCGTTTGGTTTAACTGGAAAAAAGTGTTACCATAACATTGATATACAAGTTGTCCTAACAACAGCAAAGACCTTGGTCGTCTGCTATGCCCAGATACCTGGCTCCTGGAAGGCCCAGACCCAGCACTGACATTAGAGATAAGCCAGGCCCCTCTGAAGCTGGGCTGTCGTCTCCCGCCTCCTTCACCTCGTATGCAGGGGTAGGTTTTCTGCTTTTCTTACCTGCATAGTGGTCAAACACAGTGGGCACGTACTCCTCGGGGAAGGCGTCGTTGGCGTAGCTCATGAGCAGGCAGGTCTTCCCCACGGCGCCGTCCCCTACCACCACGCACTTCAGCATCTTCTTCTCCTCGCGGCCACCGCAGCCGCAGCTGCTGTCATTTCCCTCCTGGCAGTTCATTCTCACGGCTCCAGCTGCTGTGACTGTGCCGCTGCCGTTGCTTCTCCTGCTTCTCCCAAAGCCCATGAAGCGAGCCGCAGGCTTGAGGTCACTCTGTCTTACTTTGGGGAACTCGGATCATGCAGAATTGTCCGAGGCGGCTGGCATGTGCCCTCTTGCTTACCATACTGGTCAAGAAAGGTAACACACACTGGGGAGAATGATTAAAAGCATCTGTCCCTTGCCCCCATCAGTTTGAGTTATGAATCCTCATTTTTCACCCAATTCTAGGGGCTTCCTGGGAGTCTAGAAATTTCAACAGCCTGAGGGTTTCACTCTGCTCTCCTGTTCACCAAGCCTGGCTGAAGACACAGTGGAATTTCGCTAAATCTTCCCCATTTTCCACTTCACATCTAACATGGAGGAAAGCTGGGCTTTTTAATGGAGTTTTCCCCTTGCTTCCTCCAGCTTGCCGAGTGTCAGGAAATCATGGGTTTCCTGCTGCATTCCATATTAGGATCAGTGGGCTGGAGAAGGCTGCAACAATGGGAGCTCTGTGTGTGTGTGTTTGTACTTCTGGGGAACGCTGCCAGGACATGGAGTGGGAAAACACTAGGGGTCCCACTGCAGACTCAAGCTGTCAGACTTCCTGTTTCATCCACGGCTGGGGAGGTTGTTTGCCTGTGGGCTGGCTGGGAAGAAGCTGACGAAAGGATGGAAACTGGGGAGTACTGTCGGCCACAGAAACAGAGGGAACCACACCAGCCGTTGTAGGATAACATATGACATCATCCCTCACTGAGTCACCAGTTAAAAGCTCTGCAGATTAAAACTGGACAGTTCTTCACATACTTAAGTGAGAAGCCCTAAGCAATTTGTCCTGGCAGTAAAGAAGAAAACCTTCCAGAGTTTCACTGTTACAAAGGGAAACGTTCTTGTAGATCGTAGGTATAAGATGTGTGATCGGGTTAATAAGCTGCCACATTTGAGCTCAACGCTCAAACGTGTATTCCAGACCCAAACATTTTTATGGTTGTAGCACATAAGAAATCAATCAGATGTGGGATGTTTGCATCTTCTTATTAGTGAATAAACACACATGTGCTTGGCTCACCCTTACTTTTGGAAATGAGAGTGTGTGGGATGGCTGTATTGGTTTGTTTCAGGTCCCCAAACGTTGCTTTTGCTTGAACAGTTCCGGTTTTGATTGAGTCTTCTCCCCTTGGTCAGCCTGGCCCTCTTCAATTACAAAGGAGCCATTGGCAGATAATTTATTTGTCTATAGGGTCACTCAAAACGAAGCCTCTTTGAAGCTCTGCATTTGATTAAGGTACTCGGTCTTAGAAAAGAAGTGGAACTCTGCAAGTGAACTTGACAAATGGGTCAAGTACTTTTTTGATGGGGGAATTATGTGTTTCTTTGAGATTTTTGAGCACTCAGTTTTAAGAATTCAGATTACCCATTTGATGTGAGGAGGGTTTTTTGTGTGTGTGGGGGGGTGCGTGAGAAATCTGTTTTAATGAGTGGCTATCAATAATATCTATATCCACATATGTATGCTACTATATAATAGATATAACCTCACATTTCTTCTGTGTTGTATTATAGTAACACTTGCCATAGTGTTTAGTGTCCCAATATTTCTTTCCTATAAAGGGATGGTGTTTCAGTCAGGTTGTTGTGTATCTACTAGATTATGTTGCTGTAACAACTCCCAATGCTCAATAATTTAAAATAACATGTATTTCAATGAGGTATCACCTCACACCTGTCAGAATGGCTACTATCAAAAAGTCTACAAATAACAGATGTTGATAAGGATGTGGAGAAAAAGGAACACTTGTACACCATTGGTGGGAATGTAAATTGGTGCAGCCACTATGGAAAATAGTATGGAGGTGCCTCAAAAAACTAAAAATAGAGTTACCACATGATCCATTGATTCTACTCATGGGTATATATCTGGAAAAAATGAAAACACAGTTGAAAAGGACACATGCACCCCAATGTTCATAGCAGCACTATTTACAATCGTCAACACATGGAAGCAAATCAAGTGTCCATTAACAGACAATTGGATTAAGAAGAAGATGTGTTACATACATATACAATGGAATATTATTCAGCCATAAAAAATGAGATTCTGCCATTTGCAGCAATGTGGATAGACCTAGGGAATATTATGCTTAGTGAAATAAGCCAGACAAAGAAAGTCAAATATTGTTATGTTATCACTTATGTGTGGAATCTTAAAAAAAGTCAGATAAATGTATATGTAAAGCAGAAACTGACTCACAGATATAGAAAACAAACTCGTGGTTACCAGAGGGGAGAGGGAAAAGGAGAGGGACAAATTAGGGGTAGGGATTAACAGATACAAACTACTACATATAAAATAGATAAGCAACAAAGATATACTGTATAGCACCGGGAATCATAGCCATTTTCTTGTAATAACTTACAAAGGAGTAAAATCTGCAAAAATATGGAATCATTATGCTGTACACCTGAAACTAATATATATTGTAAATCAACTATACTTCAGTAAAAATAAATAAAATAATGCCTATTTCTTGCTCACATTGTATCTGTATTATGTATTTTTATCATCTTCATTTAGGGATCTAGGATGGTGGAGTAGCCACATTGAGGACATCGATGATTACTGTGGCAGAGGAAGAAATTAATGTAGTAAGTGACAATGGCTCTTTTTTTTTCATAATAAAAACCTGTTTTTATTTTATTTATATATATTTATTAAAGTATAATTGATTTACAATGTTGTGTTAGTTTCAGGTGTACAGCACAGTGATTCTCTCTCTCTCTCTCTCTCACACACACACACACACACACACATATATATTCTTTATTGGATTCTTTTCCCTTATAGGTTGTTACAAAAATTGAGTATAGTTCCCTGTGCTATACAGTAGGTCCTTGTTGGTTATCTATTTTATATATAGTAGTGTGTAGATGTTAATCCCAGTCTCCTAATTTATCCCTGCCTTGCCTCTTTCCCCTTTGGTAGCTATAAGTTTGTTTTCTGTGTCTGTGGGTCTATTTCTGTTTTGTGAATAAGTTCATTCATATCTTCTTTTTCTTTCCTTTTTTTTTTTAAGATTCCACATATAAGTGATGTCATATGGTATTTTTCTTTCCCTTTCTGATTTCACTAGTATGATAATCTCTAGGTCCATCCATGTTGCTACAAATGGCATTATTTCATTCTTTTTATGTCTGAGTAATATTCCATTACACATTAGCTCTTAAAGCTTCCTTCTGGAGGTGACATTTCTGTTCAAATTCACTGGCTAAAGCAAGTCACATACCCATACTACCCAACAGGGTCAGAAGTATAATCCTACCACGTGCCAGGAAGGGAGAACTAAATACTGGTGAACAGCCTAAATAGTTTAGACAACCAGAGGTAGTTTCGTTGAGGTTAAGTAACAAGTGCGAAAGTTGAACTGTTTATGTTTAGTGCCGTTCTGAAGCATTTGAAGGCACCACTGACTGCGTGTGATTTATGCAATTTCATTTTCATTCAGTCTACCTGAAACATCTGGAATTTGTAATAATAAAATTGCTGTTGGCTCAAGCGTGAAAGCGGCAGCCAAACAATCTGTGCAGGTGAAGGGGTGATGGACAGTGTCAAGAACCCCATCCTGAAGATTAATAAGGCCACTGTGAGCACAGGCGGTGATATGCCTTTGGTAGAATTTTGAGGAGGTTCTGCCTTTGACCTTGTACCTGAGATCAGCCAGTAACTGTGGCATGGAGTAAATACTCCATTCAAAGATGGAGTTCTCAAACATGACTGCCCAGCCTGTGTTCCTACATTGCAAATATGCCCCAGCCCACTGAGTACTTGGCCTAGGAATAAAAGGAGATATCAGATTGGGTGAAATTTTGCTACATCTGTGTGTAAGCTAAACCTTGCACCAGCAGACACAGATATTTCAGTTCATGCCGATTGCTCTGTGGATTGCAATTTAAGACATTTAAGAGACCTGAAGCAACCAATTATGGGTCTTTTACCTCTCACTCAAAATCCAATCTGACATATTGGATTATATGCAAAGATGGATCATGGCCATTGAGAATGTTGGCTATATTTCTCAAGATAAACTCTTCCATCACTATTTATGTTACCCCCACCCCCATCCCCCGCCAAATCGAATGTTTATAGGGAAAAATGTTTGAGACATTCTAGTAAAAATGGTCAAGAAAGTTAGAATTTTATTAGCCTGCTGATTATATGGATCATATTGTCCATGTGAGAATAAATCTTTTTAAATATTAAAAAATTGACCTGAATCAGAATAACAGCATCTTAAAAAAAAAAGTAAAGATAATGCAGCATTGTTCTTATAGGTCTGTGAGTGCATAGAATTGAGACTACTTGTCCAGATAGGATGGTCAAGAATATACTTTAATTTCAAAAGTTTATAGGTATGAATTTAGAAGTGGTATGAAGACCATTTGCTAAACTGTTCTTTACCAGATGTCTGTACCATGTCAACGATTGAGTGGTGGTTTTGTAGTCATTAATTATTTGGTTTACCTCAAGCACCAAGTTTACACAAACTTACCAGTACATGGTGAAATCTTGCTGGACGATATTTCCTGCTTTTTCCAAGAGATCTTAATTCCTTGGCTCCCTCTTGTCCTGTGAGCTTTGGCTTCACATGAATTTTCCCAAATGCCAGCAGAGTGTTTTTGTATAAAATTCTGATTCTTCCGATGGACTCCAGTTTTAGGCTGACTTTAAATAAAAGAGCCCAGACTTTCTCCCTTGTCTACTTTTTTTTTTTTCTTTTGTGCTTGAAACTAGAAGTTACTCAGGGAAATAATGCAGTTGGGTCAGATACTCTGATTCTGGATTAACCTCTATGTGGGAGACTGTTAAGACTCTAGTCTTAGGAATGTGGGATGTGCTGTGGTTCCTATGATTCTGGGATGCCCAGCCCAGCCACGAGTCACCCCCATCCCAGAGAAAGCCTTCTGTGGAGCTAACATGGAAGTCAGGCCCCTGGTGGTAGAGGTTATGGTGTGAGACAGGAGGGCTGCGTAGCTCTAGGGGTTCTGACCAAAATCTCCCACTGGAACTAAACCTGAAGATTATTTGGGGCACTGCTAAAAGTTAACAGGCTGTCCTAGGACTGGCCTGGACTGGAACCACTCCCCGCCAAGGCCGGTGAGTTGTTGCCACCAGGGATACTTCTGGATATGTGTTTTTTTTATCTGTCAGGCCACCTGCATTCAGCCTCTGGCTATCGCCCCTGTCATATCATATCATATATCATCTATTCATATATCAGCCACGTTTTCTGGGTGTGATCTTTTTATAGTTCCAGAAATGGCTTTCATTTTTCTTGCTTGAAGAAATTTTCTTCCTTTGCCAAATCTCTTAATTCTTATAGAAATAGATTACTTGCAGCTCTAAGGCAGATGGGGACTTCTTTCTGTCTTAGGACAGAAGAGGCTGATTTGATCAGTAACAGTCAAGATGTGTGTGTGTGTGTGTGTGTGTGTGTGTGTGTGTGTGTGTTTCTTTTCTGTGTTTCACTATTGCATACCTTAATTCTGAAAACAAAGCCTTGTTCCAGAAAGAGTCCTATGTGTGATCTGACTTTTTTATTGGGTCTCTCACCATAGAAACCCAGTGGTTAGAGAACTTTGAAGTTCCCCCTATCCAGAAAATCTGGAGAAAGATGACAGTTTAGAAAGAAAATTTTCATGGATTCCTGATCTTCCAGATGGAGAGGTGTATTTTGGAAGGTGGAGAAATTTGAGATTGAGATGGTGCTGGGTTGTTCCTTCATCAAGGTCACGGAGCAGTAAATAGCTGGTGGAAATAGCCAATTTAGTCAACAAAGATCCTTGATGATTGTTTCAATGGGTTAGTGATATGGGCCCAAGAAGCCTAACGTCACTGGATTGGTTATTGTCTGGGTGGACAAGCATCACAGGGTTACCACCACAGGCTGAACTTCTGAGGGCTAGGGGCCATCACCCTTCTGTTGCTTGGTTTTGATGTAGGGTCTATTGGGAGAGTGAGAAAGATTGGTGTAAATCTTCCACCTCTGCTAGAAAATTCAAAATTTGACCTCTGCTTAGGATGCATTATTGTCATATAAAAAATGACCTAGGGGGGTGGGATAGTGAGGGTGGGAGGGAGGCTCAAGAGGGAGGGGTTACAGGGATATATGTATGCATATGGCTGATTTACTTTGTTGTACAACAGAAACTAACACAGCATGTGAAGCAATTATACTCCAATAAGGATGTATTAAAAAAAATTAATACATAGATTGAGAACTTGAAGGGCCTCTCAATAATAACAGGGGATATCTGTTATGTGCAAGGAGGCATTTTGGTTGTTGTGACTGGATGAAACACAAAAATGAGTCCTCCTGAGAAGCCTGCAGGTTACTGGCCAACTCCTTGTTGTGAAACACTAAATGCAGAGGGAAATGCAATTCTACTCTGCAGACTTAATGTGTGTTTATATTTCTTGAACACCCACTTGCTAATTGACTTGTATCTAGAAATCATATGCATCAGAAGAAAGAAACATAAAGACTACCAAGGCTGAAGTGAGATCACAGCTTGAATCTCAGATTCAGTGTTTGTGCATGATAGGGACTGAGAGGAAAAATCTGGAAACTGACTCCCAGTGGGATAAGTGGAGAGAGTTAGGGGAAAGAAAACATCTTCAAACAAATCTATAAAAAGCCCCAGGACAGAGGAAGGAAGAGAATTAAAGTCTTCCATGGCTGTAATCCCAGCAACACTAGGCAGAGGGTGGGTGGAGTCATTATGCAGAAGGACACATGGTTTTCAGGTTGAATGCCCTAGAAAGTCAGCGCCTTGACAATAAGAATTGTCAAGATGCAGAATTCTTTTGGAGTGAGAATTCCAGACAATTTAATGCAATTTTCTTTTTTCGTTGTTTTTCTATTCACTCTTTATTGTGCTGACTTGTTAAAGGCGCTGTGGGTACTTCAGCAGTGTTAAGTAGTGGTTCCTAATTTGTGTCTATTGTTTTTGATCATGTAATATTTGTCAGTTATTTTGTACTTTACTTCACTTTTTGGAAAACTAAACAAATTATAATCGATTTTGTGAGATTCATATCTCCTTTGTGTACTCTGGAAGTCTAAAGGTAACTTCTTTTTACTTTAATTTTGTATGGTAAAATAATATCATTTTTACTGACTTTATATCAGGAAAATTGACAATATGCTTAAAATGGTTTTGTTCTTGTAAATTTCACATATGATTTTTTTATCCAATTTTTATTTCATTTTTCCATATCAAAGAAAGACGATCCTTCAAAAATGCCCACATCTCTGAAGCATTCATGTCTAATTCTAATGTATAGCACATTCCAAGTACCCAAAGATTTGTTTCTATTGGACTTTCATTTTTTATTATGTCTCAGAATCTTTCCAAATCTCAATCTTATTGAATCTGGAAGGAACTTTTTATGTTTATTAAATCCAACTTTCCAAACAGTAAAGGCATTTTCTTTATGGCATGGCTCACAGGCCGTGTCCTTTTCATGACTACTATTGTTCACTATATGAAGCAGCAACCACTATTATTTACTATTTTAATAATCAGGGTGCAATTGGCTCTGTAGTGGACATCTGTTGTTTTTGCCTATCTAAGATTTCTCTCCTCTTTTGGTAATAGCACTGCAATTTCCCTTCTGCCTCTTTTCTATCTTCAGTCCAAGTTGTTCATCTGGGGCTGACCCCACCCTCTAATGCAGGAGTGGGCACGTGATCCAGGTGTGGCAAATGAAAATTATCTCTGGGGCTTTAGCTAATGCTCTCTGGAGATAGGTGCTCTTTTCCCCTGGAATTTCTCTCACTAAGGATCACATAAGCTTGCTGTTGGGGCCATCTTTGCCACCAGGTGTAAAGATCCTGCCTGATGCTGATAATAATAATGGTGATAAAGTAGTTTATGTCTGTTAACCACTTAATCCTCTCCTAAAACCTATGAGGTGAACATTATTATTATTGCCATTTCTATCATTAAAAAAACTGAGGCTAAGTGAAATCAGGTGATTTGTTAGTGTCAAACAGTTAAGAAGTGGTGGATCCAGGATTCTAGGTCTGGCAGCTTGCTTCTAGAGCTTATATATATATATATATTTTTAAATTTATTTATTTATTTATTTATTTTTGGCTGCATTGGTCTTTGTTGCTGCACGCGGGCTTTCTCTAGTTGTGGTGAGTGGGGGCTACTCTTGGTTGAGGTGTGCGGGCTTCTCATTGCTGTGGCTTCTCTTGCTGTGGAGCACGGGCTCTAGGTGCACGGGCTTCAGCAGTTGTGGTGTGCAGGCTTCAGTAATTGTGGCTCTCAGGCTCTAGAGCACAGGCTCAGTAGTTGTGGCGCACGGGCTTAGTTGCTCCGCGGCATGTGGGATCTTCCCGGACCGGGTCTCAAACCCGTGTCCCCTGCATTGGCAGGTGGATTCTTAACCACTGCGCCACCAGGGAAGTCCCTAGAGCTTATATTTTTAACCATTATACTACAGAAAAACATAGCTGAAAGAGAGAAAAAACAGATTCTGGATCATATAATTTGAGCCCTTGGATCCAGCTATTCTTTACACAGCCCTGGATTTCCCTTTTGAATGAGCCAATGCATTCTCATTTTGATTTAAATTAACTTGGGATGATTTTCTATTATTTTCACATGAAGGAGCCCTGGCTGGTGCCTGAAAGAGTGATGGGGAAGTCTTGGGTAAACTATGCTTCACCATGTGGTATTTGAGACAATGCATGAAGAGAGGACTTGCTTAATAAGCCTATGCTTGCTTAACAAAGCTATGAAATGCTGGAAGGAGCATTCTGGACACATGTGATTATAATTTGAGTTGATTTTCTCTTCAGATTTATGCTTTTGTTTTTACATGGTACTATAGACTGAATGTTTGTGTCCCCCAAAGTTCATATGTTGAAATCTTATCTCCAACATGATGGGGTTTGAAGGTATGGTCTTGGGAAGTGATTAGATCATGAGGATGAAGCCCTCATGAATGGGATTAGTGCCCTTATAAAAGAGACCCCAGAGGGCTCCCTTGCCTCTTGTACCATGTAAGGACACAGCAAGAAGACAGCTGTCTATGGACCAGGAAGTGGGCTCCCACCAAACACCAAATCTGCCAGAATCTTGGTCTTGGACTTCCTAGCCTCCAGAGCTATAAGAAATAAATTTCTATTGTTTATAACAGTCTAGTATTCTGTTATAGCAGCCCAAACAGACAAAGACACATGGTTAAGAACTAGATATAAGTCACTTACGCCCCTACTGTGTAAACTATAAGAAAATCGTCATTAACTAATGACTTTTTGCCTTTTAAATAAAAATAATCACATCTCTAGAATATAGTTATGAATATATAAAAGACCTAAGGAACACAGTTGGACCCCAACTAGCTTAAGCTAAAAGACGTTTATAGTCATGTAACTGAGATGTGCTATAACTGGGTTTGCCTGATCCAGGAATTAATGTTGCCACTAGGATGCACTCTTGGTCTCCTACTTCTGGGTTGGCTCCATACTCAGGCTCTACAAAAGGGCCTCTGGCATCTCTGGGCTACTCCACAGCCACAGTGGAGGGAAGCTTCACCTCTTCAGCCACCCAGCCTGGTAGGGAGGAGAGTGTATATCTTGGCATTTCCTCATAAGGGCTAGGTTTCTCTCTGACTTGGGTTAAGTGAGATGCTGATGGGTTTAAGCCAATCAAGCTGCACCCTTTGTGTCATGGAATCACAGGGCTGAAAATGGAGAATGGGACTGAGGGAGGAAACTCTAGATATTGATGTTAAGAAAGCAAGTGTAAAAAATAGTAATAATAATAGTGCTACCGGTGGTAGTTGTAATAGTGATGACAATAATAATAATGGCTGTATGTGTTAGCATATATTAACATATCTAATTCTTACCATAACTCTATGAGAAGGGTACCATTAACTTCTCACTTTACAGATGAAGTCACTAAGACACAGAGAGATTAAGTTCACACCCCTGGGAAGTGGCAGAGCCAGGATTCCCACAAACACTCTGGCTATAGAACCCTTACTCTTCACTTGGTTATGTTAAGAATGGATGCTGAGTCACAAACAGTGAATTCAGTTTCCACCCGTCAATGATAATCTATGGCATTTTATTTAAGAGCCTGTAACATGCAGCAATGTTTAGTGCTGTGCCCTACAATCCATGCCTCATTTGGTCTGTTTGCAGGGATCGTGTGGGGTAGCCTATCAGTTTCTGAACTCTGGTACTTCAGACCATTATCTCTAAGCCTTTATTCTTACTGAAGGTGATGATAAAGCACTATATTTCTTAGTGTGTCATCTCTGCAGCTGATCCCAACCATGCCTGGATCAAGGATGCCTATTAAATATCCTTCTCTCCTGTTTGTTTTCATGGCCATCTCTTGCATAATCAAATTAAGATTGGAACTGTAAGTCTGAAACATTATTGCTTGGTGCTATATAGAATAGGTGCCATCTAATAGGAGCCATCTTCTGTTTGGTTAAATATTTGTTTTCTTTTTCCTGGTAGGTAAATTTGGCACATAATAGGAAATGTTTATTTCCTCTGACTTTGGATACAAAAGCTTATTGTCAGATAAGTTGACTGCCTTTGATACCACTTTTTTTTTTTTTAAGAACTAACTACAATTTTGCCCACTCACTTCCTTTCTCCAAAATATATTTTGGACATAAACTTGTTTAAAAAAACTAAGCCAACACATTCTCTATGCCATGAAAACATAAGATACTGTTACCAGACCAAGTCAACTGGATGAATAACAGCGTCCTAGGAGAATAACTATATCCATTTCTAAAGTTCTTTTATTCAGTTAACATCTGTCTCACTGCAGTTATTCTTAGTATTTCTTAAACTACTGGAATCAATGCAATGCTTAGCCTTAAGTTATTCTGGACTGAAGATCTTTTTAAAAAATGTTGAAATTCTCTTTCTGTCATTGGGAAAAGCTCCCTTAGAGTAAATGTGAATTTTCAAAATCTGGTTGAGGAGATGGGATTTGTAAAGCCTGATTAGCTAAACCTTCTGTGGTTTTAGATTCAGGCCTGAATATACTGAAAGAAGCAGATTCCATAAAATGAAGTGATAGCTCAATTGGTTTGATAAGCCTTTGTAGAAATATAGATTTTTCCACTGTCTTTCCTTAAGCCTTTCCTTAACCTCAGAAATAATTCTACAGTTGACACTGGTATGACATAGCTCCTCTCACAGTTATGCTAGAAAAATCAAATGAGGATTTGGAGAAGCAGAGGGTTCTTCTATGAGGCAGTAGGGTAAGCCATTAAATCCAAGATGGTAGGACTTCCCTTGTGGCATAGTGGTTAAGAATCCGCCTGCCAAGGTAGGGGACACGGGTTCGAGCCCTGGTCCGGGAAGATCCTACATGCTGCGGAGCAACGAAGCCCGTGCGCCACAACTACTGAGCCTGCGCTCTAGAGCCTGCGAGCCACAACTACTGAGCCCATGTGTACAACTACTGAAGCCCCCATGCCTAGAGCCTGTGCTCCACAAGAGAAGCCACCTCAATGAGAAACCCACGCACCGTGACAAAAAGTAGCCCCCGGGCTTCCCTGGTGGCTCAGTGGTTGAGAGTCCTCCTGCCGATGCAGGGGATGTGGGTTTGTGCCCCAGTCCGGGAGGATCCCACATGCCGTGGAGCAGCTGGGCCTGTGAGCCATGGCCACTGAGCCTGCGTTTCCAGAGCCTGTGCTCCGCAACGGGAGAGGCCACAGCAGTGAGAGGCCCGCGTACCGAAAAAAAAAAAAAAAAAAAAAAAAAATAGCCCCCGCTCGCCGCAACTAGAGAAAGCCCGCGTGCAGCAACGAAGACCCAACGCAGCCAAAAATAAATAAATAAATAAATAAATAAAATAAATTTATATATATAAAAAAAATCCCAGATGGTAGATTCTGCTCAGATGCCACCATTCTCTCCTCCAGTGCCAGGATAGGTGTCCTCACGGTGTGCTGGTTCCAGCTGAGTTTGGACATGATGGCCAAGTCCCTCTCAACACTGTGCTCCAGGCATCTACCACAAACTGATCGGCATGCAAAGTAAAATCCTCTTCCAGTCCTGTTCAACCTTCAGTAGAGAGAGCAAGTAACTCTTCCTGTAATCAAGGAGGAAGGAGAAAAGGGAGGTTTTAACATTTAATGAACAAGTATCATATGTTAGGCACTGTGCTGAGAAATTTTGCACACTTATCACATTGAATCCTTTTAATAATCAGAGAGGTGGGTGCCACGGTTTCCATTGTTCTTAAGTGGAGACAGAGGCTCAGGACCAAAGTCGCAGAGCTGGTAGATTACATGATGGAGCAGGGGTTCAAGTCCAAGTCTGAATCTGAAGGCCATATTTCATTTGCTTTTTAAGCCTTTTTTAGAATCATTTTTAATAATTGTTTATATGATTTTAAATATATAGGTTTGGGAAAACGGCTGCAAGTATAGTTTACCATGGATTTATTAATTTCTGCAACAGATATCCATTGAGGAGCTACCAGGTACTGGGGATATCGTGGTGAACAAATCAGATAAAAAACACTGCCACCTTTGTGGAGCTTACATTCTAGTCAGAGGGACCAGCCAGTGCAAATGCCGTAATGGTGTTATCCCTGGAATGTCTGAGCTCCAGTGTGCCTGGAACAGAACGACTGAGGGATAAAGTGATGGAGGAAGCAGAGTGCCAGGCTGTGGGTTTTTTAGGTCATGGTATAGATTTTGGCCGAATGTGTTAGGGAGCCACTGAAGACTTGGAACAGAGGGGTGATGTGACTGGGCATATTTTAAAAGGATCACCCTAGCTTCTGTGAGGAACGTAGACTGGGAACTGGTGGAGGATTAAAGCAAGGAGAGCAGCTGTAATAATTCAAGTTAAATATGGTAGTGGCCTGGGCCAGAGAGGAAGTGGAGCTAAGAGGTCGTATTCTGGGTACAGTAGTGATCTGAAGGATTGTATGTAGGTTATAAGATAATAAGATGAATCAAGGATGAACCCTGGAGATTCTGGCCTGAGCAACTGGAAGGATGGAACTTCCATTAGCTGGGACAGTGAGTAGAGATGTGGGGGTAGGGAAGATCAAGATTTCAGTTTTGGAGACGGTGTGTCTATTGGACAGAGACATGTATGGTCCTAGATTTCAGGGGAGAGATGGGGCTTGGGATAGATTTGCCTTCCTGGAGAAAGGAGAAACCTCTCGAGGTTAGAGGAGCAAAGGAGACTGAGGAGAGCAAGGAGAGAGCCTCAAGGAGGAACATAAGGAAACGTGGCATCCAGGAGACAAGTGAGGAAGGTATTTCCCAGAGGAGGCAGTAATCAACAGTGCTGAATGCTGCTGACTTTTTTTTTTAGATTTGCTTTATACATTTATTCTTCATTTTGCAAAAGAATCTGAAAAAGCTTTATTGTAAAGTAAAACAGATTTAAAAAGCCGCATAAAATAAATGTATCTTTATTATATTACTATTGTTGTTATTTATTTTTATAAGATGGACTTCCTTATAAACTCTCCAGGTCAAGAAATAGAAGTTTGCCAGCCATCCCAGAAATCCTTTCATGTGCTCCAATCCCAACTTATCCTTTTCTCTGAGAGTAACCAGGCTCCTGGCTTCTATAGCCGTCACCTCCTTGTGTGTATATTTCTAATAGTTTATCGCTCATCCCTGATTGGGGGCATGCTAAGGATACTACAGCTCAGCCGTAAAACAAGTCGTTTAAGTCTCTTTTAGTTTATGGGTTTCCCCTACTTCTTTTTCTTTTCCCTATAATTTGTCTGTTGGACAACCCCAGGGCATTTGATCTGTAGAGTTTCCCACAGTCCTGATTTATTGATTGCGTCCTATGGTAGCTCAATGTGTTCCTCCGTTTTCTATATTTTTGTTGATTGACACCTGGATGCAGAAGTTGTTCAGACTCAGTACTGCCCCTTTGGCAAGACTAGCTCTGCATGCTCAGAATCTGCTCTGCTACTGGGCTACCCTTTGGCACCACTAAGATGGTGGTGAGGTCTTTCCCTCATAAAGCACACGGTGTCTGCTTCTCTCTTTTGTGGTGATTTTAGCAGTCATTCATGCTCATTACCTAAATCTATTAATTCTTTAGAGCTTGCAAAAGAATGGCATTCTTATTCTATAATTTCTTCTTCATTTATTACTTGGAATATTTTACAATAAGATGATTTCTATCATCCACTTGGTGGGTACCCAGGGGTACTCAGTTTATGTAGCAATGACAATGTATATACTTGACTCTTTTTTTTTTTTTTAATGATGCCACAGATTTCATTAATCTGCAGGCTAAAATACAGAGATATATGATGTACTTAAAAGTTTTACCACAGCTGGGTAGATATAAAGAAGAAAATTTCATAGAGGCTGCTGACTTTTAAGTAAGAAGGGGACTGACTACTGACTGTGGGATTTTGCAATGTCAATGTCACTGGTGATCTTGACAAGAGTGGTTTTGGTGGAGTTGATGGGAACAAAAAACTGACTGGAGAGGTTTAAGAGAAGGATCAGAGAAATTGGAGGTTCTTTTTCTTTTAAAGAAAGAATTAACAGCATAGATTTTCATGCTGATGGGAAAGACCTAATAAAAGGGAAAAAACTGATATAGAGGATAGAGGGAGAATTGTTGATGAGAGGAAAGGTGTTCACAAATTTTTGCAATGAAGAAGGAGATAAAAATATTTCTTCTTGGTGATCTGATAATGACAGCTTTGTCACTGAAATATGGTTTCAAGTGGTATATCTTAGTGATATCAGAATCTCAAACGGCCTGATCCATTATTTGAAAGCTGGCATATCAGGATTTTAAATGTTGGAGCTAAAATGGCAGGATTTGTTACAAAGATTGACCTAGAGTGAAAAGGGCTCCACTCCTGAGAGTCCGATTTCTTTCCTCCAGGACACGTTGATGTTCTTCACCGGCCCCAGAAAAAAAAAAAGATTATGTATGATTAGGGTATATTTGAAAACCATATCTAAATGTTATAGTAGAACCTGAAAAAATGCTGTCAGAATTGGATGCTGTCCGAGTGGATTTGGAATTGGTTCAAATCGCTAAACTTTCTGCTCTCTTGTGTGGTGTGCTCCTTGACTTGGCGTCTGACAGAGCTTTGAGAGTGATCTTCAGTGAAAAATCATCATATAAGTTTTGGATTCTTTGCTTAATTCAGTTATAAGCTCTCTGACAGACCCATCCTCAATTGCCATTCCTGATATCTACAATTGTGATTTAGGATTTTACAGCTTATTAAAGATAAAGTGTAAGAAAATAAATCACCCATATGTGGATGGAAACTGATGTAAGTTGGCGTGGAGCTGGATGCCTTGATGAAAAATTGCAAACAATATTCTACTTCTCACTTACATGTAATCATTATCATTCTTATTTTCAAATTATATTTTTATTATTTAATATTGGGATGAGTTCTGTCTCTTTTTTTTTAACCTAAAATTCATAGCATTGTGTCAACTGACTGCCCATGATGTGGTCTTCAGTTGTCAAAAGTTGGAGAAACACTAGTCTAGGTCATGCAGGGACATGTAGCCTTTGGAAAAACGTTTGGATTGTATTCAAGGGCAGTGGGAAGCCACTGAAACACATTAAGCAGGGGAATGATATAGTTTTATCAGTGTTTTAAATAAAGATCCTCTAGTTATATTGGTTAGAGAGGTACAAATGTGGAATTACAGAGACCAATAAGAAACTGAGAGTTGATGGTTACTTGGACTAGAGTGGTGGCAAGGTAGACAATAATATTTAGCATCTATTGAGTACTTACTATAATGATCCTATGAAATAGATACTGTTATTGGTCCCAGTTTTACAGATGAAGAGACTGAGGCACAATGAAGCAAAGTAATTTGTCTAAGGACACACAGCTAAGAGATTGGAACTTGGATCTCAATCCAAATAATCTGACTCCATAGTTCATGATCTTAATCACTGAACTATTTGCCTTTCTTAGATGGAGATGAAAAAAGTAGATGAAGATATATTTAGAGATAGAATCAAGAGGACTTGATAACGAATGGGCTATGGGTGGTGATGAAATGGAAGACGCAGAGGTGACTCCCATGTTTCTCCCTGAATCAACGAGAAGGATTCCACATTTATTGAAACAGAGAAAGACTGAAGGATACACAGATTTGGAATGCAGCTTGGCAGGCAGAGGCTAAGATGCCTGTCAGACATCCAAGTGAAGATATCCAGTAGGCTGTGACCCATGTTGAATTACAGCTCAGGAGAGAGTTCTGGGCTTGGAGAGATCTATCTGGAAACTGGCAGCTTATTGGAAACCATGGTTGTGCTTTGAGTCAGCCCACAAACAATGCAGTACCTGACACGAAATGGGGGCCCAGTGTTGCTGAGTGAATTTGTAGAAGAGCCATGGATCTTTGGATTTGCTGTGCGCCATATATAGTACAGACTCCTGCTATTCAAAGTTTATCTTTCTGGATGTTAGGTGGTTAATAATATCCACTCGAAACAATCTCACTCCTCAGATGTTTCCAATGAAACTACTGTGAAAGAAAAACACTCTGAGAACTCCCCTGGTGGTCCAGTGGTTAAAACTTCGCCTTCCTATGCAAAGGGTGTGGGTTTGATCCCTGGTCCGGGAACTAAGATCCCACATGCCTTGCAGCTAAAAAACCAAAACATAAAAGAGAAGTAATATTGTAACAAATTCAATAAAGGCTTTAAAAATGGTCCACATCAAAAAAATCTTAAAAAAAAGATAAACACTCTGAAAAATATCCATTTTGAACATGTCCATGAACAGTTAAAACTGTCCGTTTAATGAGTAGCCCTAATGATCTGTATTCTTAGTTTGCTAAGAGATAAACATTTTTTTTTTTTTTTAGTTTTAGAACTCCCCAGTATTATTAACCAAGATAGTGGGTATTGAAAACAATAACTTTTCTTATCTTTCACATCTTAATAACCTCATGTTTTAAGATAGTTTGGACATTTTAAAATTTAGAATAACTTTAAAGAAGAATTGAAAGAATATTATAAAGCACTCCCATGCATTCGAAATTCAGATTCACCAATTATTAGCATTTTGCCACGTTTGCTTTGTCATGCCTTCTTCCTCTATATTATACACGTAGTATTTCCCAGAACTTTTTGAGAATATGTTGCAGACGTCATATTCCTTTACTCCTAAATACTTAAATATGTATTTCCTAAAAATAAGCTCATTCTCATGTATAGCTATAGTACAGTGCTTAAATTCAGGAAATAATAGCATCTTTATAATACCATTTTATAATTTGCAATCTATATGCAAGTTTCTTCATAGTAATCTGTCCCCCATTCCCACACCCCCTCCAGTAGAGGATCCAACCTAAGATCATACATTTCATTTAGTCATCATGTCTCTTTAAATCTCCTTTAGTTTGGACAGTTCCTCAGCCTTTATTTGTATTTCAAGATGTAATTTTTGAAGAAAATAGATCGATGTTTTATAAAATGCTCCTCACTTTAGGTTTAGCTGATGTTTTCTCAGGATCAGATTCAGGTTATGCAGTTTTGGTAGGAATGCTATATAAGTTACAGTTATATTTAAAAAAATATTTTATTGGAGTGTCGTTGATTTACAATATGTTAGTTTCAGGTGTACAGCAAAGTGAATCAGATATATATATATATATATATATATATGCACACACACACACATATATATATACATATATGTATATGTGTGTGTATCATATATACACACACACACATAAATACATATATGTATATGTGTGTGTGTGTGTATATATATATATATATATATATATATGTATATCTGATATATATCCCCCTGCTAACCATAAGTTTGCTTTCTACATCTGTAACTCTATTTCTGTTCTGTAGATAAGTTCATTTTTGCAGTTAGGGGTGTATTATGCCCAGTGCACCACATCAGGAGGCAAATGATGCCAGTTTACTTGATTATTGGTGATGCTAAGTTTGGTCACTTGGTTAAAGTGGTACTTGCCAGACTCTTCAGAATAAAGTTGTAATTTTCCCTTTATAATATTAAGTAATCTGAAAGAGTTAAATTTTAGCATAAAGCTTTTCCCCTAAAAGCTACATCTACAACTCAAAACCTGGTTTGTTAATTGCCAGATCCCTAGGAAGAAAACGCACTAGGAATCTAGAAGCAAGTTAACTGAACCTGGCACGGGACCAGTATTAATTTGTTCAGCTTCTAAGAAGCATTTGTCTAAATCTCTCAGTCACACCATGGGGTTAAGCTGGCAGGGTGGCGGCACCAGATCACATTCCTGATGTGGTTCCAGCCCATTCTAGAAGACAGAAGAAAACATCTGGTCTTTGTACCACCCCTACCCTACTTTCCCTCACAACAAAAGTCTAAAGAGAGGCTCTCTGATTATTATTCAGTATACATCCACATTATTTTACATAAATTACCATGGCCTTATCTTCCCCTTTCATAAAGATTTTAGTATTCTTAGTATCCTGGAATTGGGTATTGTCTTTTTTCCTTGTCTCTTACTCCCAACACTTACCAGTCTTCGAATGCCAAAACAGGTCTTAAAACATCAAGAATCTATTCATATATTTTTGAAGAAATGTGCAACAAAGCTTGTTTTTATTTTATTCTTGAGTTAAATGGTTATCCTCTTAGACCTATTATCATCAGTTTTAACACAAATTCTGTAACAGCCATAAAAACATGAAAACTAACATACTTGTGTAAGGCTTTATGCATATTTTTATTTTATAAATTTCTAATGAGTCATCCAGTATGAATGTTGGCAGACAAACATAAAATAGAACAGTTCTGTGAGTTTTCATACTCTCATAATATTAGGCCACATTTTCTCTTGTTCCACATCTGCTCAGAGATTACAACAAGTTTACCAAAATTCCTGCTGTATAAGGACTGCTCTAAATGACAGAGATTTCAGAGAGAATTCCCTTTAAGCATGAATATTCAAATAAGACGTTTGTGCTTAATCCTCTCCCATAAAAATTGGCTTCTTTGTCCTGTATTTCTGGCTGCTTAGCCCTCAAATGAGCTCCACTGAGTTAAACATAATTATAGAAAATGTATTCCATTCAATCATATTGTCTCCATGATTGACCCCCAAGGTAATGGAATGGATCAGAAAATAGAAAGAAAAGTATATCTCATGCTCTTTAGTAGTGTAACAAATCTGGTAACAATCAATTGTCTTATACACTATTAATAAATTAAAAAATATTTACTATCCATATTGAAACAGGAACCTCACCTCATTTGGTCAAGTACTAAGACTGGACACTTCAAAAATATACATTGCTGACAAGAAAGACTAATCCTAGACCAATAGTAGGTTGAATGCTTTGAGTGCTCTTAGAATACCTTTCAACTAAATCAAAACTACAGAAAATTTTTTGTGGCCTTGAGTACATTGAACTTTATAACAAATTCTAAGAAATTTTCTTGCCCGACATGATTTTAGACTCTTACAGTGTTCGACTGCAACAAGACACTTTTCCTGTGGGGGATATTGAAAGACCCTAATCATTTTATAGTGTTCCCATTATTTTCCCTTCATGGAAAGAATATCAACCAATCTCAAACTGACCTCAAACATTATTTAAAACTAAGTCACAGAGGGTATATTAGTTAGGGTAAAGGCTAAGGTCCTATAGCAAAGAAACTGAATAATACTGTAGCTTCTGCCTCAGTAATTCTGCTATTGATCCCATCTAGATTATTTTTAATTTCATTTATTGTGTTGTTCATCGTTGCTTGTTTCCTCTTTAGTTCTTCTAGGTCCTTGTTAAATCTTTCTTGCATTTTCTCTATTCTATTTCCAAGATTTTGGATCATCTTTACTATCATTATTCTGAATTCTTTTTCAGGTAGACTGCCTATTTCCTCTTCATTTGTTAGGTCTGGTGGGTTTTTATCTTGCTCCTTTATCTGCTGTGCATTTTTCTGTCTTCTCATTTTGCTTATCTTACTGTGTTTGGGGTCTCCTTTTTGCAGGCTGCAGGTTCGTAGTTCCCGTTGTTTTTGGTGTCTGTCCCCAGTGGCTAAGGTTGGTTCAGTGGGTTGTGTAGGCTTCCTGGTGGAGGGGACTAGTGCCTGTGTTCTGGTGGATGAGGCTGGATCTTGTCTTTCTGGTGGGCAGGTCCACGTCTGGTGGTGTATTTTGGGGTGTCTGTGGACTTATTATGATTTTAGGCAGCCTCTCTGCTAATGGGTGGGGTTATGTTCCTGTCTTGCTAGCTGTTTGGCATAGGGTGTCCAGCACTGTAGCTTGCTGGACGCTGAGTGAAGCTGGGTGCTGGTGTTGAGATGGAGATCTCTGGGAGATTTTCGCCGTTTGATATTATGTGGAGCTGGGAGGTCTCTTGTGGACCAGTGTCCTGAAGTTGGTTCTCCCACCTTAGAGGCACAGCACTGACTCCTGGCTGTAGCACCAAGAGCCTTTCATCCACATGGCTCAGAATAAAAGGGAGAAAAAGTAGAAAGAAAGAAAGAAAGAAAGAAAGAAAGAAAGAAAGAAAGAAAGAAAGAAAGAAAGAAAGAAAGAAAGAAAGAAAGAAAGAAGGAAGGAAGGAAGGAAGGAAGGAAGGAAGGAAGGAAGGAAGGAAGGAAGGAAGGAAAGAAAGAAAGAAAGAAAGAGAAAGAGAGGAAGAAAGAAAAAGAGAAAAAAGAAAGGAAGGGGCTCTTTATGGATGAACAGAGAAGTGTGGCAGCTTCTATACCTTGGATCAAGTCACCAATCTAGGTTTGGGCAGACCGTGTTGCAAACCTGCCATAGATGGAGAAATCTTGTAGGGATGAGGGGAAATCTATCAAGCCTTAGATGACTACATGGGCAGGTGGGATGGACTGGAAGACCACTAGAGACAAAAGCAAATTGCTTGATCCCCAAATTCTCCCTTTCCCAGTGTCCTTGATTACTTTTGAGTAAGCTGCAGTGGATGAGGAGCTGAAAAAGAGAGAAATCTTACTGCTTCACATATTCTTGTGGGAGTGGATTCCAGGGTTCTACCAGAGTTAAATGTAAAGATGAATAAAAAAGTATCTGTAATTGCAGTCTCCAAACCCTTCCTAGCTTAAGTACTGTTTGTCAAAGACTGTGAGGGTCTGAAATTTTACTGTACTTGCAAGCTAACAAATTAGCCTGCCACAGTTCCATGGATGCTGGTAGAAGACACAGAACTCATGGATCAGAGATGAAGGGGGTAGTTTCTTACTTGCAGCAAGAGCAGTAGCCAAGGAAGCAACATATTTGCATTGGTTCCCCAGGCCCCAATTCCCACAGGATGATACAAAGAGGGCAGATGGTGCCTGAACATGCAACGGGTTCTGTTCCAGGAAAATAACACTGAGCTTAGAGGGAACCCAAATATTTTATAATGGGCTGTAACCAAACCTTCTGTTTGGTCCAAGTAGAGAAGCTATCTCTATCTTCCAAGGCTGTTTGCTATACAAACATCCTTGAAAAGATGGTCTGAGTACTATTAGTTGGGAAGACAGTCAGTGCATCTGCTTGTAAGATGTGAGGAAGTATTACAGACCCATGGAAAATTGTTCCCCAATACTGATGCCCCAAAACGCAGAAGCCAAAACAGCAGTAGGGGTTGGGGACAATTACAGATGAATATAAACTAAAGCTGTAGTCTAGATGACCCAATTGTTAAAGTTAGCAGGCAAAGACATTAAAACACCATTATAAATATATTAAAATAATTTATGGGACAGAATGGGTATAATGTATGAAGAGATAGGGCATTTTAGAGAGAACTAGAAACTCTGAATAAAAACCAAATGTTATCAAACCAAGTTATCAAATTTCAGTTAATTTCTGAACTAAAAAAAAAAAAACTGAATGGGCTCACACTAGATTGGACATTGCCAAAAAAAAGATCAGTGCACTTAATACCATTCAAATAAAAATTACCCAAATGAAGTGGAAAGATTCAAAACCGTTTCAGAAGAGTGACCTGTAGGATAATATGAAGCAGTTCACAGTAATGACGCATTTGGAATACAAGAGGAGAGGAGAGAGAAAACGGGGCCAAGAATTTTCCACATATGATGAAAATCATTAGTTCATGGATCCATGAGGATTAACAAACTCCAAAGAAAACCAGACCTAGAAAATCTGAGTCAAACTGCTAAAAACCAGTTAAGACAAAGAGAAAATCTTTAAAGTAACCAGGAAAAACAGCCAAACAATAGAGAGAAACAACAAAGTCCAAACTGAATCTTAGAGGATTAATAAGATTGATGTACTCCTAGCAAAACTGATGAAGGTTAAAACGAAAAACAAAAAACCTTACAAATTATTATTAGCGGGAGTGAAATTTAGACATAACTACAGATCTCAGACATTGAAAGTATTAGGAGAATATTATGAACAACTCTGTGTCAAGGTATTCAATAACCTAACTGAAAAGGACAAATTCCTTGAAAGATACAACCTGTAAAACTTGTGTAAGAGGTAGAAATTATAAATAGTCCTTAAAAAATAAAGAACAAAATTAGAGAAATTACATTACCTGATTCCAAGATTAACTATACAGATACAGTAATCAGGATAGCATGATGTTAAACTAAGGATATAAAAATAGATCTACGGAACACAGTAGTTTGGAAATAGATTCACTTTTTTTCAGTCAACTGATTTTCAACAAAGACACCATAGCAATTCGATAGATAAAATGATGGTTTTTCAACAAATGGTGCTAGAAGAGTAAGATAACTGTATGAGAAAGATGAGTACCAATCTCGACAATATACCATACACGAGGGCTTCCCTGGTGGCGCAGTGGTTGAGAGTCCGCCTGCCGATGCAGGGGACATGGGTTCGTTCCCCGGTTCGGGAGGATCCCACATGCCGCAGAGCGGCTGTGCCCGTGAGCCATGGCCGCTGAGCCTGCGCGTCTGGAGCCTGTGCGCCGCAACAGGAGAGGCCACAACAATGAGAGGCCTGTGTACCGCAAAAAAAAAAAAAAAAAAAAAAAAAAAAAAAAATATATATATATATATACATATATATGTATATAATACACAAAATTGATTCAAAATTGGAGAATATCTTCTGACTTTGGGACACACAGATTACTATTTTATTTACTTATTTATTTTACATCTTTATTCGAGTATAATTGCTTTACAATGGTGTGTTAGTTTCTGCTTTATAACAAAGTGAATCAGTTATACATATACATATGTTCCCATATCTCTTCCCTCTTGCATCTCCCTCCCTCCCACCCTCCCTATGCCACCCCTCCAGGCGGTCACAAAGCACCGAGCTGATCTCCCTGTGCTATGCGGCTGCTTCCCACTAGCTATCTACCTTACGTTTGGTAGTGTATATATGTCCATGCCTCTCTCTCGCTTTGTCACAGCTTACCCTTCCCCCTCCCCATATCCTCAAGTCCATTCTCTAGTAGGTCTGTGTCTTTATTCCTGTCTTACCCCTAGGTTCTTCATGACATTTTTCCCCTTAAATTCCATATATATGTGTTAGCATACAGTATTTGTCTTTCTCTTTCTGACTTACTTCACTCTGTATGACAGACTCTAGGTCTATCCACCTCATTACAAATAGCTCAATTTCGTTTCTTTTTATGGCTGAGTAGTATTCCATTGTATATATGTGCCACATCTTCTTAATCCATTCATCCGATGATGGACACTTGGGTTGATTCCATCTCCGGGCTATTGTAAATAGAGCTGCAATGAACATTTTGGTACGTGACTCTTTTTGAATTATGGTTTTCTCAGGGTATATGCCCAGTAGTGGGATTGCTGGGTCATATGGTAGTTTTATTTGTAGTTTTTTAAGGAACCTCCATACTGTTCTCCACAGTGGCTGTATCAATTTATATTCCCATTAGCAGTGCAAGAGGGTTCCCTTTTCTCCACACCCTCTCCAGCATTTATTGTTTCTAGATTTTTTGATGATGGCCATTCTGAAAGGTGTGAGATCATATCTCATTGTAGTTTTGATTTGAGCATTTCTCTAATGATTAATGATGTTGAGCATTCTTTCATGTGTTTGTTGGCAGTCTGCATTTCTTCTTTGGAGAAATGTCTATTTAGGTTTCCTGCCCATTTTTGGATTGGGCTGTTTGGTTTTTTGTTATTGAGCTGCATGAGCTGCTTAAAAATTTTGGAGATTAATCCTTTGTCAGTTGCTTCATTTGCAAATATTTTCTCCCATTCTGAGGGTTGTCTTTTGGTATTGTTTATGGTTACCTTTGCTGTGCAAAAGCCTTTAACTTTCATTAGGTCCCATTTGTTTATTTTTGTTTTTATTTCCATTTCTCTAGGAGGTGGGTCAAAAAGGATCTTGCTGTGATTTATGTCATAGAGTGTTCTGCCTATGTTTTCCTCTAAGAGTTTGATAGTTTCTGGCCTTACATTTAGGTTTTTAATCCATTTTGAGCATATATTTGTGTATGGTGTTAGGGAGTTATCTAATCTAATACTTTTACATGTACCTGTCCAGTTTTCCCAGCACCACTTATTGAAGAGGCTGTCCTTTCTCCACTGTACATTCCTGCCTCCTTTATTAAAGATAAGGTGACCATATGTGCGTGGGTTTATATCTGGGCTTTCTATACTGTTCCATTGATCTAAGTTTCTGTTGTTGTGCCAGTACCATACTGTCTTGATTACTGTAGCTTTGTAGTATAGTCTGAAGTCAGGGAGCCTGATTCCTCCAGCTCCGTTTTTCGTTCTCAAGATTGCTTTGGCTATTCGGGGTCTTTTGTGTTTCCATACAAATTGTGAAAGTTTTTGTTCTAGATCTGTGAAAAATGTCAGTGGTAGTTTGATACGGATTGCATTGAATCTGTAGATTGCTTTGGGTAGTAGAGTCATTTTCACAATGTTGATTCTTCCAATCCAAGAACATGGTATATCTGTCCATCTATTTGTATCATCTTTAATTTCTTTCATCAGTGTCTTATAATTTTCTGCATACAGGTCTTTGGTCTCCTTAGGTAGGTTTATTCCTAGATATTTTATTCTTTTTGTTGCAATGGTAAATGGGAGTGTTTTCTTGATTTCACTTTCAGATATTTCATCATTAGTGTATAGGAATGCCAGAGATTTCTGTGCATTAATTTTGTATCCTGCTACTTTACCAAATTCATTGATTAGCTCTACTAGTTTTCTGGCAGCATCTTTAGGATTCTCTATGTATAGTATCATGTCATCTGCAAACAGTGACAGGTTTACTTCTTCTTTTCCGGTTTGGATTCCTTTTATTTCCTTTTCTTCTCTGATTGTTGTGGCTAAAACTTCTAAAACTATGCTGAATAAGAGTGGTGAGAGTGGGCAACCTTGTCTTGTTCCTGATCTTAGTGGAAATGGTTTCAATTTTTCACCATTGAGGGCGATGTTGGCTGTGGGTTTGTCATATATGGCCTTTATTATGTTGAGGAAAGTTCCCTCTATGCCTACTTTCTGCAAGGTTTTTTTCATAAATGGGTGTTGAATTTTGTTGAAAGCTTTCTCTGCATCTATTGAGATGATCATATGGTTTTTCTCCTACAATTTATTAGTATGGCGTATCACGTTGATTGATTTGCGTATATTGAAGAATCCTTGCATTCCTGGGATGAACCCCACTTGATCATGGTGTATGATCCGTTTAATGTGCTGTTGGATTTTGTTTGCTTGTATTTTGTTGAGGATTTTTGCATCTATGTTCATCAGTGATATTGGCCTGTAGTTTTCTTTCTTTGTGACATCCTTCTGGTTTTGGTATCAGGGTGATGGTGGCCTCATAGAATGAGTTTGGGAGTGTTCCTCCCTCTGCTATATTTTGGAAGAGTTTGAGGAGGATAGGTGTTAGCTCTTCTCTAAATGTTTGATAGAATTCGCCTGTGAAGCCATCTGGTCCTGGGCTTTTGTTTGTTGGAAGATTTTTAATCACAGTTTCAACTTCAGTGCTTGTGATTGTTCTATTCATATTTTCTATTTCTTCCTGATTCAGTCTTGGCAGGTTGTGCATTTCTAAGAATTAGTCCATTTCTTCCAGGTTGTCCATTTTATTGGCGTATAGTTGCTTGTAGTAATCTCTCATGATATTTTGTATTTCTGCCGTGTCAGTTGTTACCTCTCCTTTTTCATTTCTAATTCTATTGATTTGAGTCTTCTCCCTTTTTTTTTGATGAGTCCAGGTAATGGTTTATCAATTTTGTTTTTCTTCTCAAAGAACCAGCTTTTAGTTTTATTGATCTTTGCTATCATTTCCTTCATTTCTTTTTCATTTATTTCTGATCTGATTTTTATGATTTCTTTCCTTCTGCTAACTTTGGGGGTTTTTTGTTCTTCTTTCTCTAATTGCTTTAGGTGCAAGGTTAGGTTGTTTATTCGAGATGTTTCCTGTTTCTTAAGGTAGGATTGTATTGCTATAAACTTCCCCCTTAGAACTGCTTTTGCTGCATCCCATAGGTTTTGGGTCGTAGTGTCTCCATTGTCATTTGTTTCTAGGTATTTTTTTTTTTTTGTAGGTTTTTTTTTTTTTTCCCTCTTTGATTTCTTCAGTGATCACTCCGTTATTAAGTAGTGTATTGTTTAGCCTCCATGTGTTTGTATTTTTTACAGATCTTTTCCTGTAATTGATATCTAGTCTCATAGCGTTGTGGTCGGAAAAGATACTTGATACAATTTCAGTTTTCTTAAATTTACCAAGGCTTCATTTGTGACCCAAGATATGATGTATCCTGGAGAATGTTCCATGAGCACTTGAGAAAAATGTATATTCTGTTGTTTTTGGATAGAATGTCCTATAAATATCAATTAAGTCCATCTTGTTTAATGTATCATTTAAAGCTTGTGTTTCCTTATTAATTTTCATTTTGGATGATCTGTCCATTGGTGAAAATGGGGTGTTAAAATCCGCTACTATGAATGTGTTACTGTTGATTTCCCCTTTTATGGCTGTTAGTATTTGCCTTATGTATTGAGGTGCTCCTATGTTGGGTGCATAAATATTTACAATTGTTATATCTTCTTCTTGGATCGATCCCTTGATCATTATATAGTGTCCTTCTTTGTCTCTTGTAATAGTCTTTATTTTAAAGTCTGTTTTGTCTGATATGAGAATTGCTACTCCAGCTTTCTTTTGGTTTCCATTTGCATGGAATATCTTTTTCCATCCCCTCACTTTCAGTCTGTATGTGTCCCTAGGTCTGAAGTGGGTCTCTTGTAAACAGCATATATATGGGTCTTGTTTTTGTATCCATTCAGCCAGTCTGTGTCTTTTGGTGGGAGCATTTAATCCATTTACCTTTAGGTAATTATTGATATGTATGTTCCTATTCCCATTTTCTTAATTGTTTTGGGTTCGTTATTGTAGGTCTTTTCCTTCTCTTGTGTTTCTTGCCTAGAGAAGTTCCTTTAGCATTTGTTGTAAAGCTGGTTTGGTGGTGCTGAACTCTCTCAGCTTTTGCTTGTCTGTAAAGGTTTTAATTTCTCCATCAAATCTGAATGAGATCCTTGCTTGGTAGAGTAATCTTGGTTGCAGGTTTTTCTCCTTCATCACTTTAAATATGTCCTGCCAGTCCCTTCTGGGTTGCAGAGTGTCTGCTGAAAGATCAGCTGTTAGCCTTATGGGGATTCCCTTGTGTGTCATTTGTCCCTTGCTGCTTTTAATATGTTTTCTTTGTATATAATTTTTGACAGTTTGATTAATATGTGTCTTGGCGTATTTCTACTTGGATTTATCCTGTACGGGACTCTCTGTGCTTCCTGAACTTGATTATCTATTTCCTTTCCTATATTAGGGAAGTTTTCAACTATAAGCTCTTCAAATATTTTCTCAGTCCTTTTCTTTCTCTCTTCTTCTTCTGGAACCCCTATAATTCGAATGTTGGTGCATTTGATGTTGTGCCAGAGGTCTCTGAGACTGTCCTCAGTTCTTTTCATTCTTTTTTCTTTATTCTGCTCTGCAGTAGTTATTTCCACTATTTTATCTTCCAGGTCACTTATCCGTTCTTCTGCCTCAGTTATTCTGCTATTGATCCCATCTAGAGTATTTTTAATTTCATTTATTGTGTTGTTCATCATTGTTTGTTTCATCTTTAGTTCTTCTAGGTCCTTGTTAAATGTTTTTTGCATTTTGTCTAGTCTATTTCCAAGATTTTGGATCATCTTTACTATCATTATTCTGAATTCTTTTTCAGGTAGATTGCCTATTTCCTCTTCATTTGTTAGGTCTGGTGGGTTTTTATCTTGCTCCTTTATCTGCTGTGCGTTTTTCTGTCTTCTCATTTTGCTTATCTTACTGTGTTTGGGGTCTCCTTTTTGCAGGCTGCAGGTTCGTAGTTCCCGTTGTTTTTGGTGTCTGTCCCCAGTGGCTAAGGTTGGTTCAGTGGGTTGTGTAGGCTTCCTGGTGGAGGGGACTAGTGCCTGTGTTCTGGTGGATGAGGCTGGATCTTGTCTTTCTGGTGGGCAGGTCCACGTCTGGTGGTGTGTTTTGGGGTGTCTGTGGACTTATTATGATTTTAGGCAGCCTCTCTGCTAATGGGTGGGGTTGTGTTCCTGTCTTGCTAGCTGTTTGGCATAGGGTGTCCAGCACTGTAGCTTGCTGAACGCTGAGCGAAGCTGGGTGCTGGTGTTGAGATGGAGATCTCTGGGAGATTTTCGCCGTTTGATATTATGTGGAGCTGGGAGGTCTCCTGTGGACCAGTGTCCTGAATTTGGCTCTCCCACCTTAGAGGCACAGCACTGACTCCTGGCTGCTGCACGAAGAGCGTTTCATCCACATGGCTCAGAATAAAAGGGAGAAAAAGTAGGTAGAAAGAACGAATTAGTAGAAGTAGAAAGAGAGAAAGAATGAAAGAAAGGAGGGAGGAAGGGAGGGAGGAAGGAAGGAGGGAAGTAAGGAAAACAGAAAGGAGATAAAGTACAATAAAATAAATTAAGATAGAATATAATAAAGTTATTAAAATAAAAAAATAATTATTAAGAGAAAAAAGAAAAAAATTATATATATATTAAAAAAAACGGACGGATAGAACCCTAGGACAAATGGTGGAAGCAAAGCTATACAGACAAAATCTCACACAGAAGCATACACATACACACTCACGAAAAGAGGAAAAGGGGAAAAAATCATAAATCTTGCTCTCAAAGTCCACTTCCTTAATTTGGGATGATTCGTTTTCTGTTCAGGTATTCCACAGATGCAGGGTACATCAAGTTGATCGTGGAGCTTTAATCTGCTGCTTCTGAGGCTACTGGGAGAGATTTCCCTTTCTCTTCTTTGTTCTCACAGCTCCCAGGGGCTCAGCTTTGGATTTGGCCACGCCTCTGCGTGTAGATTGCCGGAGGGCATCTGTTCTTCGTTCAGACAGGACGGGGTTAAAGGAGCCGCTGATTCGGGGGCTCTGGCTCACTCAGGCCGGGGGGGAGGGAGGGGCATGGAGTGCGGGGCGGGCCTGCGGTGGCTGAGGCCGGCGTGACGTTGCTCCAGCCTGAGGCGTGCCGTGCGTTCGACCGGAGGAGTTGACCCTGGATCCCGGGATCCTGGCAGTGGCGGGCTGCACAGGCTCCCCGGAAGGCGGGTGTGGAGAGCGACGTGTGTTCGCTCACAGGCTTCTTGGTGGCGGCAGCAGCAGCCTTAGCATCTCATGCCCTTCTCTGGGGTCCGCGCTCGTCTCTGGAGCTCCTTTAAGCAGCGCTCTTAAACCCCTCTCCTCGCGCACCAGGAAACAAAGAGGTAAGAAAAAGTCTCCTGCCTCTTCGGCAGGTCCAGACTTTTCCCTGGACTCCCTCCCGGCTAGCCGTGGCGCACAAACCCCCTGTATGCTGTGTTCACGCCACCAACCCCAGTTGTCTCCCGGCGCTCCGACCGAACCCCGAGCCTCAACTCCCAGCCCCCACCCGGCCCGGCGGGTGAGCAGACAAGCCTCTTGGGCTGGTGAGTGCCGGGAGGCCCTGATCCTCTGGGAATCTCTCCGCTTTGCCCTCCTCACCCCTGTTGCTGCGCTCTCCTTCGCAGCTCCGAAGCTTTCCCCCTCTGCCACCCGCAGTCTCCGCCCGCGAAGGGGCTTCCTAGTGTGTGGAAACTTTTCCTTCTTCACAGCTGCCTCCCACTGGCGCAGGTCCCGTCCCTATCGTTTTGTCTCTGTTTTTTCTTCTTTTCTCTTTTGCCCTACCCAGGTACGTTGGGGGTTTGTTGCCGTTTGGGAAGTCTGAGGTCTTCTGCCAGTGTTCAGTAGGTGTTCTGTAGGAGTTGTTCCACGTGTAGATGTATTTCTGGTATATCTGTGGGGAGGAAGGTGTTTTCCGCGTCTTACTCTTCCGCCATCTTCCCGGAAGCCCACACAGATTTCTTAGCAGGATACGAAAAGCATTAGTTATAGAAGAAAAATATGATAAATTGGACTTCAATTAAAAACCTCAGTTCATCTAAAGGCATCATTAAGAAAATCAACAGATAAGTCACAGACTGGGAGACAATGTCTGTAATCCATGTATCTGACAAAGAATTCACAACCAGAATATAAACAAGACCTGCTGTAACTAATAAATCAAAACCCACACCATCCACATAAGAAAATTGACAGGGGCTTCCCTGGTGGCTCAGTGGTTGGGGGTCCGCCTGCCAATGCAGGGGACAGGGGTTTGTGTCCCGGTCCGGGAGGATCCCGCGTGCTGCTGAGCGGCTGGGCCCGTGAGCCATGGCCGCTGGGCCTGCGCGTCCGGAGCCTGTGCTCCGCAGTGGGAGAGGCCACAGCCGTGAGAGGCCCGCATGCTGCAAAAATAAATAAATAAATAAATAAAAAGAAAAGGGACAAAATAGTTAAATTAGCATTTTATTCAGAAGATATAAAAATGGACGAGAAACACATGAAAAGTACTCAACATCATTTGTCATCAGGAGAATACAATTTAGAACCATAGTGTGATGTCATGTTACACCTACCAGAATGTCCCAAATTAAAACGACTGACAACACCAAATGCTGGTGAGGATGTGGGGCAACTGGAACTTCCATGCTTTGCTAGCGGGAATGTAAAACAGCACAACTATTTTGGAGAAACAGTTTGACAGTTTTTTATAACATTAAATATATAATTACTTTATAACCCAGTAATCCTATTCCTGGGTATTTAGCCAAGAAAAATGAAAATGTATGTTAAAAAGACTTGTACAAGAATGTTCATACCAGCTTTATTTATAATACCCTCAAAATGGGACTAAGCCACGTGTCCATAAATAGAAGAATAGGAAAATAAAATCAAAAAATTTTCACACAATGGAATACTGCATAGTTTTGAGAATGAATAAATTATTGCTAAATGCAACAATATTGGCAAATCTTAGAGGTATAATGAGTGAAAGCAGCTAGCCAAAAAAGAGCACAGTACTATATTATTTCTTTTATATGAAGTTCAAGAACAGGGAGAACCAATCTATAGTGATAGAAATCAGAATAATTATTGCCTCTGTGGAGATGACTAGAAGGGGCAAAATAAACTTGCTCGGGTGATTAAAAAGCTCTATATCTTGGTTGGGGTTACGTGAGCTTATATATAATTGTCAAAATTCATCAAATTGTACACTTAAGATCTGTATGTAAATGATAATTCTATTTAAAAAAGAAAGAAAAAGAAGCCCCCCCCCCCAAATCATGGTAAGGAACTGAATGCTGCAAAGAAAAAGAAAACTGTCCTGTAGCCCACATTCTATAATCCAATAGGTACAATTTATTCAAAATTAACCTAGACTGGTAATTATCTTATTTAACAAAAATATATTGTGTACCTCCTGTGTATGAGGCATGTTCTCTCATAGGAATTAGTGAACAGAGCAAAAAATAGCCTTGTTTTCATGTGCTTTACCTTTTAGGGGAAGTAAAGGATGGGGTTGGAGGGAAAAGCAAAATATAAGCAAGCAAACATCTTAAAGGATAAACTAATTTCAGATATGTGCCATGAAGAAAACTGACTGGGAGAAGAGGTAGGGGGGAAATATTTTAGATGACATAATGAGGGAAGACTTCTTTGTGGAGGAGGTGACATTTGAGCTGAGTCTTAAATGATAAGAAAGAGCCAGCTGTGTGAAGATCTGTGGGAAGAGTATTTCAGGCAGAGGGGACAGCCAGTGTACAGGTCCTGTGGTGACAGTAAGTGTGGCACATTGAAAGAAAGGCAGAAGTTCTCTGTGTGACAGGGCATAGTCGGCAATGGCGAGAGGGGTAGACAGTAAAAGTGATCTTGTATCTGCTATTTATGGCTATGTGGATTCTCACTGATTGTTTTGAATATAAATATCCCTGGCCAGTGTCCAAATCATTTTATGGATTTACATGAGAATATGCTTTGCAAACTGAAAATAACTAAATGTATTCGGTTATTATTGCTATTATTTTTTTAAAATTAATTTACTTATTTTTATTTATTTACTTTTGGCTGCGTTGGGTCTTCGTTGCTGCACGTGGGCTTTCTCTAGTTGCGGTGCGCGGGGGCTACTCTTCGCTGGGGTGCACGGGCTTCTCATTGTCTTGGCTTCTCTTGTTGAGGAGCATGGGATCTAGGGGTGTGGGCTTCAGTAGTTGTGGCTTGTGGGCTCTAGAGCGCAGGCTCAGTAGTTGTGGTGCACGGGCTTAGTTGCTCTGTGGCATATGGGATCTTCCTGGACCAGGGCTTGCACCCTGGTCCCCTGCATTGGCAGGCAGATTCTTAACCACTGTGCCACGAGGGAAACCCCATTGCTATTATTTTTAATGACTAAATATTTGTATGTTTTCATCAGTAAGCCCTACTTGTAAAAACTCTGCTTTTTTATTGCTTAGTAATCAAAGTTATAGTGGAACAATTAGAAAACTATAGATAGAGACAAAAGAACTTTTTAAAAAGCCCTGTAGTTATCTTAGTTATATAACTCTGAACATAATCATATATATTAACTAACCATGTTGTACTGTTCTGAAAATTGATATCACTACTCTATTTCCACGTCACTTAATATGTATCAAAATATTACTTAAAAGGCTACATAGTGAACCACTGTGCAAACGTACAATAATTAAATCCTGTAATCTTGACTATTTAGGTGGTTTTCTCCTCTGCATCATCATAAATGATTGTGCATCTTTGCGCTCATCCCTAATTGCTTTTGGGATAGAGTTTTGGAATTGAAGTTCCTTTTGTTATATACTAATTGACCTTCCCAGTGTCTGTACCAATATAATGGAACTGTTTCAGGGTAACTTTTTCCGTTATAAAAGTTACCTGGAAAAAATGACAGTCTTTCTATTGTTTTGTAGGCACATTCTGAACCAGGAAATGTGCTGTTTTGGTTTTTAGAAAGTCAAGTCCAAGACAAAAGCTTTGTCTGAAAAAAAAAAGAATAAAGGCTATGCTCCAGTGGAAAAGTGTGGCTCAGGGGTTGACCCATTATGCTTCCTTCTTCCTGTTTGGCTAGTGTGTTACTGGAATCATTACGTGGTTGTATTACGAGGGGAAAGAATGAGAAGGAGACAGTGGTAATAGGATGAAGAGATTAGGTGCAGACAGAGCCTAGAAACAGGGTGAGGGAGATAGCATGAACCTGCTGTGGTAGCACATGTCCACCTCCCAATCCCCTGAACTTGAGTTATTACACATGGCAAAGGGGACTTTGCAGACGTGATTAAGCTATGCATCTTGAGTTAGAGAGATCATCCAGGATTATCCAGGTGGGCTCAATGTAAGTATAGGGGTCCCTATAAGTGAAAGAGGGAGGCAGAAGAATCACAGTCAGAGAAGGAGATGTGACAACAGAAGTAGAGGTCAGGGTTATGCAGTTGCTGGCTAGAAGGAGGTAGCATCTAAAAACTGGGAAAGGCAAGGAAATCCCCCCAGAGCCTCTAAAAGGAATGCAGTCCTGCCAACAGCTTGATTTTAGCCATTAAGCCACCAGTGAGATCCATTTTGAACTTCTTACTTCCAGAATTTTAAGATAATAAATTTGTTTTGTTTTAAGCCACTTAGTTTGTGATAATTAGTTATAGCAGCAGTAGGAAAGTAATACAGGGGCTGAATTTAACAGGGGGAGTTAGGGAAGTTATGTGATTTGAAAGAATATGAATATTTGCAGAATGAGTTTGATGTTTAGGTGGAGAGACAATGATGAAGGTAGGTAACGTATGTGTGAAACTGCAGGGAGTGGGTAGATCTGAATAAGGTGACTTTTTTTTTTTGTGGTACGCGGGCCTGTCACTGTTGTGGCCTCACCCGTTGCGGAGCACGGGCTCCAGATGCGCAGGCTCAGCGGCCATGGCTCACGGGCCCAGCCGCTCCGCGGCATGTGGGATCTTCCCGGACCGGAGCACGAACCCGCGTCCCCTGCATCGGCAGGCGGACTCTCAGCCACTGCGCCGCCAGGGAAGCCCAAGGTTGACTCTTGAATAAAGTTGACTCCAAGACCTGGATAAGGTTGACTCCTGAGGCCACCACCCCCTCAGTACTTGTAATTTTCCTTCATAGCACTACTTGAAGTTAAATATATATTTATATAAATAATATATAATATGTTATCAATATATATTTATGTAATTATTATTTAACCTCTGTCTTGCATTCTAGACTGCAAAATCTATGACGGCAGAGTGTTTCGATGATCGTGCTCTTCTGAGCATGATAATAATAATAATAATTAATAATAATAACTAATTAAGAACAAATGGGCATGATAAAGATTAAGGTGAACGAATAAACTGGGGGAAGAAATTGATGATGGGTAAATAGAAAATAATAGAAAATCTAATAAGGAGGGAACCTAACATATAGCCAACTTCTTGTAGATGTAAAACTCCTTACATTGGCTCTAGTGATTTTCAGCCAGCAGGAGGTACTATTCTCTTTTGCAGTCCTGCTGGCATAGTGATTGATTAAGAGCAGGTGGGGGTTTTGGAACTAGACTTCTTTGGTTCAAATCCATATAGCTATGCATACTGTTCCTTGTATAGGTCTCTAACATGCTCAAACGTGATACATGTCAGATAAGCTGGGCTAAAGTATAGCAAAAGGGTCCATCCACCCATCCATCCATCCATCCATCCATCCATCCATCCATCCAGTTCAGTGGTTAGGAGAGTACAAGTCATGGAGTCAGGGTTCTGTCTCAGCTCTGCCAATTACTATGTGGCCTTGGGTAAGTTACGTAAAACTCAATTATTTATAAAACAGGGACACTAATAGGGTTGTGTTGTTGTAAGAATTAGATATAAAACTATTAGAATAATTCCTGGCACATAGTCATTGATAAATATTATCTATTATTACTAATTGAATAGGATCAATTTTGTTTTAATAGAAAGAAGCAGAAACCAAGTCTGCTGCTAACAGCTGTGTGACTGTGGCCAGATTTTTCCTCTCTGGTTAGGCGAAGGGATTGTTCTACACCAATGATTCTCAATCTTTAATGCACAGATGAACTGCTTGAAGGTCTTTGGAAAATGCAGGTTCGATTCAGTAGGTCTGGGGTAGAAGATGAGATTCTGCACTGCTAACACACTCCCAGGTGATGCTGGTGGTTCAAGGACCACACTTTGGGAGGCAAAGAACTAGACAAGCTCTAAGTTCTAGCATCAATATTTCTGCTGTTGGTATCATCATCCTGCTAGTTTCCCAGGCTATTTAAATCTTGCAGTTTACATCAACTTTTTCTTCCTTCTCATTGCCTAAATCCAATCTTTTTTTTTTTTTTTTACTGATTTTGTTTCCTCTTTGAAAATGTCTTTTCAATGACCTCTGAACCTAAATTATGTTAGAATAATTTAGAAAATTGACACAACTGCTTGATTATGTAGCCATTAAAAATTGTTAAGAAGAATCTTAACATGGCAACATTCATATAATTTAATATCATGAATATAAAAACATACATCATGTATGAGTGAATCTAGGGAGATCCCCTTCTCCCACCTGATGCTACATACAGGGGAAAATAAAGTAGGAAGGAAATGCCCCAAAGGGGTTGAGTTTGGTTGATAGAAATATGGTTCTCTCTAGGTATGTATGTTTTCCTTTCTTTTTCTATAGTTTCTTTAGTGAATACTATCATTTGGAAAATGAAAACATTGTTTTCAAAGAATTATCAGACCAGAATCCTTCAAAGGTATTTCCAGAACCCTTAGGGACGGTTGGCCTCCTTTCTCTCGTAAGTGTCTTTATCGGCTCCCCTCTTTATTCTTTGTCTTCTGGGTTCACTGACAGGAAAGTCCCCACTCTCCAAGAAGATTTTTCATTTCATCTCCCCTGTGAACAGAAACTCATTTTTTCCCCCAGCTCCTGCCTGACTGAAGGGATTAACCTCTTTCCTAAACTTTAGCACGGTGCAGAATACTCGTGCCCGCACCACTGGGTCTCACTTCCAATGGCTACCGAGGGCATAGGCCCAGAGTTCTGACACCATCAGGAATCTTGCCCCAACTCCTTTGGGTCTGCTTTACATAAAAGGACAGGGGGAGAGTGTGGAAGGATGAAGTCAGATGTTGCCCAGCTGCAGCTTATGCCAGAAACAACTTGGGATGCAGTTCTACAGCTGCAAAGCAAACCAAGCAGCCAGGCATGTCCACAGCCGCTGAAGCTCCAAGGGGAAGAGAGCCATAGGGCCAGATGTTACTTCTAGAAAAAAAATTGCTGTGCAAATCTTGGCCCCTGAATGGTGCATCTGTCCAACTTATCTTCCACTTGGTCATAGATAATAAAAACTCTGCTAGGAAGGCCTGAAAAAAACAAAGAAGGAACATAACTTGTCTATGAAAAGAAAGTCATGAAATACATGTTTTTGCCAAAGCATTTATTTTGGAGTTTCTCAGATTTCTTAGCTTGAATTCATATTGAAACGTCCTTTCTGGGAGGAAAAAAGTCTTTTTATCAGCTGCTGATGAATGCTCCTCTTGATTCCAGTTTTTATTCCCGTTGGGTATGTGGACGAGGCTTGGTCATTCCTTAGAGGAGAGAAGGAAAGCCCTTTCCTTGCCCTCGATTCTAGACTTTTCCAGAACAGATCTTATCCTACTGTTAAGCCATTGTACTTTCCAGGTCAGCTGGGTATGTTGGACAGGTTGTTTACTGCCCAAGGGTGGCTGATTGAGGAATATGGAGGAGGCTAGAATCTAGCTGGCGTTCTAGACGCTAGGCTGTGCTCTACACAGCTCTGCAACCAACTGGGAGGGACATCTTTTTATAAAGAACACAAAGATGCTGTCCATTTGCCAAGAGGTGTGTCGATAGGTTTACCTTTGCATGGACAGGATGCCTTTTCCTCATTAGCATAAAGTGTTATGTGGGCTTATACGCCAACCTAACCCTTAGACCTCCAAACTGGGATCACCATCCGTTCGGCTGCTGGGCCAGCAGCACCCAAGTCTTCGTCCTGACTGCAAATAGGGAGCTTGTAGGACTCTGCCCAGGGGTCAGAGCACCAAGTCTGGCTCTGAACAGTGTCTCCATTCTGATTAGGGTGGCTTTGCCCTGAGACCCAGGCTTCCCACTTATACTTAAGAGATATACTTTCTTGCCTTATTTTTTGACCCAGATTGATGTCTCAGATACATGCCTGGTGTCTTGGTCCCTTTAAACCCAGGAACCTGTTTTGGTCTGGCAATTCGGTGTGCCGAGGAGCCAAGCACTGCCCCTGCTCCCCAACCTGGCTGGTGCTCCGAGTTTTCCCCGTGGCTCGTTCTTGCTTGGATCTCAGAATGTGACCTACTGCAGGGTGAATCTCCCCTTATTGTTCCACTTGCCTGTCTGCATGCTCCTGCCAATTTGTCTTATGTTCCTGAAGCTGACAGCTTGCCTGACCATCTCCTTTCTCTGTTGCTATGAATCACCTGGATAGTGCGTTCTCTTTCTTGGCCTGAGCTTGTCCTTAAAGCCTAGCTGTCTTCATTGGGTGGGTCTGGTTCTCTGTCTGTTCTTCCCTAGGGTGCCTCAACCTACCTCAGGGAAGGGGGCACATACTTGGCCATCCTTTGAGATGAGGCGCTTAGCTCCGAGAAGGCCCAGCTTTATGTGACCAAATAACCACTTAAATATTATAATGAATACTTCCTAAAACTATCTCCCTACTAGGTACACAGTGTCTGAAATTCTACCAAGGGCATTGCTCCCTCCAGGGGTCCTCTGCAAAGGTAAGGAACAGTGACCAGTCAGTCACAAACACTCATCACCAAAGTTAGTAATATCATGATCTTCCCTAATGACAGGAATCTAGAGTGGTATGTGGGCATAAGAGGTCTGGGGAGAGCCGAGCAGAAGAGACTTATACAAGGAACAAGTAGTGGAGTGGGGGGGGCACTGAGGACAAATTTTCCATTTTTCTGCTTTTATGTGGTCCCAGTCTTGGGCAAACAGTTCACATAACTTTACGCTTTGATGTGGTTTGGAATATCATGGAGGCTGAGAGCAGACTGGACAAAAACATTGTCTCTTGGGGTTAATAGAGAAAGAAACAGAAACAGGATTTGGTTATTATTTGGAAGTGAGCAGAAAAACTGAGGAAAGAACCATAACTTCACCAATTCAATAGATTATCATGTAAAACAGGGATCAAAAAATGGCTAGTGTCAGAAATGCATTAGGAACAGAGGTCAGGGAAAGGATGCAGGATTACAGGTAAGTCACCCTGCAGTTAGTCCTCACATCTCCAACATTAAGCTTTGAATGTGATGTACACCCTCAGACTCTCACAGACTGTCTCTGGCACAGGTTGGAGTGCCTCGCTTCCTCCATGTTAATAAGGGTAGTATGGACTGAGGGGAAGAGCTTAATATGTGATTACTAGGTCACTCAGTGGGGCTGAAGACCTTCCACTGATTTTTCTGAATCACTAAGGTTGCTTCATGGAAATTAACCTTGAGAGGTAGTGATCCAGAGGGGCAGGAACATGGCTTTGGTGTCAGCCAGGACTGGGTTCTCTCTAGTCCTGGCTCAACTATTGATACTTACTGGTTGTCAGAGCCAGAGCGCTTAACCTAAGCCTCACTTTCCTCATCTGTAAACTGGTGCTAAAATAGTAGCTACGTCAGAGGGTATTATGAGGATCGCATATGTTGTTACATGGTATGATATCACAAGGCTTCAAACAGAATGCCCAGCAGAGGGTGAGTGTGAATGGTGCCTCTGTTTTGGAGGAATTCCCTATTTTCCTACAATACAACCTGGTATTCCTGTCAGCAGAGCTTCTCAGATGTCCAAAGAAGTCAGAGCACTTTCATTTTTGAAACCTCTGGTATATGAAGAAGTGAAATACAAAAGCAGATACACAGTTTACGTAATTGTATTTAACAAATCAATGTTGGTAACATATGCATGCACACCCAAATAGTATCATGCAACATGATTGTATTATTCATGTGATCCTGGTGCCCTACAGGGTGGCCTGGAAGGGATCCAAGTTTAAAGTTGTGTGGGGAATGTCTTTCAGTTCTGTTTGTGTCATTCTGTAACTGAATGTTTAATCTTAATTGGAGATAAAGTGAAATAAAGTGAAAAGTCTAAATTTGAGACTTGGGCTCATGGCCCTCCTAGCCCCTCATGTGATAAGTTCCAGCATTTAGAGAAATCTGAGCTGTACAGACAGACCACTATTCTGTTTGTTTCTGCTGGTGGAAATTAGAGAGTGTCTGCTGTTCTCTTATCAGTGCAACAAACAGACAAAGTGTAGGCTGAACTCGTCTTTATTTCAGGAAAATTGTGATGTACAATGAGAACTGGAATAGGAAGAGGAGCACTGCCTTCAGGTTTGATTCCAACGACCAGCACTAGGAGATGCAGAGGAAGGTGCTTTTCTTCCCCAGGATTCGATGTCCTGTCATTTGAATGACAGGGCTGGGATTAGCTCTTCCCAAGGTCTCCACTCTGACTTCTGTGATCCTGTTTGTGTGTGGAGTTTGCACATATGCATGGGGCATGCTTTATTAAAGGCTGATATAATCTAGCAGAGTAAAAGATTTGATCTCACAATTTTCAGGTCAACTAAGTTAATTGTAAAAAGTAATAAGTGGGTAGTTAATCACTAAGTTGCTTATAGAGGTTTTTCCTTGAAATACAATTAATGCTTTTCTTTAGGTCAATCGCTATCTTTACAAGATCTAAAACATCAGGGAAAGCAGTGAATCTGGAGATGGAAGGAGTAAGGAATCAAATCTGAAAAGACTTATGGTTAGAAAGGGATGGGTCTGGGATAAAAATCAATAAGAAGGTCTTCAGATACAACCCCAGGACCCCATTAGTTGTTTTTCCATTCAGTCTTTACTTCTTTCATTTTCTCACTGTGTTTCCTTTTTAGCTTTATTATCTTCTTCTCTAACTACTTTTGTCCATCCACCATTCCACTTTTGTCTTTTCATTTTTTAATAAGTTCAAAGTGTAAAGCATAATGACTGGACATATATCTTTTGAAATGATTACCATAATAAATTGAGGTAAGATCTATCATCTCATATAAATACAAAAAATTTTTTTTGTTGAGTGATAAGAACTCTTAGGATCTACTTTGTACATTTTAAAATTTATATAGTATAAGGTTTAAATTGGCAGATGGTAGAATACTCTTGGACAAGAAGAAAATCCTATCTATGAAAAAATTTTGACTTTTTATTGTTCCTCTCTGCAAACAGTGATTAGGTGGAAAGTGGGAAATATTTTCCAGTAAATAACTCACATATTTGGACATGTTTAGATGAGGGATGAGAAAATAAATATATAACTTTAATTGAAGAGGAAGTTAAAAATCTGTATTTAAGGTCTTTTGTGAAAGTGATTAATTTATTAAAAATAGGAGAGGGGTATTCAGAGGAAAACATTAGAAAGAAAAGTAAAAAAAAATATGCTGTGATTTAAAAAGTTTGTAAGATAAAGAATATAGCAAAAAGGCATTTAATAAGAGTTAATTTTTAAAATTTACTTGAATAAAAATCTTTTGGCTAGAGCAACAGATTTGTCTACAAAATATTATTCACATAAGTTATTCAAACATAATGGTAAATTTACTGATTCCAGATCAAGACAGATCTTGGGTGAGTTATGGGTGTGCCAGTCATGGTTCGCAAATTTCACCCTTGAGAGTTTTATTCCTTAAGATTCTGAAGATCTTTTGTCCCTCTGAGGTCCCCAGTAAAAATTCAAATATTTCTGAAGGGTGTGTGGTTGGTCCTTTATGCGTTTTGAGGGAAAGGGTGGTATCTGAGCATGGCACAGGACCTGGAAGAGGGCTCACAGGGGCATAATCCCCTCTATTTCACCCATGTAGCAAGAACTGTATTACCAGTGCTGTGTGGAAGGCTAAAGGCTGAGAGGAAGAACAATAACTCATTAATTCAAATTCTGAGGGTTATCTTGATGAGAAGGGCAGGGAACTCATTCTTGGAAAGTGAATGCATAGATTCCAGGGGAAAGAATAATGACCCCCAAGTGCATGGAATACTTGGCGTCACCATTCATAGAGATTTCCTTTGTTCATAACTGAATCCAACCTACTATTTAGAGAAGTCACTCAGTGAATCTGGGGAACTAAAAATTCAGTTCATGCCTTTGGCTAGGGGGTCACTGGGTATCTTTCTCCACCTAGTGGCCAATGGCTCCCGACCACAAAGTTAAAAGACAATTGGTTATCATGGCAATGAAACAGGCAAGGTTTCTTGTTTTGCACTACTAGGCTATCAGATCCTAGAATGAAGAAGATATTTAAGCATATGTTGGAAAAGCCTGTGGGCGAATTAATAATTAGGTTGGCTTACATAGCTTCCATTGTTCAGTTGACATGCTTTGCATTCTAGAGGAGAAAGAGCAGTCAGGAATGCTTGCTGATAAGTAATGCACACATAGAGTTAAAGCTTGAGGCCAATTTCATGATATCAGATGTTCACATTATAAAACTCACTTTTCAAGGACAGAAAAAGATAAGAAGAAGAGATGCAAAGAAACTTAAATTATTAATTTTATGTGATTTTTGGATAGTCAGTTTCAATTATGCTCTGGGCACACTGTAGGTGCTCAGTAAAAGACTTTGGTATTGAATTGAATTTGATGGATCTGCCTGTGCCTCAATTTTTAAATTGCTCTTGTTGTTTCTACTTTTCCCAACTAAAATCATACTCCATTAAAAACAAATTTAAAAATATGTATGTAATGAGCATTTTTCAGTTGTTTTCATGTTGGTCTCTGCAATATTTGATGCTGTTGGCAACTCCCTCCTGGAAACTTTTCTCTTCCTCTCTGCTCTGGTTTCCATGACACCACCCTCTCCTGCTTGCCTCCTAGCTCCCTGGCAGGATTATTTTGTGTTTGCTTTCCAGTGTCACCCTTCTATCGTGGTCTCTTTAATACTACTGTGGCCTAAGGTTCTATTCTTAGCCCTCTTCTTTTCTCCATTCAACTTGTCTTTCTCTATGATCACATATTAATATTTGAACTCTAATGTAGGTACTGGTGGTTCCAAAGTCTCCATCTCCAGCTCTTACCCATTCTCTCCTAAGTTCCAGACCCAAATTCCTACCTGTCTGTTGGTTATCTCCACCACAGTACCCTGTAGGCACCTAGAACCCTGTGAACTCCTAACTGAGCTCATTATTTTCAGCCCTTCTGCTACTTGCACTCTTGCTGGCATTGCCTATCTGGGTATGTGTCATTATTATTCAGTATTCATGATCCAAAGGATGAATAGTGTTTGTCTTCCTATAGCACAGAGTTGATTCTGATAACAAAATTAACATTAATAATAAGAACTATGATTTATTAAGCAGTAACTATTTTCCATTCACTGTGCTTGGTGTTTCATACATTGTGCCAGATAATTTATGAACCTAATGCCTACATCAGTTTTTTTTTTTTTTTATTATTATTATTTTTTGCGGTACGCGGGCCTCTCACTGCTGTGGCCTCTCCCGTTGTGGAGCACAGGCTCCGGATGCGCAGGCTCAGCGGCCATGGCTCACGGGCCCAGCCGCTCCGCGGCATGTGGGATCCTCCTGGACCGGGGCACGAACCCACGTCCCCCGCATTGGCAGGCGGACCCTCAACCACTGCGCCACCAGGGAAGCGACTACATCACTTTCTAGAGCAGCTATGATGAAAAGTTTTGTGCTTGTTGCTATTATCCCAGCTCAAGGCATGCCTCAGCTGTCCTGCCTCAGGGCTTCCTCTGAAGCTGGGGAAGGCTGCTGAGCCAGCGAACAAGCCAGCCATGTTGTGAGGGGAAAGTTAAGCTCCCAGGAGCGAACCTCTCAAATGAGGAGTGGGAGTTTGTGGACTAATGCCCCAGCTTTCCATCCTTTAAAGGTATAACTCTGAGGGCCATTCTATAAGGCTCTTCAGAATGCTCCCTGCAGGATTGAGCCCCAGTTGCTTGGAGTAGTAACCAGTCCTAGAATGCATCCTTAGTGGGCTTGGAGTTTCTCCCTCATTAACTTACAATCCTGGCTCCCTGGGAGCACTTCCCAAACAAGCTACCTGAACCCAAACCCATTTTAGTCTCAACTTTGGGAGAACCCAAATTGAGACACACACATTTAATCCTCACTATAGACCTTCTTATGAAGGGAAAATAAGAATAATTTTTGAAGTTTTTTGACACTATGTACTTGAGGTTAATGCTTGGATGTTCTTGTGGATCTCTTTGCTTTAAAAACAGAGGCATCTGGGGCTTCCCTGGTGGCGCAGTGGTTCAGAGTCCACCTGCCGATGCAGGGGACACAGGTTCGTGCCCCGGTCTGGGAAGATCCCACATGCCGCGGAGCGGCTGGGCCCATGAGCCATGGCCACTGAGCCTGCGCGTCCAGAGCCTGTGCTCCGCAACGGGAGAGGCCACAACAGTGAGAGGCCCGCGTAATGCAAAAAAAAAAAAAAAAAAAAAAATTTTATTAAATGCCTTTTTGCTATATTCTTTATCTTACAAACTTTTTAAATCACAGCATAATTTTTTTTCCTTTTCTTTTTAATGTTTTCCTCTGAATATCCCTCTCCTATTTTTAATAAATTAATCACTTTCAGCCTTAGCCCCATTTTATAGATGAGGAAACTGAGGCACAGAGAAGGTTACTAAACTTGCCCAGGGTTATTCAGCCTACTAGTTGAAGAACTGGCAGTCTGACTCCAGAACCTTCTGTCTGCCAAAACAGTGATCTGAGGGGCAAGCAAGAGAATAGCTGGGAAGAATACCCAATTGGCTCTGATATCCATACATCACTGGCCCTTCAGTGTCAACCGATTTTTTCTTCAGCTTTCTCCAGTTTGATGATGAAAATTCTCAGGAGATTTTTGGTTTTATGAAAAAGTAGAATGGGAAGATTGACAGTTTTAAATATACGTGCCTCTAAAAAAAAATAGACTTGTATTTTATGACAAATTTAAAGGATGATGATTTATAAGGGAAAATAATAATTTTTGAAGTTTTTTGACACTGTGTACTTGAGGTTAATGCTTGGATGTTCTTGTGGATCTCTTTGCTTTAAAAACAGAGGCATCTGGGGCTTCCCTGGTGGCGCAGTGGTTCAGAGTCCGCCTGCCGATGCAGGGGACACAGGTTCGTGCCCCGGTCTGGGAAGATCCCACATGCCGCGGAGCGGCTGGGCCCGTGAGCCATGGCCGCTGAGCCTGCGCGTCCGGAGCCTGTTCTCTGCAACGGGAGAGGCCACAACAGTGGGAGGCCCGCGTACCGCAGAAACAAACACACAAACAAAAAAAAAACCGGAGGCATATAAATTTTCCCATAAAATGAGCACTCAGCTTCATTGTGAAAAAGCATTTTAAAATGTAGATAAAACGCTGATAAGCATTTTAGAAACATTAATTGTTCCTTGTATGCTCATACTGAATCAGACAAAGGAGAAGTCAAAGATGGGAATTCACCTTAATTTAGAGTAGCAGATGGGTTTTGAAACTTTTTTGAAATTGGATGTAAAATGAGGAAAAGGAACCATGCTTTGCCCAGGTTCTTTAGATACGTGATCTCCTTTCACTTTCCAACAACTCTGCAAATATTCCTGTCATTTTTCTTGTCTGGCAAATGAGGAATTAATTTTAAAGGATTTGACAAATTCCTTTTAAGTCACACAGATATTAAGTGGGAAGCTGGGATTTAAGCCTGGTTTGAGTGGCTTTCCAAACCACACTCCCATTACATTGCCTGGGAAATAGAATGTAGAAACAAGATGCAAGGATTTTGCAGATGCAAATTTATAATGAGAAATCACTGTATATAAGTTGTTCCAGATTATATGGTATGCCACCTAAAGGCTGATGGTGTATTATAGGATATGCATAAATACATTTTGGTGGACCTTGAATTAAATAAGATAGTGACCTCCTATGGAATGGCTACTTGCAAAGTTCTTCTGACAATGTTCACAAGAACAATCAAGGATTCTATATACAATAAAATCTCAAAAGTATTCTAATTTAGAAAGCTACCAACCTTGGCTAAATTATTATACTGAAAGAAGTTAACTTGTCTTGCTTTTATGAGAAAAGTGTCCAATGTGAGATGTTATGTTTATTTAATTATTTATTTTTAATTAAAATATAGTTGGTTTACAATGTTGAATTCATTTCAGGTGTACAACATAGTGATTCAATATTCTTATAGATCATACTCCATTTAAAGTTATAAAATATTGCCTGTATTCTCTGTGCAGTACAATATAGCCTTGTATCTCATTTATTTTATACATAGTGCTATGCACCTCTTAATCTCCTACCCCTAGCTTGCTCCTCACCCAGCCCTCTTCCCACTGGTAACCACTAGGTTGTTCTCTGTATCTGTGAGTCTGTTTCTGTTTTGTTGTATTCATTCATTTGTTTTATTTTTTAGATTATACATATAAGTGATAATGTACAGTATTTATCTTTCTCTGAAATTTCACTAAGCGTGATACCCTCCAGCTCCATCCATGTTGTTGCAAAATTCCATTCTTTTTTATGGCTGAGTAATATGCCACTGAATATATATACTACATCTTCTTTATCCATTTATCTGTTGATGGAAACATGGATTGCTTCCATATCTTGGCTATTGTAAATAATGCTGCTATGAACATTGGGGTGCACGTATCTTTTCAAATTAGTGTTCATTATTTTCTGGATATATACCCAGGAATGGAATTGCTGGATCATATGGTAGTTCTATTTTTACTTTTTTGAGGAGTATCCATACCGTTTTCCATAGTGCCTGCATCAATTTACAATACATTCCCAACAACAGTGTACAAGGATTCCCTTTTCTCCACATCCTCTCCAACATTTGTTATTTGTAGACTTTTTGATGATAGCCGTTATGACAGGTGTGAGATGATATCTCCTAGTTGTTTTGATTTACATTTCTCTAATAATTAGGGCTGTCGAGCATCTTTTCATGTGCTTTTTTGGCCATCTGTATGTCTTCTTTGGAAAAATGTCTATTAAGGTCTTCTGCCCATTAAAAAATTTTTTTTTGATAAATTGAGTTATATGAGCTGTTTATATAGTTTGGATATTAACCCCTTGTTGGTCATATCATTTTCAAATATTTTCTCCCATTCTGTAGGTTGCCTTTTCGTTTTGTCAGTGGTTTCCTTTGCTGTGCAAAAGATTTTAAGTTTAATTAGATACCATACCTTTGTCTTAGGAGGCAGATCCAAAAAAATATTGCTATGATTTATGTCAAAGAGTGTCCTGCCTATATTTTCTTCTAGGAGTTTTATGGTTCCAGGTCTTACATTTAGGTCTTTAATCCATTTTTAGTTTATTTTTGTATATGGTGTGAGGAAATGTTCTAATCTCATTCTTTTACATATAGCTGTCCAGATTTCCCAGCATTACTTATTGAAGAGACTGTCTTTTCTCCATTATATATTCTTGCCTCCTTTGTTGTGGGTTAATTGACCATAGGTGTGTGGGTTTATTTCTGCGCTGCCTATTCTGTTCCATTGATCTATGTGTTTGTTTTTGTGCCAGTACCATACTGTTGATTACTGTAGCTTTGTAGTATAGCCTGAAGTCAGGGAGCCTGATTCCTCCAGCTATTTTCTTTTTTCTCAAGATTTCCTTGGCAATTTTCAGGCTTTGGGGGTTCCATATACATTTTAGGATTATTTGTTCTAGTTCAGTGAAAAATGTCATGGGTATTTTGATAGGGATTGCATTAAATCTGTAGATTGCTTTGGGTGGTATGGCCATTTTAACAGTATTAATTCTTCCAATCCATGAACGCTGAATATCTTTCCATTTCTTTGTATAATCTTCAATTTGAGATGTTATCTTTCATACTAGTGGTTGGCACATTGACCAAATCTGGTCTGATCCCTGTTTTTGTACATTCCATGAGCTAAGGGTTTTTAAATTACTAAATGGTTTTTAAAAAATTAAAAGAATTATATTTCATGCCATTTGAAAATTAAATGGAATTCAAATTTTAGTGTGCATAGAGTTTTACAGTCATACTCATGCATTTGTGTATTGTTTATAGCTGTTTTTGCACATCTGAGTTGTGGCAGAGATTGTATGGCTCACAAAACCTAAAATATTTACCCTGTTTTATGCTATTTGGTGGCTGAAGGTAAGACTTGGAGCACTTGTTTCCTATGGCTTAATTTCCTAAAAATCATTAAAATGTCCAATGCAAATACACTCTACACCAAAATACTAATGTACATGTACATTTTATTTATATATGATTGATTTTCTTCTCCAGTTTCATGATAACACTACCTGAAACTTTATCTTTCAGAGTCAGCTCCAATAATAAATAACTATAGGGAGTGAGGGCTGAATTCATATGGGGCGTGGGTCATTCTTTGGAAAGCCATTTGCCTTGTAGGAATCATATTAACAGTGGTTATAATGGTGACCTAGCACTGTAGAGTTTAGAAATCACCTTTATTTATGAAGTCACATTTAATCTTGATAGTTAACTTTGTGAGATCATATTATGATTACTTTCTCTTTTGTTTACACATAAGGAAACTGAGGCTTTGTAAGATTAATTGACTTGTCCAAGATCCCCAAATCAGTAAGTGTCATCCAGACTCAGAGTATTTAATTTTCTTTTCTTTTTTTTTTTTGAGAGGAGAGATTTTATTGTTAAATGGAAACATTTATGTTTTTATATCTCTAAACTATAAGAATGTTTTGTTATCAAAAAAGTGATGGGAATTTACTTAAAAGAACAGTTTTTAGAATTTTGATTTTATTTTTGGACTGCTTTACTATTTCTGGTGTTCTTCAAAGCAACATCCTTTTATCACTATAATTGCCAATATTTTATGCCAATTAAATTTCCAGCAGTGAGATAGATTTTACAAGTAGTGATGCATGTGAGTGTATAGTAAAATTATTTTTACTTGTATGAGGAAATATGTTCATTTGATTATAGAAAAATTTCCATTTTAGTATTTTTATGAATGAAAACCAATATTTCAAATGAATAAAATATATTAAAAAGAAAAGAATCAATGTCCCAAGGCACATGAATGAATTAACAGTGTCTTAACAAAGAGTTTATTTGGATGTGTACTTTACTAAAGATATTAAAGCAGAATATCAAGCTTTATATGACGTATTGTTGAAAGGGAAGAAGTCTTGTGCCTTTAATAAGTTCATGGTTTATGAAGAGATTAGCATGTGAAGCAATAATTACAGTATATCTCAGGTTGATACACGTTATCATGAAAATCTGTGTAAAAGTGCTGTGGGTACTAATTAATTCTGACTGTAAATGGAGAATATTGTCAAAGGATGTGTTGAAGGATTGAGTGAATAGATGGTTTCACCTAAGTAGAAAATATAGAAGAAGGGAAGTTTGGGGGATGGAGAGTGAATGACTCAGTGAGTAGGGTGGGGGTGAGGAGAAGTTATTGAGTTTGGTTTGGACATGCTGAACCACGAACAGTTTAAGTAGGGGCTAACACAGGAAAACAGATGGTTGCAATATTTTGTGAAAAGGGCTGTGATCAATAGCATGAGGTACCAAAGGAGGACAGAAGACAGGCACTGACTTTGACCAAGAGAGGAAGTCTAGAAGAGCTTCCTGAAGGAAGGGACCTCTAAGCAGAGATTTAAGGAAAAAGCAAGAATTGTCTGGATAACATTGGTGGACCAGGGCTGTCATGTATGACTGTGTAGACACTGTAAAACTCCAGGGGATGGTGGTCACATAGACTCAGATGTGATTAGAGTTCTCCTGGAGTTCTTCAGTGCACAGCCTGTACAACCATATATGCTGGACCTGTATGGGAATTGGGTGCTCTGGGTAGAAAGGAATGAAAGAGGGAGAAGGTTCCAGGCAGAGTAGGCCAGAAGAGAAGATAAGGGCTCTGAGGCAGGAGAAAGCATAACATGGTCAAGGAACCAAAAATGGATTTCAGTTTCTGTTGTGCAGTTCAAGAATGGGATAGGGATGTAGAGGAGAAATTGTTACTGACCCTTTCAGGTGCCTCCTAAGCAAGGATCCTCCTGCCAATAGAATGAGACCAAGTTCAGTAGATAAGCAAAGGAAAGCTTTAGTTTTTGATCAAAGAATGGAGAAACGTGAGCTCACGCTCTAGGGCACACACTCCCTGACAGGCAGGCTGTGGGTGGGGCTGCCTTAGTCTTGTCGATGGGGAGGGGCTGGAGTTCTCCTGGGGCAGGCGCAGCTATGCTGTTCAGGCTCCAGGTTGCAGTGCCGGGCGCAGCGTCTCTCCACTCGGCCCACCACCATCTTGAATGGCTTGCCCGGCTGAGGTGTCGGTGCATATGTTTTGCACCAGGAACTCTGGTCCGAAGGGCTAGGTGCCAGGCCTCTTCACGCGGGCTCTTCTGAGCATGTGAAACTAGACAAGGCACCAAGGGAAAAAAATGGTTAGACTTTATTTTATTTCCCAGATTCTATCTTTATTTCCTGGGAATTGTTAATGGGCTTTGTCAGTGACAAATCCCTCCTCTGCCTTTTGTCCTCCTCATTCTTGAGGGCACTGAGGGGCACAGGTTCATCTTCTGTAACTGCTTCCTGCTGAGTCTGGGCATCGTCATAACCCCTGGTGAAGGAGCAGAACTTCTCCCCAGCTGCCTTTAGATGTGTGTGATTGTCTCCTGGCCTCAGTCCAAACTGTTCTATCCCTGAGCGACCAGCATTAGTTAACCTTTCGGAGACAAAGGACACCAGACAATTTCAGGTGCTTGGCGCATATACTAGCAAGAGAATAATAGCCACATGTCAAATTTTTCCTAAAGACGAAGGCATCTGGATCTTTTGCCTGAAGACACAAGTGTGCCCTGCTGTCGAGGCTCACTGCCCTGGCCTGAGTATCCCTGGTCACACTTTTGTTGTTTTTTAGAAGAGAAGCTTCAGCTCAGAGAGGTTCACACCAGCAGTCGGGGGGTCCATTGCCCCAGGTTGTCTTTCTGGAGGCTGGGACTTGGGTTTCCCTCTTCACTCGAGTGTGATGTACCCCTGGAGTTACCCCTGCAACTTCAGGGCAGAAATGGGTGGTTGGGATTACCAAGTGCGGTCCATTTGCGTGGGAGTGAGCTGATTTTGCCGGCTGCCGGTTTTCCAGGGTTTTAGGTTCACCCAGTCTCCTGACCGGAACGGGTGCAGAGCCAGGTTGGTGGGTGCAGGCAGCACCTGGTTACCATATTCGTGAGGGCTTTCGTGGTTGCTCCTATCTGGAGGGCACACTTGAGTTGTTCTATTTCAAGGGGGTTAAAGTGTCCCTCCTCTCAGGATTGGGGAATGGGTCTACCATACATCAGTCAAATGCACTAAACTTATCCCTTGGGGCTAACTGCGGGTGGAGCAGGACAATGGGAAGCAACTTAATCCAGCTTTCTTGAGTCTCCTGACATTGATTGGCTAAGGGCTGTTTCAAGGTCTGATTTGATCTCTCTACTTTCCCCCATGACTGGGGGCCTCCAGGCTGAGTGCAATGTCCATTTTAGCCCAGGGCACTCATTATTCCCTTTTCACTTGAGACACAAATGCTGGACCATTACTGCTTTGTAGGGATCCTGGGAGCCCCAAACTGGGGAGTATTTCCTTTCATAATGCCTTAGCCACTTCAGCTGCCATTTCAGTTGTAGCAGGGAATGCTTCCATCCACTCAGAACACGTGTCTACTAGCACCGAGAGATAACTGAAGTTGCCCGTACTCTCGGCATGTGAAATCAGTCTGCCAGTCTTCCCCGGGAGACGTCCCTCTGGTCTGAATGGGCCTAATCTAGAGTCTCTGGGGGGTCTGGTGCTGGGGCTGTTCACTCTGCAGATGGCGCAGGTCTCAACTATCTGAGTGATTATACTTTTCACGCCAGGAGTTACTATGACCTCAACTAACCAATTACATAGGTCTTCCCTTCTGCAGTGAGTTTCTTGATGAGCCTCCCTGATGGCTTGACAAGCTGCAGTTTGGGGAAAGAAGTATTGCCCATGTTCATTAACTAGCCACACATGGCCTCCTAGATCCCTGTGGAAGCCCCGTTTTGGGGTTTTATCTAATTCTTCCTTGTGTGGATTGGGGAATAATTGGAGGTATGAGGGGTAGTGGCCAAGTTACTTTACTGGTTCTAGGGCTGCCCTTTTGGCAGTTGCAGCCACCTTGTTTCCCTTTATTACCTCTGCACCCACGTTTTGGTGACTCCCCCAGTGAATCAATGCCACCTTTTCTGGAAGCTGTACTGCTTCTAAGAGCTTCAGTATACTTAAGCCATGTTTCATTTGTTTATTCTCCACAGTAAGCATACCATACCTCTTTTCTTCCACATGTGCTTGTTGGTTGGCATATGCATACTGGGAGTGTGTGTAAACATTTACCACCTTCCCTGTCCTGAGCATTAAGGCTCCTGTGAGGGCTACTAGCTTGGCCTTTTGGGCAGAAGTCCCTGGGGGTAGGCTTCTTATTTCTATGACTTGGGTCTATGAGGTTGAGACTCTCAGGACTGTGTATCCTGCCAGTCTTTTGCCTTCTCTGATAAAACCGTGGCTGTTTGTGAACCATCCCTCTTTGGTGTTTGGGAGAAGCTCACTTTCCAGGTCAGGACGACTGGAATAAATCGTGTCTATGGTTTCTATACACTCATGCACCAGGGTCCCCATTTCTGTGGGTAGCAGGGTGGCAGGATTTAGTGTGTGACAGGTTTTTATGGTAGCCACTGGTTTGTCTAAAAGCAGAGCCTGAACTTGAATCAATCTTTGGGGGATAGCCATTCTGTTCCCCTAGAAATTACTAAAGCCTAAACCTGGTGTGAAGTCCATATAATGACTGGCTGACCGCACATTAACTTTTCAGCTTCCTTTAGGGTTGTAGTAGCTGCTACTTCCTGTAGGCAATGAGGCCATCCCTTAGTGGTTTGATCTAATTGTTTAGAGAAATAAGCAACCACCAGAGTAAGGGGTCCCAGTTTTTGAGCTAATACCCCAGAGGTGATTCCCCTTCTCTCATGAATGTAAAAGTCATAGGGTTTAGCAGAATCTGGGAGTGCCAGGGCAAGGGCCTGAAGTAATTGCTTTCTCAATTCTTGAGAGGCCCCTTCACATTCTGAATTGCATCCAAAAGGATCATCATCCTTTCCCTTCAATTTTTCATATAGAGGCCTAGCTATTAGACTATAGTTAGGGATCAGAGGCAGCAAAATCTGGCCATCCCCAGGAAACTCCTAAGCTGTCTTCTAGTTTTAGGAGGAGGGAGGCTGCAAATGGCTTCTTTCCTTTCCTGGGGTGGGGTTCTCTGACCTTCTGTGAGAAAGAAGCCTAAGTAGGTCACCCTAGTTTGTGATATTTGAGCCATTTTCTTGGATGTCTTATATCCTTTATCAGCTAAGAGGTTCAGAGTGGCTACAGTATTTTTGTCAGAGGGCTCCTTAGTAGGGCTGGTGATCAGAGTATCATCCACATACTGGGGGAGGGTTCTTTCCTCCAGATGTAGATCTTTTAGGTCTTTAGCTAAAGTTTCCCCTAAGATGGTGGGGGAATTTTGAACCTTTGGGGCAGGACTTTGCAGCAGAATTGTTGTTTTTGTTGTGTGTTTGGGTCCTACCACTCAGAAGCAAACATTTCTTGTGACTCTGGGGCTAATGAAATACAGAAGAAGTCATCTTTTTTTTTTTTTTTTTTTTTTTTTTTTTGCGGTACGCGGGCGTCTCACTGTTGTGGCCTCTCCCGTTGTGGAGCACAGGCTCCGGATGCGCAGGCTCAGCGGCCATGGTTCACGGGCCCAGCCGCTCCACGGCATGTGGGATCTTCCCGGACCAGGGCACGAACCCGTGTCCCCTGCATCGGCAGGCGGACTCTCAACCACTGCGCCACCAGGGAAGCCCCAGAAGAAGCCATCTTTTAAATCTAATACAGAATACCAGGTCCTGGTGGTGGGAGAGTGACCAGCAAGGTATAGGGATTAGGAACTACTGGATGTATATCCTCAGTGGCTTCATTGACTGCCCTGAGGTCCTGTACCATCAAGTATTCCCCATTGGGTTTCTTTATGGGAAGAATGGGGGGTATCACAGGCTGATTGGCAAGGTCTCATAAGACCGTGGTCAGTTAGGCTCTGTGTAACGGGAGCAATGCTCAGCAAGGTGTTCCAGTGGAGAGGATACTGCTTTCTGTTGGGCCATGTATGCTGGGTTTCAGATGGACTATTAGGGAACTGGCTCCTACAGCTCATCCTACCCATCCTTGGGCCCAGACCTTGGGATTCACTCCAGTGAGGTTGACTTGCTCTGTCTGCAGAGGTCTGTCCTCAGCCATTAACATTATCGTCTTGTGCCCTTAGTCTGAGGCGACACCAGTCTCCAGTTTGTCTCCCATCAGGTGGATAGTAGACCCCAATTTATGTAAGATATCTCTTCCTATCAGGGGTATAGGGCATTCGGGAACATATAGGAAGGAATGGGTAAGCATGTGTTCATCCAATTTACATTCTAATGGCTCTATGAATGCCCGTTCTTGGGCCTTGCCTGATACCCCCATAATTTTACAACTCTTATGACCGAGTTTGCCTGATCTGGTGTTCAGAACTCAGTAAGTGACATCGATGTAGACTAAGAATTCAATAAGCTTTCCCCCTATGTCCAATGTCATTCAGGGCTCCCTGAGGGTCAACTGGAGTGCCAGCTTAGGAGGCCCCGGCCCCCTCATTCTTCATTTTTTGGACCATCTGCCTTTGAGGGTAGTTGCTGAGATCTGCCATTTCTTTCCCCTTTGGGAGTGGTGAGGGCATTCCCTCTTCCAGCGTCCCTCTTGTTTACATATGGTACACTGATTGGGTCCTGGTTTCCTTGGCTTGCTATCCTTTGGTGGAGGCCAGGGCTCACTCACCAGAATTGAGAGTCTCTGTGGGCAGTTAGTCCAGATTCCCTGCACTGATCAGTTGACAGTGGAGGGCAACAGCCAGTAGGTGGGTTTGCCTCTGGGCCTTTTTATCCTCTGACTTTTCCTCCTCTATGTCTCGGTTATTAAACACCTGGTAGCTAACCTCGACCAGGCAAGAGGTAGGGCTATCTGGTTCTATTTCCAGTTTCTGAAGTTTACACCTAATGTTGGGGGCACTTGGGGAAATGAAATATGACCTCAGGATTGCATTCCCTTCCAATGACTCAGGGTCAGTGGTAGCATAGATTTGGAGGCAGTCCCTGAGGTGCTCTAGGAATGCTGAAGGGTTTCTGTTGATTCCTGATTGATTTCCTTTACCTTATTCCAATTGATAGATTTATTTCCTGCTGCCTGGATTCCCTTTAGGATCATATTTTTATAATGGGTCAGCCTTTGTCTTCTACCCACTTTTCCATTGTCTTGGTGGGCCCAGTTGGGTTTGTTATCTGGGACCACTTGATTCCTTGGTCTGAAAATAGCATGACCTGCATTGTTTCTGTTCTTTGTCTGCTTCCTCCAGGGCTTTTGAAAAGACTGTGGCTGTTTCTTCCCCTGTTAGGAGTACATTGAGGGGCCTCTGGATGTCAGCCCAGGTGGGGTCATGGGTCTGAAAGATTCCCCTAATCAGATTCAGGAACCGCTCTGGATTTTCCCTCAACCCCTTACTATGACGTCTCTAGTTATATAGAAGTAGTAAATGGGATGTGTACCTGGATAATCCTTCCTTCTCCATCAGGGACCTGTCTCAAAGGGAGTGCTTTTCCTGGTGGGCTGTTGGACCATGGTTGATAATTAGTTCTGCTTTGTGTAGTTGCTGGACTGGGTTCTGGGAGTGGGGCCTGGTATTGAGGGGGCCTCTTGGGCCTATGGCCCAAATTGGGACATATGAAGGAACAGAGTAGGGAGGCAGCAAAGAGGGTTATGAGTGACTTTAGTGGAAGCGATGTTAGAAGAATGAAGGGGGTAGAGACTAGCACATCCTAGGTTGAAAAGTGAATGGGAACTAGACATAATGGAGAGAGCCAAGGTATATGTTGATCAAAGTAGAAAAGAGGTCATTAATTAGAGAGGAAGAAGTTTAGTCAAGGGAGAAAAATATCAATCTGTCTGTCTGTCTGTCTGTCTATATATCTATCTATCTGTCCACCTAGTCTAGTCACCAAGGTGATATGGATCCACAGGCTCTGGATCAGCAGGTGGGTTACTTTTGATACTTGCTATATATTAGTTTCCAGAAGAATCAGAGTGCCATCTTCTGATGCATCACACAGGAATGAGGAGTTCTTCTGCTTTAACTGCTTTCAACCTGCCCACGTAAAGCTGCCATGCTTGAGGGGGAGGGTAGTGCCTAGAAAGCTATGGATTAAAGACCTAAATGTAAGGCCAGACACTATCAAACTCTTAGAGGAAAACATAGGCAGAACACTCTATGACATAAATCACAGCAAGATCCTTTTTGACCCACCTCCTAGAGAAATGGAAGTAAAAACAAAAATAAACAAATGGGACCTAATGAAACTTAAAAGCTTTTGCACAGCAAAGGAAACCGTAAACAAGATGAAAAGACAACCCTCAGAATGGGAGAAAATATTTGCAAGGAAATTGACAAGAATTAATTTCCAAAACATACAAGCAGCTCGTGCAGCTCAATATAAACAAAAAAAAAAAACCAATCCAAAAATGGGCAGAAAATCTAAATAGACATTTCTCTATAGAAGATATACAGATTGCCAACAAACACATGAAAGGATGCTCAACATCACTAATCATTAGAGAAATGCAAATCAAAACTACAATGAGGTATCACTGCACACCGGTCAGAATGTACATCATCAAAAAAATCTACAAACAATGAATGCTGGAGAGGGTGTGGAGAAAAGGGAACCCTGATACAATGTTGGTAGGAATGTAAATTGATACAGCCACTGTGGAGAACAGTATGGAGGTTCTTTGAAAAACTAAAAATAGAACCACCATATGACCCAGCAATCCCACTACTGGGCATATACCCTGAGAAAACCATAATTCAAAAAGAGTCATGTACCACAATGTTCATTGCAGCACTATTTATAACAGCCAGGACGTGGAAGCAACCTTAGTGTCCATCAACAGATGAATGATTAAAGAAGATGTGGCACAGATATACAATGGAGTATTACTTAGCCATAAAAAGAAATGAAAGTGAGTCATTTGTAGTGAGGTGGATGGACTTAGAGTCTGTCGTACAGAGTGAAGTAAGTCAGAAAGAGAAAAAGAAATACTGTATGATAACACATATATATGGAATCTTAAAAAAAAAAAGGTTCTGATGAACCTAGGTGCAGGACAGGAATAAAGACACTGCTGTAAAGAATGGACTTGAGGACACGGGGAGGGGGAAGGGTAAGCTGGGACAAAGTGAGAGAGTAACATTGACATATATACACTACCAAATGTAAAATAGATAGCTAGTGGGAAGCAGCTGCATAGCACAGGCAGACCAGCTCCGTGCTTTGTGACCACCTAGAGTGGTGGGATAAGGAAGGTGGAGGGTGTTTCAAGAGGGAGGGGATATGGGGGTATGCATATGCACATAGCTGATTCACTTTGTTATACAGCAGAAACTAACAGAACATTGTAAAGCAATTATACTCCAATAAAGATGTTAAAAAAATAAAGTATAGCAAAGAACCAAGGAAAAAAATAATAAAATATAAAATTATATATATCAATCAGATCTATATTATAGATTATATTGTGTCAGTATCTGTGTACTAACTTTTGTTCAAAGTGATCTTAGACAAAGAGAGGTAAGTTTAGATCTCCTATGTTTAGTATTTCAATATCTCCTTCTATAATTTCTGTCTTTTAAAATATTTATTTATTTATTTGTTTGTTTGTTTGCACTGGGTCTTTTTGTGGCAGGCGGGCTCCTTAGTTGTGGCTCGTGGGCTCCTTAGTTGTGACATGTGAACTCTTAGTTGCGACATGCATGTGGGATCTAGTTCCCTGACCAGGGATTGAACCTGGGTCCCTTCATTGTGAGCGTGGAGTCTTAACCACGGCGCCACCAGGGAAGTCCCTGTAATTTCTGTTTTATGAAAGTTGCTACTTGGATTTTTTTTGTGTTTAGACATTGAGGGAAAAAGAGAAGCAGATATTTAGGGAAAAAAAAAAAAAGCAGCCCCTGATAGCAGACAACTGGTTCCTGGCCTGGCTCTTACAGGTAGGCCATGATATTCCACTGTTGAACTCACACATCACAGAATACCAACATCAGACAAGGTCACAAGATAATGTGAGACAAAAAGACCACTCCATAATCATGTGTGAGCAAAGGTCAAATGAAGAACACCGTGCAAGTCAGAAAAATGACCACACATCTCCCTCTCCCAGCTAACATGAGCAACTGCTGCTTCACTATATGTCAGACTTCTCCAGAGAAACAATAGGATACATATGGACGTATAGAAAGATGGACTTCCCTGGTGGCGCGGTGGTTGAGAGTCCGCCTGCCGATGCAGGGGACACGGGTTCGTGCCCCGGTCTGGGAGGATCCCACATGCCGCGGAGCGGCTGGGCCCGTGAGCCATGGCCGCTGAGCCTGCGCGTCCGGAGCCTGTGCTCCACAATGGGAGAGGCCACAACAGTGAGAGGCCCGCGTCCCGCAAAAAAAAAAGAGATTTAGCATGAAGGGTTGGCTCACATGATTATGGAAGCTGAGAAGTCCCACAGAGAGCTGTTTGCAATTACCAATCACAACCTTAACCCTACTCTGTTCTTAATAGACATTATTAAGATACCCAGTCATAGAATTAATCATTCCCACTTTCGGATACCTGCTGATCCAGAGCTAAATCACATTTCCTTGAACCCTCCTCCCAATCACCTAACAGACGCAAATCTTCTAACAAGTCCTCCTTAGGTTACTGAGTCACCCCAAGTTTCCCCCTGAGCTGTGGTCTCCCTTCTTGCAGCAGTGTCAGTAAACCCAACTTGGTTGGTGAGCATAAAACATAACTGCAATGTCTTTATTGTGAACTGTGACCTTGAGCAATATAGTACCATTCTTTGTCTGTTTTGATGCTTGATCTGAATTCTACCTTGTGTAATATTATAGTCACAACCTCTGTTTTTTTTCTTTGTTTTTCCTTTATTTTATTTCTTGTGTTTAAAATTAGTTTTAGGCATGTCTTTTGTATAGAGTACAGAGGTGGATTCTGTTTTGTGATCCTATCCGAAGATCTTTTCCTTTCAATAGATTACTTAAGCTTATATACATGTATTGATAGAAAAATGTATGTTTGGTCTTAGTTCTGTCATTTTTTGTTATGTTGTGACCAGAGACTCCCAGGAACCTAACCCTGTGTTTATCTTAGGAACAATGGTTCAGGGTTTGCTAATCAGTGTCTACAGTGACCTTATAGAACATAATTACCATGAACAATGAGAGTCATCTGTACTTGTCTGCAGACTTTATACTTTAGGAAGAGTTGAGCTGTATAAAATCCTTGAGCTACATACATCTTCTTAGCATGAGTATCTTGTAGGTGCTGCTCTGCTGTCTTCTGTGGTCTTTATTGAATGTTGTCAATAAATCTGATCAAGCTTGTTTTTTCTGCCCTATAAGTGACTTGTTCTTTTTACTGTTTACAAAAAAACTCCTTTTTTCTTATTTTAAAATTCAAATAATTTTCTAGAATATGCCTCAGTGTTGACCATTCTGGGTCATCTTTCCCTGGTGCTCTGTGTGCCCTTTCTATATGTAGATTAAGCTCAGTCTGTCTTCCGTCCTCTCTACTCCCCACCTCTCTCCCTACCTCCTTTCCTTTCTTTGTTTCATTTCAGGAAAGGTTTTTGCTGTTGTTTAAATAGTTTAAAATGTTTGTTATGTTCCATCATTTTGGTTTTGTTTCTTCATTGACATCTATATCTATAATATATATATAGATAGATAGATCTATCTATAAATAATATTTTAGTCCTGACTTTTTTAATGTAGTCCTTTTTGCCTCTTTCTATTTTATTTTGCATTTTGTTCAATTTTCTGTTTCTATCTTCTGTATCTTTACTGTGCTTTTCATGGTATCTGCTCTTCCTTGTATTCCTTGTAGTTTAGTCTTCATTTCTGAAGTGACTTTGTCATTTTTTTCTATTTCTTTTCTGAGTGCTGTCAGTTCCTCTTGCCTATCCTCCTGTTATTAACTGTCACTTCCTCTTGTCTGACATCTCTTCTCTGAGTTTTCGTATTTCTCCTTTATAGTTTCAGTTGCTGCATAAAGGTTTAAGATTCTCAGCTGGAATGTTAGGTTGCGCATTTTAACCTGTTTTGTATCAATATTTTTCTGGGGTTTTACTGTCTGTAAGAAAGCTATCTTGCTCTTTTGCATCTTTTCATCAATATATTTCCTTGTAGTATCTTTGTGTGAATATAGAGCATCTTTTTTTTTGTTACTCATATCTTAATGAGATAGATTTGTGTGTGTGTGTGTTTAGCAGGAAGTTCCTGTGGAGGTATGAGGCCAGGGTAGATTTCCAGGCTTCATAGCTCTCAAGGGTGTCCTCTCCTGTTGCCCTAGCAAAAGACTTAACCGATGGCCTCTTGTGAAGTCCCATCTTTATTCATTTCACTCATCAGCCTTGGGCTCACCTGGACTGTTCCACAGGAGGTAGAGCCTTCCAGGCCAACTCACCCCTTTATGATTTTTGTATTTGCTGGTTCTTCCTGAGATCATTCTCCCTCAGGCCTCCTCTGCACATCTTTCCTTCCTTCTGGTTCTGCTCCATCTTTGGGTGGCAGTTATTTGCAATTTGAAGTTTTCTGATTTTTGTTTTTCCTGGTTTCATTGAAAATACAATTTATAAGTTTATTTTTCATTTTCCTTGCTCTTCTTTGTGGTGAGAAAGTTTAGAACTGAGATGTTTCTGTGTTTCTACCAAAATCAGAGCTCTTCTGGGTTGATGGTTCACCAGAGTCAGAATCAATATAATGTAGTGCTTGTTAGTCCTCAAGCTCATTTGGGCCCCAGACTTGATTCCCCATTTCCCAGACCTGCAAGCTTATCCCCAAGCCACATTTGACGTGATGGATAACAGTTATTTTGAAGAAATATAGGGATAAAGACTCAGACTAAAGCAGATAATTTTTTAAAATTTAAAAAATTTTTATTGAAGTATAGTTGATTTACAACATTGTGTTAGTTTTTGGTGTACAGCAAAGTGATTCAGTTATATATTTATATAATTATAATATATATAATATATATATTCTTTTTCATATTCTTTTCCATTATGGTTTATTACAGGATATTGAATATAGTTCCTTGTGCTATACAGCAGGACACTGTTATTGATTTGTTTTATATATAGTTGTTTCTATATGATAATCCCAAACTTCTAATTTATCCCTCTCTCACCCCCTTTCCCCTTTGGTAACCATAAATTTGTTTTCTATTCTGTGAGTCTGTTTCTGTTTTGTAAATAAGTTCATTTGTGTCATATTTTAGATTCTAATTGTAAGTGATATCATATGATATTTGTACTCTTTCTGACTTATTTCACTTAGTATGATAATCTCTAGATCCATCCATGTTGCTTCAAATGACATTATTTCATTTTTTTTTAATGGTTGAGTAGTATATATATATATATTCTACATCTTCTTTATCCAGTCATCTGTCATTGGACATTTAGGTTGCTTCCATGTGTTGACTATTATAAGTAGTGCTGCTATGAACATTGGGGTGCATGTGTCTTTTTGAGTTTGAGTGTTCTCTAGATATATGCCCAGGAGTGGGATTGCTGGATCATACGGCAGCTCTATTTTTTGTTTTTTAAGGAACCTCCATACTGTTTTCCATAGTGCCTGCACCAATTTACATTCTTGCCAACAGTGTAGGAGAGTTCCCTTTTCTCTACACCCTCTCCAGATTAAAAAAAATTTATTTTATTTTATATTGGAACATAGTTGATTAACAATGTTGTGTTAGTTTCAGGTGTACAGTGAAGTGATTCGGTTATACATTTACACGTATCTATTCTTTTTAAAATTCTTTTCCCATTTAGGTTATTACAGAATATTGAGCAGCATTCCCTGTGCTATACAGTAGGTCCTTGTTGGTTATCTATTTTGAATATAACAGAGTGTACATGTCAACCCCAAACTCCCAATCTATCCCTCTCCCCCACCCTTCCCCCATGGTAACCATAAGTTCGTCCTCTAAGTCTCTGAGTCTGTTTCTGTTTTGTAAATAAGTTCATTTGTATCTTTTTTTGTTGTTGTTTAGATTCTGTATATAAACGATATCATATGATATTTGTCTTTCTCTGTCTTACTTACTTCATTTAGTATGATAATCTCCAGGTCCATCTATGTTGCTGCAAATGGCGTTATTTCATTCTTTTTAACTGGCTGAGTAATATTCCATCATATGTATGTACTGCATCTTCTTTATCTATTCATCTGTTATTGGACATTTAGGTTGCTTCCACATCTTGCCTATTGTAAACAGCGCTGCAGTGAACAGTTGGGTGCATGTATCCTTTCGAACCACGTTTTTCTCCAGATATATGCCTAGGTGTGGGCTTGCTCTCCAGCATTTATTATTTGCAGACTTTTAGTGATGGTCATTTATGGCCAGTGTGAGATGATACCTCACTGTAGTTTTGATTTGCATTTCTCTAATAATTAGCAATGTTGAGTATCTTTTCATTTGTAGTTTTGATTTGCATTTCTCTAATAATTAGCAACGTTGAGTATCTTTTCATGTGCCTGTTGGCTATCTGTATGTCTTCTTTGGAGAAATATCTATTTAGGTCTTCTTGGACTAAAACAGATAATTTTTGACTTATATTTGCATCTCTCTTCTTCTATGCTGAAAATATTTTCTGATGATATTTCTTATTTACTGTATTTAAAAAGTAATGGGGCAACATTTCTACTGAAAAGAATACAGCTGAATACAGTTTGTGATTTCTTGACAGTTCCTTTCTTTTGTATACGTTCCCAGAGGGAGATACACTCAAATATGTTTTAGAGTCACTTGAAATAATTCTTCTGTATATATTTATACTATCAATTTGATATACTATTAGGTACATTTGTTTCAGTTATTTTTACAGAGCACTCTTTTTTTATCTATTTTAAAAAATTATGTAAGAGCATTTACATGGTTCCAAAATCAAAAAAATAAAGTACGTTCAAAGACGTAGCTTTCATCCTCGTTGCCTGCACCCTATTCTCTTCCTCCCCTATATATAGCAGTTTATTCATTTTTGGTTTATTCATCAACTGTTACTTTTTCATAAATACATATTGGTATCTCCCTGTCTCCATTCTTAGATAAAAAGTGTCATGTAATAAATATTGTTCTGAGTTTCAGTTTTTTACTCAACAATATATCCTGGAGATCATATCATCACACAGTAGCAATAAATAAAGTTCTCCTTCCTTCCCTCCCTCTCTCTCCTTCTCTTCCTTTCTCCTTCCCTCTGCTTTTTTCCTTTCTTCCTTACTTTTAAAAATGAGATATAACAACATAAATGCAGTAAAGTGCACAAATCCTAAGTGTTCATTTCATTGCATTTTTTCATATGTATGCACCTGTGTAACTACTATCAGATCAAGATAAAGAAATTTATCATCACCCAAAAAGGCTCCTTTTTGTCTCTTCCCAGTCAGTATTCCAGAAATGAAATGATTATTTTGATGCCTGTTTTCATGGGATAGTTTTGCCTATTCTAGACATTCATATAAGTGGAATCATATGGATGTATAGTCTTTTACGTCTGGCTTCTAATATAATGTCTGTGAAATTTATCCATATTCTTGAGTATTTAGGAATTTGTTCTATTCCAACACTATGTAATATTCAGTTAAATGAATATACCACAATTTATTTATCCATTCCTCTGCTGATGGACATTTGGTTATTCTTAGTTTAAAAAAATTTTTTAAATTAAATTAATTTTTTTATACAGCAGGTTCTTACTAGTTATCAGTTTTATACACATCAGTGTATACATGTCGATCCCAATTGCCCAAGTTTATTTCTAGTTTTTGGAGAATATTTTATTTTCATACGCATATCCAATTGTTTAAATGACTATGTGTTCTCCACTGAATTCCCTTTGTCAAAAGTGTGTTGACTGTGACTGTGAGCCTATTTCTAGAACCTTTACTCTGCTATGTTGGTCTGTATCTGTCCTTTCATTAGTACTTTACTGTCTTGGCTACTAGAGCTTCATATTTTCTTGAAATCAGGTAACAGGAGTTCTCCAGCTTTGCTCTTCTTTAAAAGAATTGTTTTGACTGCTTTAGTTTCTTTGCCTTTGACATAAATGTAAGCAATAGCTTGTTGTTATCTACTAAAAATGCTAGGATTTTCACTGAGATTATGTGGAGTCTAACGACCAATTTGGGAAAAATTCACAACAGTACTGAGTCTTCTGATCCATGAACAGTGTGTTTGTCTCCATTCATTTAGATGTTCTTTATCCCAATTCTGATTTCTTTGATAAGTGTTGTATAATTTTCGATATAAAATACCTGCACATATTTTGTTAGATTTGTGTCTGAGGTGCTATTATAAATAGTGCTCTTTCTTTAATTCTAGTTTCTAACTGTTAATTGTGAGTATGTTCAAATACAATTCATTTTTGTATCTTGTGATCTTGCTAAACCCACTTATTAGTTCTAGGGGCTTTTTTTAGATTCAGTGGAATTTTCTAATAGATAATCATGTTGTCTGAGACTAGATGACAAACTCCATGGCTTTTATTTCTTTCTTGCCTTATCAAATTTGCTAGAAATTACCTCTTTTATGCTCAAACTCTTCATGTGTAAAGTTCAGGTGTTAGTCAATAACTTGAGGGGAATTTATATACAGCTCATGGGGCTTGCTTTCCTGAGGCTCCCTACTTTCTGTGATTTTAATTTTCAAGTTCTAGCTGCTTTGGCCATCTGAACTCCAAACTCTTTCTCCATAGCTCATTTAGACCACTGTATTTCTACTAGGGGTCTATTCCTCTGTTTACAGGAAATGGGAAAGCAACCTCAGAGAAAGAGTCAGATGAATATGCTAAATCTCACCACCTGTTCATTTCTTCCCGCATGTTCCAAAGCTACATTCCCTCCAATGCCCACAGTTATTTTAAAATATTGTAATTTTTCAGTGGAATGATTAGTTTGATAATGGCTATCCAATTATGGCTAGCTTTTAAATGTACCTATTGGAAGCTTTTAAATGTACCTTTAAGTGAAAGAAACAAGAAAAATAAAAGAAGCTGATATCAAGGATTTGGCTGTACAAGTAATTTTTAGACTTTCCCTTTTCTATATGACTCAGGCTCATGCATAAGTATTTAAAAGCGTTATGGAACACCAACCAGATTGAGGAGGAGATGCTTTGGGATTAATCACAGAAGATCTGCAACATTGACATTGTTTGCTATCATTGTACAATGGTTAGAATTTCTAAAGTGGAATCCCAAAGTATGAATATGCACACATGATACTCCAAGAACCTTAGTTTTTTCTGGAATCTCTTGATAACACGAGTCCTTAATGTCAATACCCTTTTCTTTACTCTTAGAGTCCAGTCCAGGTACTTTGAGTATCCCTACACTTTTCTTGCTCCAAGCAATGACTCAAGAAATATTAATCAGAAAGATTCTACCAAAATGTTGCTGATTCCTATCTCCATCTGAAATTTCTATTGCCCTTTCCAATTTTTATCTCCAAACTTGAGGCCTTTTCTATTATGCCATAAAATGCTTCCATTTGTTACATCTTCCTTCTAAACAAGCTCTTCTGAGCATGTAGCTATACATATTTAATCCTTTCTGGTTTGTTTCACACCTTCCTTTCATAGACTCTTAGCATTTACATTCTCAATTTGATTTCAGATGAGTTTATACCTTTCCTTACCAAAATACAGTGTTACCTCCCATACTCTGGACCCTATGTAGAGTGTACATTTTTTCAAGAAAAAGACTTTGTCATCTCTATATTTTGTGCCTACCTCAAATTGTAACAAAATCCTTTGGTTCACAGCTGTTCTGTAAATGTGCTTACCCGCTAAATTACAGCATCATATAATATTGCCTTTTAGTTGCTATTTGTATAGTTTTTCAAGGTTATTTTTTTCAGATATTATTGGTGTTCAACCTAAAATTAGCTCCTTCGGTAAACAATTTGAAGCACAAAAGCTGCTCCAAGACACCATAAATATTTTTGATATCAATTGCCTGTTTAGTGCTATAGGACAGAGTTTACCAACATTTTTCCATAAACCTTAACTTCAGGGATTTATAATTGCAAAAGTGAAAAAGAATGTAAATTAAATTTCAGGAACTCATAATGCTAAGCTGTTTTGGAAATAGAGTCAGTTTCACTGTATGTGTGTTGCAATTTGTTGTAGAAGTATTGGACCCTTGGGTCATATGGTATCATGTCTGAGGTGATGGTGGTGGTCATTCTGCCATGCACAGCAGCCCTCATTTGTGATCCATTAATCTTCTGCAGTTGGCCTTCTTGTGACCAGATTAATTGCAGTAGAAAAGTGTGGACCTTTTATAATGAGGCTCAATTTATTCTGGAAATGAAGACCATAAATGAATGTTCTTCTTTTTGTATTTCCTGATAGGACTTCAAATTGAGAGACAAAACAAATGTTCAGAATAGCTAGAAGTTGGTCCTAGAAATTGAAAATGATCATGAGTTCTTTGAATTACATTTCTGTTAACATGGTGGTCTATTCCTTATTCTCCTCACACTGAGCCTTCCTTTTTTTGTCAGATTAATGTTCCTTCCTTATTCACACAAAAGATTAAAGAGGACGTATGAATATGAAACATATTCTTTTCATTAATCAAAGTTTTAATTCGTCTTCTTGATAGACATCAAAAGACATACATTTCTGTGTTAGAATTAGAATTATATAATACAACTAATATGAAGTGGGTAGCTTTATTTTAAACATGTAAAAAGTATTTAATATATTTCTTTATTCTTATTTTAGATGAGGAGATGTGTGACGGGTGATACTTTCCCAACAGGAATCACCCTGTTTTTTTTTTGTTTTTTTGTTTTTCCTATAGCAGCCTAACCTTTCCTTCTCTTCGTGGGAATGGCAAGGGTATTTGATTGGAAGCAGTAGCTCTGTAGAGGGGGAGAAACTGTATCCAGGTGAAGGAAAATGGAGCTAATTTATTGTGATAATACAGTTCGAATTGTAGTGCTGTAAAAGACATTAGAGATGATCTATTCATGATTCTTATAGATGATGAAAACTGATATTCAGAGTAGAAGTGGACTTGCATGAGATCACCTCACCATTTGGCTAAGCAGGAATATAGCCAGGAAGAATGCCACTCCATATTGGTCACAACCCACAGTCAGTACTCACACTGCTCTTTAGTAGTCGGCAGCACCCTCAGCCCCACAGGGTATACAGCAAGGGTTCATGAGAAGAATTCCTGCTTAGGGAATTTCATGACCCAGGGAAATTAGGGCATTCATGCTTCATTTTTAAAGATCTTTGTGACAAGGTACAGTAAGGTTAAATGAGCACCTATGAAGGAGCCTCATTCTCATGCAGGGTATCTGCCAGCTCCCCTCCAGCTACTTGTTCTCACACCTGGTGAGCCAGATCCCACCTGCTAAACCAGGAGCACAGCTCAGGTGAGATTTTACCAGAGGGAGAGGTAGAGGTAAATGCTACAGCAACTCTAACATTGCCGACCTTTCTGATTGGTGCCAGGTGGTTTTGGCATTATAGGTAAAGGCAAAGTGGTTAAATGTTGGAATGTCTGGTATTTTAAAAATCTGGGAAAAATACAAAAATGATACCAAACCAAGCCAAAAATGATTGAAAAATACTTAAATAATACCAGAGAAATTTCTTATTCCATCCTCCCTTCTTTGCTCCATGATACCCACTGGCATCAGATAAATGAGATGCCACCTCTTTTTCTATGGTTACACAAACAAAAAGAATTAGGATTTTACTTTGTTTTTATAAAAATGAAGCTGTATTCTGCATACTTGATTTCTATCCCCAAAAATCATTCTTGGATTGCATTCCATATCAGTACCCAGCTACATAGTATTCCAAATTATGTATTATAACATCTCTGTGCTGAAGGATATATGTCACCTCTGATTTTTTTACTTACAAGTAATACTGGAATGAATATCCTATACCTATCTAGGTAATCATGTGTGAGCATTTCCTTTTGCTAAATCTATGGAGGTTGAATTTCTTGGTCAATGCATTCAGGCATTGAAAAAGTTTCTAGATATAGACAATTCATCTTGAGGATTTGATATATAGGTGAAAACCAAGGAAAAGGGATAGATCTATATGAAAGTTCTAAATGTTCTCAGTACCAAAAATCTACAGGGATAAAGAAGTTAAAATAATTGGCTTTTCTTACTCATTTTGGTATTCACTCAAAGTGGCTCTGAACCAGGGCTTCTCAAGATCATACTCAGACTTGATGATTTGCTAGAAGGACTTACAGGATTCAAAAAAGCTGTTATAGTCACAGTTATAGTTTATTACGGTGAAAGGATACAGATTAAAATTAGCAAAGGTAAAAGGTGAGTGGGTGAAGTCCAGGAGGAACCAGGTGTAAGCTTACAGGTCTCTTCTCCCAGTGGAGTCACATGAACATGCTTCATTCTCCCAGCAATGACGTGTGACAACACGTACCAAGTGTTGCCAACAAGGGGAGCTTACCTAAGCCTTGGTATTCAGGGTTTGTAGCTTTAAAAGGTTTCAGGTTGTTCTTGTAAGCATGCAGCATCCACACGATTAACCTTAGCTACCCACTATTCAACCCCCCAGAGATCAACCTGGTAGAACATGGCCCAGGACCTCATGCATCCAAAAACAGGCATTCACCATGGGTCACATTATTAGCATAAATCATCTGGTCAAACTGATACAATCTGGCCCAAAGGCCTCAGGAATATAAAACCCTCATCAAGCAGGATGTTCCAAGGGCTCAGAGGTTGTCTCCTAGGAGTTGGCCAAGGGCCAGTCCTGTTGAGATCAGGCCTTTCTTTAGAATGTGCAGGGGTTTGAGCAACCAGGCCCGAGTTAACCCTTTTCTGTACAGGCTCCTTGAACTTTATTGGAGTGATTCTGTCATCATAGGTCTAGATCTATTTGAAGAGAAGGAGATATTAGGGCTAACTGGAGGATGTTTGATCATTTCTTTATTTTAGGACTGAGCAATTTCTACTTATAATATGGAGCCATAATGCATGTGGTGGGGTCAGTGTCTGACCAGGGCTGACATAACTTGATTTGATCCTAGTCTGAGCAAGTCCTGAGTTTGAGTCTGTAGAGACTCATTTACTCCCATAAAGATCAGGGATTTGTACATGGGAACAAAGCAAGACTTTTCAAGGATGGAAAGATAGTCATGTGTGTTTGAAAGAAGATGTACTTTTGGGGTATTGGTCCTTGGTGTGGTAAGGAAGAAGTGACATTAACAAATGTTAAATATCCAACACCAATTAATGTCTATTCAAAAAACACAAACATTTGCTGTATGCTTACTGTATGCAAGTACCGTGATATCCAGGTGGAGACAGGACCAACAATTTTTCAAGGCGATAGGTGTTAACATTATAAAACTTTGACAACCCAATCAGTGACCTGACTCTAAGGAGAGTAAAATCCAGGACAAGAATACAATTTCTTGGTCATACTGAGATAGCAGGCAGAGAATTCAGAAATTGTAAATCCTACTCTTAAAGGGGAAAACAAGAATCTAGCCAGAGATGCTGGTCCAGAAATTAGGAACTTAGATAAGGAATAAGAAGAAAGGGTAAGGATTCAGTCACTGGGAGCCTGCGTCACAAGTCAGGAAATCAATTACTGACAAACTGAAGTTTTCTATTAGCATGGAACCAGCAGTATACCTAAAAGCCAGACTCTTACATTCACTGCATATTATCAAGATTGGATTCAGAGCCTGAGAGGGACTCATTGGGTCCATTTGTAGATTAGAGCTATTCGGGGACCAGGTGTGGAGGGCTTTATACCACTCTTGTGCCTGTGTATGGTAACTTTTGTTTTATTAAGAAGAAATGTGTTTTATTTATTAAGTGACCAAAAATGCAGTAGGAGATAGGAAAGTATAGATCCAGTTGGCTTATGGGAAGAGGGGAGGTGGATGATATGAATTAAGGGGTGATAAAGCAAAAAACATGGAGGAAAGAGTTTCCTAAAGTGCAGTGATTTTAGATGGCTTATTAAAGAGATAAAAACTTCACTCCCTGGACAGCAGGTGGTGCCAATTCTATTCTGGTCTGTTCTCAGAAAGACTCATTCCTCCTGTTACGGGTTCAATTGTGTCTCTCCCCACGCTCCGAAAAATGTAAAAAGATATACTGGAATCCTAGTGATACAGAATGTGAACTTTTTGGAAATGCAGTCTTGAAAGAGGTAATCAGGTTAAAATGAGGTCATTAGGGTGGGCCCTAATCCAATATGACTGGTATCCTTATAAAAAGGGGAAATTTGGACACAGAGACAGTCATGCACAGTAGGAAGATGATGTGAAAACACATGGGCAGAAGACAGCCATCTACAAGCCAGGGAGAGAAGCCTGTAACAGATCCTTCCCTCATGGCCCTCAGAAGGAACCAACCCTGCTGACGCCTTGATCTCAGACTTTTGGCTTCCACAACTGTGAGACAATACATTTCTGTTGTTTAAGCTACCCAGTCTGCAGTACTTCATTGCGGCAGCCATATCAAACTAGAGTATCTCCTATATCTGCCTCTTATGGCATTTCTCATCCTGTGCTCTAATTCCAAGGACATGGTCCTTTCTTTGATCCTTATCTTATATTCTCATTTTTTTTTTTTTTTTTTTTTTTTTTTTTTTTTTTTTTTTTTTTTTTGCGGTACGCGGGCCTCTCACTGTCGTGGCCTCTCCCGTTGCGCAGCACAGGCTCCGGACGCGCAGGCTCAGCGGCCATGGCTCACGGGCCCAGCCGCTCCGCGGCATGTGGGATCTTCCCGGACCGGGGCACGAACCCGTGTCCCCTGCATCGGCAGGCGGACTCTCAACCACTGCGCCACCAGGGAAGCCCCTCATTTTTTTTTTATAGATTTTTTTTTTTGATGTGGACCATTTTCAAAGTCTTTATTGAATTTGTTACAATATTGCTTCTGTTTTATGTTTTGGTTTTATTGGCGGCGAGGCATGTGGGATCTTAGCTCCCCAACCAGGGATTGAACCTGCACCCCCTGCATTGAAAGGCCAAGTCTTAACCACTGGACCACCAGAGAAGTCCCTATATTTTCTTATCTATCAGTTCCCCTTAAAAAATATATTTGAGTAAACACAATAGGTCAATAAGATGTCATATTAAGTAAGTAATTGGATAGGTGGCAGGTAGAATATAGACTAGAGGGAAGTGGAGAAGAAAAATAAAGAATACAGTAAGTAGAACAAACACCCTTGTGAAAGCACAGAACCATTCAAGGCTATTCAGTTTCAAGTAAGTTGCTGATTAGGATAATAAAAGGTAGGTGAGAGAGAACTAATTTTAAAATCTTTGTCCTGGGGTAGTTTGTTCCTTCGCTGAATGAATAACTAAAACAATTCTCTAATATATTTACACTACATTACTGATAAATTTTGACATGTAGTGATTTTATTTTTGTTATTGTCAATCTGAAATTACATTTTGATCATTTTTTCTTTTTATTTGTAATAGTTTTTGCTTTACTTAGTTGATATAAAAATTTATGGTGGGGCTTCCCTGGTGGCGCAGTGGTTGAGAGTCTGCCTGCTGATGCAGGGGACACGGGTTCGTGCCGCGGTCTGGGAAGATCCCACTTGCCGCGGAGCGGCTGGGCCCGTGAGCCATGGCCGCTGAGCCTGTGCGTCCGGAGCCTGTGATCCGCAACGGGAGAGGCCATAACAGTGAGAGGCCCACGTACCGCAAAAACAAAAAAAAACCCAAAAAACAAAATTTATGGTGGTTTGTTCCTTCTGTCAACGTAAATTCCTCTCTTTGCTACTTAAGTCTTTGTCTGTAATTGGTATGTGTCCCTGGCTTACTTATTTGTTCTTTACACTTGATAAATATATCTGCATCTTCTTGTTTTTGACCGAAGTGCTCCCAGTTCACTTCCTAGTGTCTGGAAGGCGTTCATGTGGTGTGGCAACTGCCTGGTTGAGGTAGGATCTTATTGTGTTTCCACTGCTTCTGATTCCATGAATCATTGTGGCACATGAAAAATCATAATCCCCAGCACCGACTTCATCCAGTGCTCTTCCATTCGCTTCCTCCCTCCAAGGTTCTACACTGAGGACTGTACCTCGTGTTCCTTTCCCCCTTCCTAGTTAGTTGGTTCCTTGAAGTTGCAGCCTCCTGGTGTGTGTAAAAACAGATGTTGTACTGTTTGAGCAATCTGGGGAGTGGTATTTCAGAATGAATTGCCACCACAGGAGAGGGACTTACTCAGTTTTCCATTAGTGCAAACATGGAATTTCTAACCTGAGGGCAACAGTAAGTATAATAGGTATTGTTTTTGCCCTCTTTTATGCATTCTCCCATCTTTTGGTATCAAATTCAATTTTTCTTTGAGAGAATACTCTTTCTCTCTTCCCCAGAGCTGATATGGGGTGGGGATAGGGAAGCAAGTGTTCCCCTAGAGCACATTTTACCAAAGTGATGCTGTCTCATATAATTAAATCCTTTCAGAAAGTGTGTAGCTTTGTGTGTCCTCACCCACCCTGCAGGTAGAAAATGACAATAAGTGATGCGGTTCCACTCAGTCCCTGTGTTTTTAAAAGGTGTCCTTCTCTGCATCTAAGGAGGAGACAGGTGGCTCGGGCACGGCAAATCAGAGAGCGCTGCATATTTCCATAGCCACAGTGATTCATTCAAAGGTGGGGTGTGACCTGGGCAGAGCCAGTGAGACATAATTTTCCCAGGCTGAGAAAGAGATAGATGCTCTTTCTTTTTGCATCTGAGCCCAGGAGAATATGATCTTGGAGCTGGTAGGGCCGCCACATAGAGCCTGAAATCCATTCAATTCAGCCTTTTTGAGAAAAGTCAGAGTCAAAACATGAAGAGGAGCTGAGTCTTACTAACTCCCTGAATTTTTAATGCTAATCTGAGTTGAATTTCTGTCATTTGGAAACAAAGAAGCGCTGGCTGATATAGTGGCAGAGGGATGGATTGTCTCTCTACTTTCTTTTTGGTCATCTTGTTACCTACGTTCTGGTAGCAAAGGATGACCCACAGGTCACCAGTTATTTTTCATTCCTACTTTAATGGCCTCACAGTTAGTTGAAATTCCTTCCAAATTCTTAGGATACATTAACAGTCAGCTCTAGTTTTCTCTTTCTGGTCCTTGTACTTGTCTAGTGGGAGGTTGAGTGAGAATTAATGAAGGACTCTTTCAGATGCATTTTAAACCAGAATGGTGATGCTGATGACTGAGCTTTATCATGTTCTCATTTGACAATTTTTCCCAGTCCTCTCATGTTGATCCCTTATTAATTAGACTTTTTAAGTTTGGCTGCATGTAGCAGAAAAGCCAAGTGAGAGTAGCTTAATCTAGTTATGTTTTCTGTTTTCCTCACGTAATGAAAAGTTGGATGTAGGCAGGGTAGGGATGGCAGGGTGGCCTAGTTTGTCATCAGGGACCTGACTTCTATCTTTCTGTCCAAATATCTCAGGCATGGTTCTCAGTCTTTGGGTCTCAGGGCCTTGATACAGAATTCCAGATGGAGAAGAAAAAGACTGAGGAACAAACACCGTGTGCCAGCTGAGTGAATTGTTTAAAAAAGCCTTCTTGGGGCTTCCCTGGTGGCGCAGTGGTTGAGAGTCCGCCTGCCGATGCAGGGGACACGGGTTCGATCCCTGGTCCGGGAAGATCCCACATGCCGCGGAGCATCTAAGCCCGTGCGCCACATCTATTGAGCCTGCGCTCTAGAGCATGCAAGCCACAACTACTGAAGCCTGTGTGCCTAGAGCCCGTGCTCTGCAACAAGAGAAGCCACCGCAGTGAGAAGCTCACTCACAGCAACGATGAGCAGCCCCTGCTCGCCGCAACTAGAGAAAGCCCGCGCCCAGCAACGAAGACCCAACGCAGCCTAAAATAAATAAATTAATTAAAAAAAAGAAGGGAGAGGAGAATGGGTAATTGATAGGTGACTGGCAGGCTAATCTATAAGGAGAATAGTACTGGATGGGTAACTAAAAGTCTCATCTGTGAAGTCCTTAATGCAACAACCCTTTCTAACATACTCAGTGCTTTGTATCTATTCCTGTATTTTTTCATTTTTATAAATATTCTCTGTATTTTTTTTTTTGGCCTTGTGTCTCTTTGCTACAGTGCTCTGTTTTCTGAAGTCTCTGAAGCTCACACATACATATGGAAGGATACTAGTAGATTGCATGTTACTCGTGTTCAGAATTTTATTTTACATATTTAGGCCATGGAAGGATCAGTGGTATGCTGGATCCTGCTCTACTGTCTCCTGAGAGTTGGTTGTTAAATTTTCAGGAATTTTGCAAGATGGCTGTTAAGCACAGTCATCATTAAAAAGTAAATTATGTAAACGTACAATGAAATAAGTTATATTAAAAACAAAGGAAAAAACTTACTTCTTAATTATTTTACTCTGTAATTATCCCTATGCTATTGAGGTTACTTGTATTTATTTTATCTGTGTGATGAAAATTAGATAACAGCATGCTACTGTGTATCTCTTCCCAATTCTGAATTCAATGACATCATGTTGGTAGCTGGAAGGGGCCATGGTGAGAATATTTACACCATGGAAATCAGCAAACACTACAAATTAAGGCTTGAGTTATTATTTTGTTGATTGTTTATCTAGACCTAAGAAAGTGGTGGAGGAAAGGCTAATAATGCAGATTAAACTTAAGTTTGTGATGGTTTTAGCTGTTTCATTGTGAATAGCACAAAAGAAGAAAAAATATTCTTTCAGTATTAGGAAATTATTATCTGGTTCAGCAGAGTTTGTTCACATAATTGGCGAACTGGTGAAGTTTCAACGTACATCTTAATTGTTTCATATTCATCTTTCTCACTAACAGTAACCAAAACATCAACCAAAATTCAAGTCAGAATTACACTTAGAGAGCCAGTTGTTAAGCAGTTACTAGTAAACCATGGCTGGAGCCTAAAGGGGAAGGAAGTTATATTCTTGACTTCTAGACTAGAGTTAGTTTATGTTGGAAAGAAATATCAGAGAACTTGCTTCACTTGTAAGAGTCAGCAGAGCATCACTAGACCCCGATTCCAGCTTCTGCCTGCCTCTTATGCTCAAATGGAATCTGCCTTGCACCAGGTTCACTGACACACTTTGATAATATTCACTTTTTCTGTGGTTTTCTTAAGTTATGCTTATTTGAACAAAGGGCTGGTTTGGAGTTTACCTACCTGTTTACCATTCATGAAGAACAGAGATTACTAAATGAATAGTCAGACAGGAAGGTGGAAGCAAGAATTTTGAAGTACTTTCCCTGAACATTTGTAAATGGTTTTGTTTGCTGATGTTGCTAATTAGCTAACCGTTAATGCAGATCCTGAGGGCCTCCACTTGGCTGAGTTGTGTCAGTCACTAGGTGTGTTCAACTTACTAAAAAGTAACGTCATTGTATATCCTTACAAATCACCTATAATTAAGACTTTTCACTAATTCAGGTTTTTCTTCAAGTAGACTCAAACAAGTATTATGGTATAGAGTTATGCATAGTTCTTAACTATTATACAGTAAGTTGCATATAAGCTCACTGGAATGTATTTCTCACTGTTGTCAAAATTTTCGCATTTTTCATCCCTTGAGAGTCATCAGCCTCTAGTGTCTTTGTGTAGTTGTGTGTGCATGTGTGTGCGTGTGTGTGTGTGTGTGTGGGTGTGTACAAGCTAGAGGAGGGAAGAGTCTTGGGTCTTCTCCCCCTCCTTCACTGGATCACTGCTCTTCTGAGTCTTGTCTTCCCACCCACCACTCTTCATTCTACCGCTAGACATGGCTGTCATTGCTAGAGTTAAATCCAACAACAAAAAGTCCATAGTACCTTTAAGACAGTGTTGTTCCTGTCTCAAGGGCCACTGTGGAGAGGGTTGTGGAGAAGGTAGAGGTAGTAAACACTTGGCAGGGCTCACTTCTCTTCGTGTTCCTCCTCATTTTCTTTAAGGACTTCACTGTGCTAAGTTGTATGAACAACAAGGATTATATAAATGGAAGACATTTAAAAGTTTATTCAAAGTGCTACCTTTCCCATGGTTCTATAGCAATGTATCCAAGAGCCTAAACCATTGTCAGCCACTTTGTGGGCCATTGTCACTCCCCTGTAACATTTCCTAACTTTATTTTTTTGTCCTCAGGTTTACCTTCTCTTCTGACGTCCTCAGGGTGAATCTCTGCTCATCTTTTGGAAACCTGTTCCACAGGGCCAAGTGAGGCTTCAGGATCTATCTCTTTTACCCAGTAGTACATTTCTCAAAGTTTGAGAAATGTAGTGTAGAGATATGCCTTAGGGGCTCTAGGGAGACAGTGTAGGATGGCTTTTGAAAGGACTTCAGTCTGGAGTCTAGTCCTTTCCCTTTCAAATCTCTCTGTTAAGATGAGTGCAGATGTGCTCTTTATATTCCTTTTTGAGTAATATTGATAAAAGTTTCTGTCTCTCAAATACACACACAACACTAAAACACTATAGACACATATAAATTCTCAGAAATTAGTTTAGTATAGTATAAGTTCACAGATGGAAGAATATTCTCAACTACATTTTAATTTGTGAAGTCACTTATCTCAAAATATAAGATTTCACACTTTTATTCAGAGCATAATTCACTCATCTTCATTCATTCCTCTCCATTGCCTCTAAATTGTGCCCCTTCATTCTCACTGAAGATTAAAAACCAACCAAATGGTATATACGTCTTAAAGAAAGCATTTAATGAAAAAAAGCCCCAGCTTGTGAGGGCTTCATTAAGCCTTCAGGTGACTTGTCAGCTATTTCTTTAGTTTCTATCCGGATTGGAGAACGTTTGTTTTTCCATTCGCACTACTCTTCCCCATCAAGCAATCTTCTACTCATTCTTTGTGACCAAATATTGGAAGCTTTTCTCAACTCCATAGACAATTGGTCACTCGCTTCTCTTTGCTTCTATATTACTTTATACGTATCTCTTCAACAGTCTTGGTCACCTGGTAATTATTTTTTTATATAATGGTCTAGATTGTATCATCCAATAGGGTAGTCACTAGTCACATGTGGCTGTTTAAGTTAATTAGAAGTAAGTAAAATTAAATATTCATTTCATCAGTTGCATGAGTCATATTCCATGTGCTCCATAGCTGCATCTGGCTAATTGTTACCATATTGGTAAAAGAAATTATACAACATTTACATAATCACAGAAATTTCCATTGACCAAGCTGGTCTGTACTTCAGACTGTGAACTCTTGTATTACTAACCTTTGTGATCCTGGCCCTTAGTGTAGTGCCTGTAATAGATGCTCAATAAATGCTTGTTGAATAAAGGACTGATGAAGAATTCCTTTATGTCACTTCTGAAGTCTAAGTTTTCTACAAATTTTCAATCTCTTTTTTATTGGAATGAAGAATCTAGAGTTTGTTTCTGAAGTTTTAAGAGTACACTAGAAGTCACAAAGAATGAGTAGGTGATTGCTTGATGGGGAAGACAGGTACAAATAGAAAAACTAAACTTCCTCTAGCCCAGAGAAAATCTGAAGAAGTAGTTGATAACGAATCTGAAAGCTTAATGTAGTCCTCACAAGCTGGGGCTCTTGAGTGGCTTTTGAACAGTGAGGACTTTGCCTGGCAAATAAAATAAGAAAAGGGGTTTGAGGAAGATGCACAGAGACAGGAAAAAAACATCAGGTTCAAAGAAATTTGGGGTGGCTTGTCCATGAGATGGTAACTAGTGTCGGGCCAGGTACTGTTCCATATACTTTACATATATTACCTCACTTAATTTTTAGGGAATAGCATTGTCTCCATTTTGCAGATGGGAAGACAGAGGCACATAGAAGTTAAATTCCTTGTTCAAAAAACTCAGGAAGTGACAGAGCCAAGATTCAAACTCAGGCAGTCTGATTTCAAAGCCTGGGCTCTACATCTATAAGTAAGACTACCTCTCCCCATGAGTGGGAAAGGCTTAGAAATTAGGCTGGAGAGGAAATGAGAGCCAAATCATGGTGGGGCTTTCAGGGCCCCCTGAGGTGTTGAACTTTCCATAGCTGTGGAAAAAAACTGTTTGGAGCTTTGTTTTAGAAATATCATTGTGGCTGTGGGAGAGAGGATTGACTATTGGGGGGAGATGTACTACCATGGGATTTATTACAAAAAACCTGGCCAAGAAATGATATGGGCAGTGTACAGGGGGTAGGGTGGAAAGGAGTTGGTTTGAGAGAGATTTAGCTGTTTTTCTCATTAATAAAAAGAGCTGAATGGAGGAAAACACTCCAATTGTTAGCTGGATGTTGTCATCTACCTGCGATATCCAAAATGCTCTAGCTATCTTGTGACCATCAGGGGATGGTCCTGCTCCTGCATGGTAAGCACGCAGAGCAGAGAGAAGAAAAGAACCCAGAGGCTTTAAGATGTTATTCTGAAGCTGAAATAATTGGTCCAAAACTGACTCAAAGCTGCCGTTTCCTTGGTTTTCTAGTTGTGTGACATAATAAAAATTTTAATATTTAGACCTCTGTTAGTTGGATCCTCCATTACTTTTAGCTAAAAGGATCATAATAGGTTCAACCACTCTTCTGGCATAAAGGTGATGATCCTCAGAACCCATTCATTATTTTATTTTATTTTTTTAACATCTTTATTGGAGTATAATTGCTTTACAATGGTGTGTTAGTTTCTGCTTTATAACAAAGTGAGTCAGTTATACATATACATATATCCCCATATCTCTTCCCTCTTGCATCTCCCTCCCTCCCACCCTCCCTATCCCACCCCTCTAGGTGGTCACAAAGCACCGAACTGATCTCCCTGTGCTATGTGGCTGCGTCCCACTAGCTATGTATTTTACGTTTGGTAGTGTATATATGTCCATGCCACTCTCTCACTTTGTCCCAGCTTACCCATCGCCCTCCCGGTGTCCTCAAGTCTGTTCTCTAGTAGGTCTGCATCTTTATTCCCATCCTGCCCCTAGGTTCTTCATAACCATTTTTTTTTAAGATTCCATATATATGTGTTAACATACAGTATTTGTTTTTCTCTTCATTCATTATTTTATACATTTAATAAATGTTAATTGAACATGTATGTGCCAAGCATGGCCCAGGTGTTTAGGCTACAGTAGAGAAGAGCACAGGTATGGAGCTGATGTTATGGAGTATTGTAAAAACAGAGAGAAACTTAGTATGTCTGGAGCCGAGTGAGTAGGGGGGAAGAGTATTGTGGGACACAGAAAGACAGGCAGGAACCAAATGCAGGTAGAAAACATTGAAGAATATAAAAAGAAGGAGACATGATCAGATTTGAAGTTTTAAAAAGACATGCTAGCCTCTGCAGAAACACTGAAGAAAGTTTAGAATAGGGGCAGAAAGGGCAACTATTTACACTAGACCAGGTAGAGATGAAATTGGTTTGAACTAGGGTGGTCACCATAGAAATGGAGAAAAATATGTGACTTCAAGTTCTAATTTAGTGGTAGAATCATTAGGACGTGATGATCATTTGGATCTGGGCACTAAGGGAGAGACCATTGTCAAAGTTGACTCCCAAGTTTCTGGCACTAGGTGGAGAACAGTCCAGCTTTCTAGATAAGGAACGCTAGAGAAAGCAGATTGAGGTATAAGATTGAGGCATAAGGTACAAGAATTCATTTTCGGACATGTTAAATATGAGATAACTGTGAGACATTTAAGTGGAAATTTTAAGAAATAAGTTAGAGATGCAAGTCTGGATCTCCAAAAAGGAGTCTGACAACTAAACACATGGGATTGCAAGATGTCTGCTTATAGGTCTTTGCAGGAGATCTTTAACAATAAATAGGAGCAAAGTTAACAGGAAAGTGAACTTATGCTCTCAGCCTCATCCTGGTAGACTTCCAACAATGCGAAGTAACCTGCATCTCTATGTCATAGACACTCCTATTGACACAACTCTTAAAGTATATCTCAAACTACTTCTTTTGCCCATCTTCACTGCTACCAATATAGTATTTCAACTGGACCAATGCCATAGACTCCTCATATCTCTTGGTGGAGATGAACAAGGCAGTTAGATGTGTGGTTTTGGGAGTCAGGAGAGAATCTGGGAGTAGAGATGTAAATTTAGAGTCATTGGAATAGGTAGGAGTTGGTAGACAAGGGGTCAGCGTAGGGAGTATTCTAAGAAGGAGGATAATGTATGAAAGCACAGAAATATAAGGTAGTATTGGTTTGGGGAACTAAAAATTAAAAAAGGAAACTAACATTGAGTACAGTTAGTCACTGGTGGGGAGGGGGAAGCTGGGGTGAAATGAAAGTAACATCGACATATATACACTACCGAATGTAAAATAGATAGCTAGTGAGAAGCAGATGCATAGCACAGGGAGATCAGCTCTGTGCTTTGTGACCACCTAGAGGGGTGGGATAGGGAGGGTGGGAGGGAGGCTCAAGAGGGAGGGGGTATGGGGATATGTGTATACATATGGTTGATTCACTTTGTTATACAACAGGAACTAATACAGCATTGTGAAGTAATTATACTCCAATAAAGATGTATTAAAAAAATAATATGGTACATTGTTATTTAATCAATATAGCTTAAAATCTATATGGGTTGGCACATAGTTCTGGGTGAATGGGAGAGATAAGGCTGATAAAGGGACAAGTATATGGCCAGTCTTGCATACTACACAAGGTATTTAGATTTTGTGCTATAAATCGATTTGCTTGGATGGTGTCAGAGGAGGCTGAGATGAAAACGAAAGAAAAATGTTCGTTCAAATTCAACAAGTAATTATTGAGAACCTATCGTGTAAGCTCTGGGTGATAAAAAATGAGGCCAGACTTGGTTCTGACTTTTGAGATGATCATCTGGTCAGGAAATGAGACGTGCAAACTAATAACTACATTATGAGGTGGAACATGAGGCCTGAGGGCTTTAAAGTCAGGAAATGTGGGAAATAAAGACGTTCCAGGGAAGGTGGGTGAAGAATGATGGGCATAGACAAAGCTTCTGTGCATATGCAAGTGCATTTGTTGTCTGTGCAGAAGAAGAAAGGACTGAGATTTTCATAGAGAATGTGGTGCAATCAGGAATAGATGAAGACAGAATGTGTGAGTAAATGAAAGTCATTCCATGAAATCCAACAAATAAAGATTCAGATGTAAAACAGGTAAACTGTGTTACCAAGTGATACTTGGTTTTATGAAGGAAGACACTGTAGAATAAAAGCAGTGCTCTCCCCAAAGGTAAGACAGAATTTTATTCAAAAAATTTTCTTTATATAACTTTCTAGCTCTAACTCAGTGCAAGGTCTGTCAGCTCCACACACATGCCTCTAGCACTTCTCTTTCGGTACACTTGACTATACTGCTACGTGCCATTGCCTGAACCTGTAAACTGTATCAACCCCAAAACAACTAGGGGCACACACAAAGTAGAATTAAAATGTAGGTAATGAAAATAGATTAATAGCCTGAGCAGGTAGTTTGGGTGGCTGCTTTGGGGGAGGCTGATCACTTTGCTTTACAAGATAAGGTTATTGTGTAATGTTGGTCAAAATCTGCCCAGGGGAAGCAAACTGCTTTTATCTGTACTGATGCTGGTTGGCAAACCATTAGACTGATTTTTGTGTTTGTTTGTTTATTAATTCTCCATTAAACCTGGGTAATACTCTAAGCATAAAGCAGCAAGCTTAAAATTAGAAAAAAATTTGAATTTACTCTGAAATCATGGTAATACTTTGTAAAGGAGAAGGAAAAGCAAAACTGTTTGTCAAAGCTAGTTATTTTGCTAGAAAAAATTGGAAAGTTCATAAGGTAAAACAAAAAAGTTTTATTTTCATAGTCTGAGATTCAGAGCAAACAGGAGGAAAAAAAAGAAAGTCTAAAGATCTTACTACTCATTTAATAACTAGTCCAGTGTCTATTTTAAAAAATTGCAGAATTAAGACTTGCATTCTGAAGTGGTGTGCTTTTTCAGAATACAGGTCTATTGACGCCTGTTAACTGTGAGCTTCCCAGATTGGAGGTACACTATATCTTGCAGTTGCACGTGTGTGCGTGTGTTTAAAGCTTTTGCTAAACTGGATTTTTTTGTACCAATCTTACAGGAGGATTTGTGGAATCCTTTCCAGATATAATATTGCATTATTGTAAAAGCTTTACTCCTCTTATCTTTGTGGGCAGAGCGTCAGAATGGACTGCATATGAGGATTAAAATCAGCCCGTCCTGGAGTCAAATAAACCGGGATGGATTACACAAAACATTTTAACAAATACTGGAGGTTTTGGCTCGCCTTTGTCTTATACCTCTGAGATTTCAGAAGATGTTCCAAGAATTTGGAGGAAAACAGAAATCAGATAAAAATTTCAGCAGCCATGAAGGCTGAACTTATGTAAAACATGGATCTTAGTTTCAGGAACAACGTAAATGCTTTTAAAAAAAATAGTAGAAATATTCTTAGCTCTTCCTGCATTGGTGAGATGGGGCACCCCAAGGCCTTGCCCTATGCTCTGCTCTCCCCAGTCTCTGTCAGAGGAGCTCATTGGCATTCCCTGGTTTCCTTTGTAACCTACCAGTGCGGGTCTGGGCAGTTTTCAGCTGCACTTCTGAGCCCACCTCACATCCGGGGCCGTCCCACTGCCTGCGATGCTCTAATTGGAAGTTCTGGAACGTCTCTCATTCCATGTGGCTAAAACATAGACCAGTCTCTTTGTTACTTATTTGTTATTGCTAAAGATTTTGTGGGAAAATATTAACTTAAGAGTATATTAATAGTGTGGTCTAGTATTAATATAATACCTTTTCTCTAAAATGTTATAACCTAAGAACAGTTTTGGCTTGCCAGTGCCCCTAGAGAATTAGTAACAATGCCTCTTGCTACCGCCATTTGAAGACAGGTGTTTTCTGTGTAATTAAATTATTAGTAGGTTATAAGTAATTCCTTAATTAATGTTAGTAAGAGTCAGTTAAAAAAAACTCCTAACTACAATGAAGCATCTGACTTTTGAAGTAGGTAGAATAATTTACACAGGTGAGAGAAATAAACCTCTATCTGGGAGCTGATGGGGAGAGGGAAAGAAAAGAGAGGAAAATGGGCTGTTGTCCTGTTCTTCTGGACATGCAAATCAGGGAACTCAGAGAAGCTGGTCCATTATTGAGCACATGAATTAATCTTAGAAAAGCAGCAATGCCCAAGCCAAGCCACAGGGAGCAGAGAGCTGAAGTGTTCTGCAGATTAAAGACGGGAATTGAGTTTCAGAGCATTCCTGAGGGAGGAGAGCTTGGGAAGCAGAGAAGCATCAAGTCTTTAGGGAATATCTAATGTTCAAATTTTGTTTGCCACGCAGTACGTGGTACTCAAACTTCATGCCTTGCGTTTTGGGTAGAGATCAAAGAAAAGGGGTCATGTTCTTTCTCTGACACAGAACTTGAAGGATGGAGAAAGCATGTCTAGAAAAGACAAAAGCAACCTCTTTTACTTTCTCTCTTTCTATCCTGCCTCACTTAGGGAGAATCCCTGGTGGGGATGGGCAAGGTAGCCCGTTTCCACTGCCTGGGCGTTGAGAAGTGCCTTCCTAATCTCTGAGGTCATCTGAGTTACACCTGGCTGTAGATGCCAGCTTGTTTGGCATTTTCAAAGGGAATTTTAGAAATTAGAAAATGATCTTTGGAGCCATCCTGTCCTGGATTTGAATCTTGGATCTGAAAATATATAAAACCTATATGACTATGGATAAATTTTAAGACTTGTAAAAAAAAGTTTGACTCCTCGCCTATGAATAAGGGGCAATGATCCTTGCCCCCAAATGTACCGAATTATATAATATTTGTCAAGCAAGTGGCACTGAGCCTGATACGTGATAGGTATGCAATACACAGTACCTTATATTAATGTCAGCAGATTGAGTTTTTATAATGAAACTTCAGGATGCACTAAAGCTGAGGCAGGAGGAAGCATGGAGGTGGCTTACCCATTTCTCCTCTTGCCTCTTTCCTCCTTTTTTTCTTTTTAAGAATCTAAATTTTTTATTTTTTGGGGGGTGCGTTGGGTCTTCGTTCCTGCACGCGGGCTTTCTCTAGTTGTGGCGAGTGGGGACTTCTCTTCGTTGCGGGGCTCAGGCTTCTCATTGCGGTAGCTTCTCTTGTTGCGGAGCGCGGGCTCTAGGCACGCGGGCTTCAGTAGTTGTGGCTTGCGGGCTCTAGAGCGCAGGCTCAGTAGTTGTGGCGCACGGGCTTAGTTGCTCCGCGACATGTGGGATCTTTCCGGACCAGTGATCGAACCGTGTCCCCTGCATTGGCAGGCGGATTCTTAACCACTGAGCCACCAGGGAAGTCCCTCTTCCCTCCTTTTTAACCTTCGTTATCATCTGTTCTTCCGTCTCTCAACTGGCATTGGAATGATGTAAGAATTGAAGCCAGGTGGTAGGGTAGGGATTGCTAGCAGAGAGCAAAGAGGAAAGGAAATGCAAAGATGGGCGCTTAGCAGCAAAGAGAAATTTCCTTGGTCTTCTTGGTCCAAGCAGCATTTCCTGTGCTCACTTGGCTGACAGAGGAGGGATGCTCCCTTCTACCTGACCCTATCTCAATCCATCCTGTCCCTCGGGGCACCTCCTTGTAACTTTGTCTTGGGCACTTTTCTAACAGGCGCTTCCCACAGTTGTCACTACCAGGCATTAGGGGTGGATGGAGGTGGGAGGAGGGACTGACTGTCCTGTGGTTATTGGATCCCCACTTCAGTTGGCTAATTACAGGTTGGCCCTACTAATTTTTCATACAGAGCATGTCAGGAGGTAAAACAGCTTCCCACAGCCTGTTTTCTGTCCATGGTGCCCGGCCCTCTTCTGCTCTGGACAGCCATTTCCTGCACCTCTGGGTCCTAAATCCTATCTTCTCTTCTGCTCTGGACAGCCATTTCCTGCACCTCTGGGTCCTAAATTCTATCTTCACAGAGTTTTTTTTATGATTTTTGGTCTTCTGAGTTCTGTTAACTTCTGGGCATTTCCAAGTCTCAGTTCAAGGATGAGAAGGCTCAGTTCTACATGTGTCATCTTTTCCCACAACTCCCTTTGGAAATGTTCTTTTTTTGCATCTCTGATTCTGTTCTGATATACTCAGCCTATTAGAAAGTTTAATTTTTTTAACAGGTCTTTTGAATCTGAATGAGTCTACTCAGTATTGTGGAACCTTGGTTACACAGATTAGGTAGGAAGGGAGGGTGACATTGATTTCAGATAAGGAGAAACCATTAGGTGCTCATTCTGTGTATTGGAGAGGTATTTTATAACTTGTTAAATGCATTGAAACAACTAATAATAAACAACTTTAAAAAGTCTTGCAAATTGACCCAAAGTATAATTTGAGAAAATGGCAAAGTGTCAAGCTTATCACTAAACTCTACAGGCTGGAGCATCATCAGAATCATCAAGGTAGAGATGTCTTTTTATTTTCAGATCACAGTTAAGTATTCTAGATACAAGATGGAATAACAGATATTAAGAGCCTTCATCACAACATGCAAATAAGCTGTCTCAAGAGGTGAAGAATGCTGGCAATTTAGCTGAATTTGTTTCCTTTCTTGAGGAGGAGTTGATCATCTGAAGGCACTGTGTGAAGGAAAACATTATAACTGCAAATCATGCCTTTATGAGAAACAGTGAAAAACCTATTCAAATCGGCTTACTTGCTACATCAGCTTCCTTGTACTACGGAACTTCAAAATGTAATTACTGGGCCAAACAAAGACAATGAATTAAAAAAAAAATGTCATACAACCAAGAAAAATCACACTCCCCAATGTTTCCTTGGTGGTGTGTAATCCACACTGCTTCCACGCAATAAACAATCCTTTGGGTTTTCTAAAGCTTTATTAATATTACAGTAAATTAAGTATCCTCAGAGAGTGATTATTTTCCCTTAATGAGTAATAATAATTGTTCTGTGCTGGCTTAACATGGCCGCTTTTCTCCAAAGAACTGATAATCTCTGTAATTTTGTTGCACTTTTGTGTTTATATTTGTGATTTTATTTTTATCCTAGGATATTTCAAAATGAGATTATTACATATGCTATATCTGTGTCATTCAAGTGAATTTGTGAGACTAGAGAAAACATTTAAGTGTTAGCTGGGCCATTTACTCTCTGTGTTGTCTTGGTCAGGTTAATTAATATCTTGTACTTTCATTTCTTCATCTGTATAATGTGACACAACACATGGCGTTTTTTGAAGACAAAAGAGACTATAAATGTGAAAGTTGTTAAAGCATGATACAAAATACAGTTATTAGTTGTTTCAATTATTTATAAGATAATAATTACCACCATGTGAGAAACAGGTTTGTATCATTTACTCTTTCATATTCTGAGTTTTGGAGCATGTCTGCCTCAACTCAGAGGAATCTTTGAATCAAAATACACAGTGGTAAAAGTCCTTATTTCTAGTTTGAGCTTCTACAAGTTACCTTCCTTTTTATTTCTCAGGAGTATATCCCACCAATGAATGGTCTGAGGGAAGAGAAACTTCAGTGCTACCCCACATACCCTACGACCTGTCTCTGGTGTATCCATCCTTTAGTGTGTATTTTACCTGTGAAAACATCTTTCTTCATAAGTGACCTTCATGCTAACAATCTGTTGCCTTTTTTTTTTTTTTCTGTTGCCTTTTAAGAAACGTATTCAGTTTATTTGACTTGATCTATCATCAAGACTCCTGCTTGGGCATAAGCCATTATGTCCACTGATAGATTTGCAAACCGACATTTTACCATATCTTTGGGTTCTGCATTCATGGTTTGTGTGGTTCAGGTGGTTCCCCATGTAGCATATTTGCCCTTTTCTGTGATCATTGTATAAGGCAAGCACACCAAAGACTTAGGTCACTCATCTGCCCAGAAGGTTAAATTTGGTTCACTCCTTGAATTTGTTTGTAGGACAAAGGGCCTTTAAAAGATGTCTATATCAGTATTAGTTGCTTTGTTTTATTCAATTGACCTCACCCATTTTAGATGGTTTTCAAAAACTTGTTCTATGAATTTTGTTGCTATGATTTAAGTTTCTGGACCTCTAGAACTTATAACAATGCTCTTTTGAAATGATGGAGACCCATCTCGCTGACCAGGTTTAAGCACTCCAGGCCTGTGTGCAGCAAGATTCACAGTAGCCTGGAGACACTGCCTGGACTAATAGTTATATGATCCCCCCAAATGTCGTACTTAACTGGAAAATGAAACATGTCACACTCTTACATATTTGTCTTTTATCTTCAATATTGTGACTTTCTAGAACATCTTTATTTGATCTATCTGTAAAAATTTTTTACAGAAATTTCCAAGTGTTCCCATTTGGATTTAAGAGGTCCTTATGCTACCACTTTCAAGTTGCTGAAATATGAACTCTTTAAATCCATGACTTAAAGCGAAATGTCTCAAAGAGATAAATTCCTAAGAAAGATATGCCGCAAATTGAAAGTTATAATTCATTTTCATAGGAAGACAGCCAGGGGTTATTTTGATTTTAGATCATTTTATTCTGAATTTCTAAATATTCTATATCATTTTCCAGGTACTTGCTGTACGTTTTTGCCTGCATATAGTCTTCAGTAATTTTTGAAATATGAGTTGTTCGCCTACCTTTGTGGCCTTAATGGTGCCTTCTGTTCTTCTTTGACGAAGGGGACTTACATTCATTGAGTACTAGGTCCTGGGTGCGGTGCTGGGTATATTACCTGCATTATCTTATTTAATCCATAGAGTATTATTATGAGGAAATATATTATTGTCCTTATACAAATGAAAAAAATGAGGAAAAGAGAGCAACATATTCCGACATGATAGTAAACAAACTAGTATACGACAGAACTTGGATTGGATGTCAGACTCTGAAGTTTATGATCTTTCTACTATACCAGGTGGAGGTAAGAATGTTTTAAAGAAATCATCCAGTTATAGTGAATCATCACAGTGTGCTTGAATTTAATGCGTGTGTGTATTTAATGATAGTCTGCCAACTTGCAAGTAAAGATTTGAAGTATCTTGGAATCCCGGTGTATGTAGAGACCACAGTTACAGAACCTAAACATGGCACGGTCTAGCATTTGCCTGCACTGTTGAGTCAGCATGGACATGACCCCCGCACATAACTTTGGATGCAGAGATCTTGCCTTTGGGTGTTTCCCTCTGCTGACATCGAGTGCAAGGGTATCATTGCTAATGAATGCAAAGAATTTAGAAAACTGGAATTTAGAAAACTCTAAGTTACCATGAAATTCAGTGCCAGTGCTGTCCTGCTGGTGGGACTTTGAATCACTATGGGACCTAAAAGACGTAAAGTTAATTTAATCAGCCTGAGATGAAGCCAGTGGTCTGGTTACAGACAGGTTTAGAAATCAGCACTCAGGACCCAGTACTGATAGTGATTCACACTTCCATCCCTCTTGGAAGGAATAGGAATCGTGAGTGCTGAACAATGGGAGGATTAGGCCTTTTCATGATGACTCATATTTTTAAAAAATAAATTTATTTATTTTTGGCTACATTGGGTCTTCATTGCTGCGTGCGGGCTTTCTCTAGTTGTGGCGAGAGGGGGCTACTCTTCATTGTGGTGCACTGGCTTCTCATTGCGGTGGCTTCTCTTGTTGTGGAGCACGGGCTCTATGCACGCAGGCTTCAGTAGTTGTGGCACGCGGGCTCAGTAGTTGTAGCTCACGGGCTCTAGAGCACAGGCTCAGTAGTTGTGGTGCACGGGCTTTGTTGCTCCATGGCATGTGGGATCTTCCAGGATCAGTGCTCGAACCCATGTCCCCTGCATTGGCAGGCAGATTCCTAACCACTGCACCACCAGGGAAGTCCTGATGACTCAGATTTCATACAGAAGAAGATTTTAATTCCCCAATTGAATGGAGACTTGGAAAATGCAGGCTTTTCTTATGGCTCTAAATTAGTAATGTGGCATGTAGGTAAAATAACCCGGGCAATCTGTGGCTTCAAAAATTATTAAAAATCTACCTTTGCTTGAATGTGGAGAAACTGATCATGTAAAGTATAATAACTTCCTATGCAGGGGAAATTATATATGCATATATATAGACAGGGGTAGATCCATTGATCCATCTATCCATCCATTGATTTATCCATCCATCCATCCATGTGCAACATAAGAATTAACAGTAGATTATGAGATTAAAGTGGGTTTTCTTCTATGGTCGATGGAACAACTGCAGTAGTAAAATTGAATCAGCAGTACTAATATCTGGATAAAAAATATAAAAACCCCTCAATACTTGCAGTGACTCCAATAAGGAATTATCCTGGCTCTGTGCTTGTATTTTTTCATTAGCAGAACAATGGTGTCCCTGTCTTCTCAACTCTCAGAGTCAGGAATCAGAAGTTCTACTTTAACTCCTTTAAGTTTCCCCACATGTAAAACAAAAGAGTGAATTAAGTGATCTCTAAGTTCCTTGTGAGCAGCTCAGGATATATGGAAAGAGCTTTTATTTTTTTGAAGTGACCTTATTTATTTATTTGTGCACTCTGTACACACATACATCTCATTGATATGATATCAGGTTTCTATACCCTATACATTTTTTTTTCCTTTCATGTAATTTTTTAAACATCTTTATTGGAGTATAATTGCTTTACAATGGTATGTTAGTTTCCACTTTATAACAAAGTGAATCAATTATACATATGTCCCCATATCTCTTCCCTCGTGCATCTCCCTCCCTCCCACCCTCCCTATCCCACCCCTCTAGGTGGTCACAAAGCACTCAGCTGATCGCCCTGTGCTATGCAGCTGCTTCCCACGACCTGTTTTTTTTTTTTTTTTTTTCGGTATGCGGACTTCTCACTGTTGTGGCCTCTCCCGTTGCAGAGCACAGGCTCCGGACGCGCAGGCTCAGTGGCCATGGCTCACGGGCCCAGCCGCTCCACGGCATGTGGGATCTTCCCGGACCGGGGCATGAACCCGTGTCCCCTGCATCGGCAGGCGGACTCGCAACCACTGCGCCACCAGGGAAGCCCGACCTATCTGTTTTATATTTGGTAGTGTATATATGTCCATGCCACTGTCTCACTTTGTCCCAGCTTACCCTTCCCCCTCCCCGTATCCTCAAGTCCATTCTCTAGTAGGTCTGCATCTTTATTCCCGTCTTGCCCCTAGGTTCTTCTGACCATTTTTTTTTCTTTTTTTTAGATTCCATATATATGTGTTAGCATACGGTATTTGTTTTTCTCTTTCTGACTTACTTCACTCTGAGTGAAGTAAGTCAGAAAGAGACCTACTTACTTCACTCAGTCTCTAGGTCCATCCACCTCACTGCAAATAACTTACTTTTTTTTTTTTTTTTTTTTCTCGGTATGTGGGATCTTCCCGGACCGGGGCACGAACCCGTGTCCCCTGCATCAGCAGGCGGGCTCTCAACCACTGCGCCACCAGGGAAGCCCAAATAACTTACTTTTGTTTCTTTTTATGGCTGAGTAATATTCCATTGTATATATGTACCACATCTTCTTTATCCATTCATCTATTGATGGACACTTAGGTTGCTTCCATGTCCTGGTTATTGTAAATAGAGCTGCAGTGAACATTCTGGTACATGATTCTTTCTGAATTATGGTTTTCTCAGTGTATATGCCCAATAGTTGGATCGCTGGGTCGTATGGTAGTTCTATTTTTAGTTTTTTAAGGACATCCATACTCTTCTCCATAGTGGCTGTATCAATTTACATTCCCACCAACAGTGCAAGAGTGTTCCCTTTTCTCCACACCCTCTCCAGCATTTATTGTTTGTAGATATTTTGATGATGGCCATTCTGACCTGTGTGAGATGATATCTCATTGTAGATTTGATTTGCATTTCTCTAATGATTAATGATGTTGAGCATTCTTTCATGAGTTTCTTGGCAATCTGTATATCTTCTTTGGAGAAATGTCTATTTAGATTTTCTGCCCATTTTTGGATTGGGTTGTTTGTTTTTTTGATATTGAGTTGCATGAGTTGCTTGTATGTTTTGGAGATTAATCCTTTGTCAGTTGCTTCATTTGCAAATATTTTTACCCATTCTGAGGATTGTCTTTTCGTCTTGTATATGGTTTCCTTTGCTGTGCAAAAGCTTTTAAGTTTCATTAGGTGCCATTTGTTTATTTTTGTTTTTATTTCCATTTCTATAGGAGGTGGGTCAAAAAGGATCTTGCTGTGATTTATGTCATAGAGTGTTCTGCCTATGTTTTCCTCTAAGAGTTTGATGGTGTCTGGCCTTACATATAGGTCTTTAATCCATTTTGATTTTATTTTTGTGTACAGTGTTAGGGAGTGTTCTAATTTCATTCTTCTATACGTAGCTGTCCAGTTTTCCCAGCAACACTTATTGAAGAGGCTGTCTTTTCTCCACTGTATATTCTTGCGTCCTTTATCAAAGATAAGGTGACCATATGTGCGTGGGTTTATCTCTGGGCTTTTATCCTGTTTCATTGATCTATCTTTCTGTTTTTGTGCCAGTACTATACTGTCTTGATTACTGTAGCTTTGTAGTATAGTCTGATGTCAGGGAGCCTGATTCCTCCAGCTCCGTTTTTCTTTCTCAAGATTGCTTTGGCTATTCGGGGTCTTTTGTGTTTCCATACAAAGTGTGAAATTTTTTGTTCTAGTTCTGTGAAAAATGTCAGTGGTGGTTTGATATGGATTGCATTGAATCTGAAGATTGCTTTCGGTAGTAGAGTCATTTTCACAATGTTGATTCTTCCAATCCAAGAACATGGTATATCTCTCCATCTATTTGTATGATATTTAATTTCTTTCATCAGTGTCTTATAATTTTCTGCATACAGGTCTTTGGTCTCCTTAGGTAGGTTTATTCCTAGATATTTTATTCTTTTTGTTGCAATGGTAAATGGGAGTGTTTTCTTAATTTCACTTTCAGATTTTTCATCATTAGTGTATAGGAATGCAAGACATTTCTGTTCATTATTTGTATCCTTGTACTTTACCAAATTCATTGATTAGCTCTAGTAGTTTTCTGGTAGCATCTTTAGGATTCTCTATGTATAGTATCATGTCATCTGCAAACACTGACTGCTTTACTTCTTTTCCAATTTGGATTCCTTTTATTTCTTTTTCTTCTCAGATTGCTGTGGCCGAAACTTCCAAAACTATGTTGAATAATAGTGGTGAGAGTGGGCAACGTTGTCTTGTTCCTGATCTTAGAGGAAATGGTTTCAGTTTTTCACCATTGAGGACAATGTTGGCTGTGGGTTTGCCATATATGGCCATTATTATGTTGAGGAAAGTTCCCTCTATGCCTACTTTCCCAGGGGTTTTTTCATAAATGGGTGTTGAATTTTGTTGAAAGCTTTCTCTGCATCTATTGAGATGATCATATGGTTTTTCTCCTTCAATTTGTTAATATGGCGTATCACGTTGATTGATTTGCGTATATTGAAGAATCCTTGCATTCCTGGGATGAACCCCACTTGATCATGGTGTATGATCCTTTTAATGTGCTGTTGGATTCTGTTTGCTAGTATTTTGTGGAGGATTTTTGCATATATGTTCATCAGTGATATTGGCCTGTAGATTTCTTTCTTTGTCTGGTCTTGGTATCAGAGTGATGGTGGCCTCGTAGAATGAGTTTGGCAGTGTTCCTCCCTCTGCTATATTTTGGAAGAGTTTGAGAAGGATAGGTGTTAGCTCTTCTCTAAATGTTTGATAGAATTCGCTGTGAAGCCATCTGGTCCTGGGCTTTTGTTTGTTGGAAGATTTTTAATCAGTTTCAATTTCAGTGCTTGTGATTGGTCTGTTCATATTTTCTGTTTCTTCCTGGTTCAGTCTCAGCACGTTGTTCATTTCTAAGAATTTGTCTATTTCTTCCAGGTTGTCCATTTTATTGCCATATAGTTGCTTGTAGTAATTTCTTTTTTTTTTTTTTTTTTTTAATGAAGTCTTTTTTTTTAATTATAGTTTTTATTTCCTTATTTTTTTTTTTTTTTTTAAACATCTTTATTGGGGTATAATTGCTTTACAATGGTGTGTTAGTTTCTGCTTTATAACAAAGTGAATCAGCTATACATATACATATGTTCCCATATGTCTTCCCTCTTGCGTCTCCCTCCCTCCCACTCTCCCCATCCCACCCTTCCAGGCTGTCACAAAGCACCGAGCTAATATCCCTGTGCCTTGTGGTTGCTTCCCCCCAGCTATCTACCTTACTACGTTTGTTAGTGTGTATATGTCCATGACTCTCTCTCGCCCTGTCAAAACTCACCCCTCCCCCTCCCCATACCCTCAAGTCCGTTCTCCAGTAGGTCTGCGTCTTTATTCCTATCTTACCCCTAGGTTCTTCATGACATTTTTTTCCCTTAAATTCCATATATATGTGTTAGCATACGGTATTTGTCTTTTTCTTTCTGACTTACTTCACTCTGTATGACAGACTCTAGGTCTATCCATCTCATTACAAATAGCTCAATTTCATTTCTTTTTAAGGCTGAGTAATATTCCATTGTGTATATGTGCCACATCTTCTTTATCCATTCATCCGATGATGGGCGCTTAGGTTGTTTCCATGTCCTGGCTATTGTAAATAGAGCTGCAATGAACATTTTGGTACATGACTCTTTTTGAATTTTGGTTTTCTCAGGGTATATGCCAAGTAGTGGGATTGCTGGGTCATATGGTAATTCTATTTGTAGTTTTTTAAGGAACCTCCATACTGTTCTCCACAGTGGCTGAACCAATTCACATTCCCACCAGCAGTGCAAGAGTGTCCCCTTTTCTCCACACCCTCTCCAGCATTTATTGTTTCTAGATTTTTTGATGATGGCCATTCTGACTGGTGTGAGATGATATCTCATTG